>NW_027526204.1:144187286-144682286 GCF_048455015.1 Haemaphysalis longicornis
CCGTGTCTATAGAAGGTCTCTCGTGATTATGTCATCATCTGCTGCGATGATGGCATCGTCATCATAAGGATATATGTCTCGCGCGTGTAATCTTCGGGTCGTAACGGTCCCGGTGGTGCATATATAGCTGGTGGCGGTCTTGGCTGCAGCGAGCGCCTGCATCTTTGCTCACCGTGCGTCATTTTTGCTCTCCCTTGCATCTTCTGAGGCGTGCTGTCGTGGACGACCCCGTTTCACAGCTTCCGCTGACGTAGACGCTTCAAAGTAGTCCATCGCACTAGATACAACACAGACATGCAGGAGCGGGACCGGTGGTGCGCTTTTGTCCTCTCATCACCATCGTCATGTTACAATGAATTTGATAGGCAAATATACAATCGCCCTTGTTGGTACTACAATTACGCTATTAGAGCATACGTGCTTCGCATCTTTTGCAATTAGCGTGCTCTAATTTCTCCCGTAGGCCTCCAGGGGTGCGATCATGTCCTCTCAATTTCATCGCCATGATACGTTTCCCTTCGCTCTCGCCAGAAGCCAATGACAATGGGAAATCCTGGTGGCATTGATATAAATCTTGTCGCTCGTCACTGTCGTACCCAATACTATATATTATAGGTCACAGAACCCATAGAGTTACGCCATGGTGTCGCTCGCCAAAATTGCTTTATGTGATTACCCCTTTGAAGTTGTGATTTTGCAAAACTCCACCGCGAATCCTCTAAATCCACATAAGCTAAAAATAAATATCGGGCCTTTGTCTTCTGGCCATTTTTATCATCAGGGTTTCGCGAGAAGCTCTCTTTCTTTTCTTAGCCCCACCCTTATGGCTTCTAGACGACCTCGTGGGCGTCTATTAAACGACCTACCGTTCTCTGCGCTTCTTTTTTTCTTTTTGATTTTCCCGTTTGCAGCCTGTACCGAGCCGCTGCAGCTGCCCATGCTAAACATCGACCTCGTCGATCCCTTCGTCTGCCGCTTAGTAACCGTCCCTGCGCGGTCTTCTTTTGGCCGCGCCTTTTTCACCCGGTTCGCCCGACGATCCCCCTTGCTGCCGAACACGGCTCCGCCTACACTAGTTAACGACGTACTCGTTTTAATCCCCTCGATCTTTTTAATGAATGAACTGTAAGCGCACGTGGGTATGTCGGTATGCGAGCGAAAGTACCATGTGTCACATTTCGTCTTCTCCCCGCTTCTCTCGCGCCTGCTTTATGAAAAAGAGTTTAGCGAAAAATATTTTATCTCCCCCCCCCCCACCCCCCTTTTGCCATTTCCTCCAAACTCCTTTTTTGAGCACGAGCTTCTACGAAAGCTCAAGAAACAACGCCAACACCTTCCCACATTCAATCACGCGACACCGGATATCCTCCACCCAATATCCAACAGAATGCAAATACTGCCAAGCACCTGGTACACTAAGACATATTATAGCAGAGCGTAGAAAAAACAAGCATCCACCACCCCTTACCCGCATCCCGAATCGTTAAGAACAGTGGGAGACACTGCTGTCCAACCCCTGCCTCTCGGGCCAGCTCCTGCTCACCGAGAGGGCTGGCGGTGCTAAGGAAGCTCATGGTTTCTCGTGAAGAGAGAACCACTCCTGCAAGACCATAAATGCTCTCTCTCTCTCTCTCTCTCTCTCTCTCTCTCTCTCTCTCTCTCTCTCTCTCTCTCTCTCTCTCTCTCTCTCTCTCTCTCTCTCTCTCTCTCTCTCTCTCTCTCTCTCTCTCTCTCTCTCTCTCTTCCACATAATAAACCAGCAGCATTTATTCGTTTATATCCTGCACCGGGAATATTTAAAGATAACGGATTGTTTTTTTGTGACACTCAAACGAGCATGTTCCCGCAGTCGCGAGTCCCTTCGCAACGCACTGCGGTAGTTGAACCAAAGCAAACCGGAGGCGGAAACTACGCCCACATATTTTCTTGATTTTTTTAACAAGTCAAAACGAAGATTAACCAAAACTATTGCAAGTGCACGCCTGCATGCACGCACGCACGTGGCAGCACTCATGCGCTCACACGAACAAAACCGCGCAGGTACATCACACACAGACAAGCACACGCACCCACACAGACAGACAGACGGACGGACGGACGGACGGACGGACGCACGAAAGGATGGACGGACCAAGCGAAACCAAGGCATCGCCATTGTCCAGTTCCTGACATTTTCCTCACTAGCCGGTGAATGCGTGAAATTCCAAGAAATTCTAAGCAATTTCAAGAAATTGCAAGTAATCCGAAGTGGTTGAAGCTCGGTACAAGATAACGAAGTAGTGTAGGGGGAGTAAACTAGTGCGTTATATCAGATGTTTGTTGTAGCAGTCGAGGTAAAAATCTGCTCTAACAGGTCGGTAACCTGACTCGCACAATAATCCCTGAAACTAAAGAGCATTGTTCTAGGCTTAGAACACACTCTAAACTAGGTAATCCTTACGTGTCTCGTTGTAGCATTTCAAACTACATGGACGGTAGCATGAGAACGGGAAATTACAACAGAACAAAGTTCGTTTGACAAAACAGGCCTGCGTTCTTATTTACGTATTTGAAGAAGGACGTGATCTTCGTCTGGTAGCTTTTCGCAGCACGGAGCGGGATGAAGTTTTCCGCAGAATCCACGCACGAAAGGGCCTTTTCTAGTTCTGCAGTTTTTTTTTTCGAACTATTAAAAAATGGTTGTCCTACCTTTCACCTTTTCCTATTTCGCTTTTTTGTGCTATTTTCGAGTTTTGAGCCTCGCGCGTTCCAAATATTTTTTCATTACAACCGTCATCGCGCCCGGCCGTGGCGGTTACGTTATAAAAAGAATTAGTGTCACTGAAATGAAACGCGACCAACCAAAGTTCGTAGTTAGTTCGCTGTAGCCGATAATTCGCGATTTCAGCGTTTGGTACAACAAGGTTCGACCTATGTACAAATAATTGCTAGTAATTTCAAGCAATTCTGCGAGTAAATATCCCAAATAAAACACTGCTTTAAGAAAATCAGCAGAGATGGATTCTGCCTGTAATTTTCGTTTCCTCGAGCTATTGGAATGAAGTTTTTTTCACGAGAAATGTCCATTCGAAAGTTTTGTTTGACTTGACCTACCATTTCTCACCGATTTGCTGCGTGTCAAACAATCGCAAGTCCACCTGGCGGACTCTGAAGGAAGGGCGAGCATATTTGGCCAGTATAAGCTGCGCATGAACAAACAAGATTCCAATGTTAACCATCAAACATATGACAATTGAGATGTTAATGTCTGAGGGAGCATCAAACTCATTCAAAGCGCACAAACCAGTGTAACGTCACTGGAGTCGTTCGCCTGGCATCCGCGAGAAGCGCTCCCTGCTTTAACTTTTTCGGAGCCTTACAATTGAAATATGGTTCTACACCTCTATAATTAATCTAATTAATTATTACATGACTTTAGATGCACAATGCTGTTACCAATAAGGTCTCAACAAATTGGGGAAGGGGGCGTAATGCATTGGTCGAAGAAAATGTATATTTTGAAGAAAAGGGTTTTTGAATATCCTGGGACCAATTCAGGTAGCGGATAAGACAAAGTTAGCTGTAGAAGATGACATGGGGAAAAGTCTGCTAGAAAGCCAGAAACAAATCGATCGCCTGTGTGCCTGATCATCGCCTCCCGTATTTTTATATGAGGCCAGTGACTATCCGGGAAGCAAGTGTCTGTGCCACAGTTTTCAACTTGCAAGCTCGAAATGTTGAACGAAATGAACGCGATAGCGGCGTACGTGGGTATAGGGCGTGTGTGGACGAATCTAACGACAATTTTATCGCGGCTCTACGACGCGTGCGTCACTACGAGCGAAAATTCGCTCTTTCGTACTTCGCGACATCCTCATTGTGATTGTCAACGTGACGGCTCGCTTTCCGTCGATGGGAGGTGTCGAGTGGTAAGTGTGATCAATATCATGGGGTGAAAATTGGCCGCGTATCTGCTCCTTTCGTTGCAAATATCGTCAACAGACGATAGTCTTTGTAGACATTTGCCAAGGAAATGGCCCCCTTTGCTTTCCGCTCACCTCTCATGCTGTTCCTGTACCGTCGTGCTCATCCCAAGGTAAACACACGAAAGGTTTGCTGAAGGCGTTTTGAATTTACCGCGTTCCACTGCTGCAGGCCGGGTTCCTCGATGCCAGCGCTGCAGTACGGCGGAGACGCGCGTGCATCGAGGCGGCCGACTTCAAGGTTTATAGAACCGCGTGGCTGTGCTCCCCGTGAGTTACAAGCAGAACGTGGAACCGAGTTAGTGGAACCTTTCGTTGCGGTTGCCGCGTGGTTTTCATATGCCGCCAGGAGGTGGCGCGGGCAACAGCAGGCGGAGGTTTTCTGCAGTAGATGTAGAATACCATTTGCTATCGAAAAACCAAGCATCCATCAATTTTTTAATAAATAAACACTGTAAATATCCCTTGTGTACTAATTTCCTTTCTGATATTTGCGGAATGTCTTGTTCTTGTTCAACAAAGTTGACAAGTATGAACATATAAACCGGGCTTAGACGTTTACATTTGACCGTGAGTATATAAGACTATTGCGCAATTTTACTTTGGCTGGTGGCTGAATCGAGTCCCAGACAGATAGGCCAAAATTTCTGGGTTTAAAAGCTGGAAACAATTGAGCACATCTTTCTGGACTGTTGGGATGCGGTGTTTCACTGGGACATCCTCCAACGAACCCTGAAAAAAGACTTACCATTAACGCCTTATGGCATCCGCTTTTTGCCCGTAAACAACGATGGAGGCGTGACCTATGATATGTTCATGGCACTTAGTCTGCATTCTATGTGGAAAACTCGCATGGCGGTTCAAAATGCCGAAGAGGATGCTCGCACAGTGCGAGAGTACTTCATTGAAAGCGTTGCTTATATAAGAGAAGTTTATCGAGTGATGCCGGAAGAGCCTGAGTGGTTACCCATTCTGGATGTTCTAGCGCAATTTAAGATGTTTTAAGCCACTCCCTTCAGCCGATTGGTGGCTGGAGCTAGTAATTTGTGTACTGAACAGTGCGTGTTGTGTTGTCGCCAAGCAGGCAATAAAGAAAAAAAAAAGTAGCCCAAGAAAGACTATCGTCTTTAGGAAGTAACGATTCCTTTCCGCGTTGGACACAATAGAGAGTTACAGCAGAGTGGAGAACCGATCGCAGTATGGTACCCCGTACACTTGCATATGCGCACAACTAATATTTGGAGACAATAGAGGGCTATAGCGGAGCGAAGAACCGGTCCAACTACGGTACCCGGCACACCTGCGCATTCGCACAACGATTTTTTCCGCCACTGCGCACGCGCACTGGCGCCGGTCGCCCACCGGGCACCGAACCGGGACCGGTTGTCAGCTCTGCTAAAAACTTTCTAATGATACGTCCCACAAGCAATCGGGGAGCACGGAACACAATCCCCCTCCCTCAAGAAGGTCAATGCGTCGTCGGCTGACGTTAGCGAGGACTGTAGTGAGGGGGAGGAGATGTTTCCTGGTGTTTTAACGCACCCATCCACTCTCATGGTATTGTACGTACTTACCAACGCCTTCAGAGCTGTTGTAAACCATAGATTTTGCTTTTTCGATGATTGCTCGCCTTAGAGTTCCCCGCGTAACGCATTCAAAACGAATTAACGCTACACAATATACCGCACTTCTGCTTTCTGTACATCAAAACGTCCAAGCAGTCTCTTGCAACTTTGCAAGGCGGCTTCACCGCAGAGCGCCGTCATTGCGGTGCAGCGCGCATTAACAGACCACAGCGTCCCGAACGCGCCGTGGTTTTCCTAACGCCCGGCGTTCTACAACCTGATGATTGAAAAATTCAAGTCTCATTTGGGATGCCCTAACACTTACTCATCAAATCAAATCAAATCAAATCTTTATTTCAACATCAACAACTACAAGAGTTCTCGATGCTGGGGCCCAATCACTAAGCCGTGGCTCGGCTTGACTGGGAGAGTGCCCACGGCAAAAAGTAGCCAACACATCAGTCCCATAAATGCGTGTAAATTTCGCACAACTACGCAAATTACACACAAGTAAGTAAATTTCACATACCAGTTCAAATAATGTGTACTATGTAGATACATAGAAGTACACCGGCACATTCACTTTTAACTTATACAAAAAATAAACAGTCAGCAACACTCAACCTGCGCGTAGGTTTGCGCAAAAAGAAAAAAGAAGAAAAGAAGACAAAAAAAGGAAAACGATTATGAAGCTGGAATTGTTGACTAAACTTAGTTACTGACCACCTGACGTGTTCACTAATTGAGGAAGCTGGTAACGCAACATCTGGAAGCCGTAATTGGTGTGGCTGTGGGGGACATTCCAAATATCAGTATTACGCGTAGGGTATTTTGCAGGATAGCAAACTAGGATCTAGCCAGGTTAACTTTCCTGCTTTCCTTCTGCATCCTTCCTTCCTTCCTTCCTTCCTTCCTTCCTTCCTTCCTTCCTTCATTTGCTCATTCAGTCGACAGTATGTCAGGCACAAAAGCCACAGCTCATGCTCTAAGCTATGTCATCTTTGTGAAGTCACAATTTCTATGTCGGAAAGGGAACTTACTCTTGCATTCAAGTTCCACTTTGAATGAAGAATTGACATGCACTCTGATAAATCAAGCGAGATTTTTGCTCGGCTCTTACCCTAGCCATCCTTTCTCAATGCCCCACCCTCTTTCATGCCCGCATAGTGTGGACACCCAGTCACACTGCCCTCCCTGGGAACGAGGTGGCACACGCCACCACCCGAGCTCTCCTTCACCGGACATTCCCAGAAGAGGCCCACAACGCAGCCAGTATTGCAAACTCCCTTACGCCCCTCTCCCAAACCTACACTGACATCCTCTACCCCTACAGAGCAATTCGACGCACCTATCCCCCTCCCCACCCTTCTCTTTCTACCGCTGACGCCCGCAGTTGGCGCCGACTTCAAACCAACACGTATTACAATCACCTCCATCTCCACCACATATCTCCTAGTAACTACCCACTTAACTGCCCCTAATGCGATGAGCCTAACACCACATCTCATCTCGTCTGGACGTGCCCCACCAACCCTCCACCACCCAGATCCCCTGCCCATGAGCAGTGGGAGTGCGCGTTGCAGAGCTGCCAGCGCGAAGACCAGGAGGCCCTGATCTCTCGGGCGAGAATGGCAGCTGCGGCACGCGGCCTACCGGAATAGGATGGCCGCCCACAGCTCCTAACTCTTTTTCTCCCCTACCCCGTCCCTGTGTTTCAATAAACATTCTCTCTCTCTCTCTCTCTCTCTCTCTCTATATATATATATATATATATATATATATATATATATATATATATATATATTATTTTTTTTCTCTCTCTCTCTCTCTTTAGATACCCCACCCCCCTCCATCATTTGTTATCGGCGTTACCCGCAGCAGGCTTCACCACTGCGCGACTAAGCTGTGCGAAGAAGCCAATGTTCCTGTAACCTCTCGGTAATGGTATGCATAAAATTATATAGCGGCACTAGAAGGTGGTGAAGTGATCGCACCGTGTACTCGAGCACAAGAAATGTTCACGTAGAAGTGAGGGCATGATCGCAGAACAAAACGCAGTTAAGTGATGGGCGACACGTCCCAAGTCACGTCCCAAGCAGTCTTGGTCAGTAACTAGTTACTAGTAACGCGTTAACGGTAACTAGTAACTTCTTTCAGTAACTTGTATCTGTAACTAGTAACCTTAAGTTAAAGGAACTTGTGACTGTAACACTGTTACTTTTTGAGAGAGCAGCTGTAACAGGAAATACCGTTACAATTACTTTTTTTTATAGAAAACTATCCATTAGGTACACATATTAAAGGCCGACGTGCAGATTGCGCTTGCTCGTTTTTCGGACTTTTATCTCTCCACCCTTCATTATTTCCGCATCGCGGCTGCTTTCGCAGTTTAGGAGAGAAGGTCGCTACGAGGATGGATTATCTTTCCTGCAGAAGACCGAGGTCGGAGGCCGGTCTTAGAGGGGATGTCTAAAACTATTCCTTCGCCTTGAGCGAGCAAAAACAAGAGAAAAAAACTAGAAATTAGACCTCTGAAAAGAGGGAAGCTCTCTGTGCCAACTTTGAGAAACAACTCATCCTAAGTTAGAGTGAGTTTTTCAAAAATATTCCCGACACCAAGGGTGCATAAGCAAAAGAGGTTGATGCAACAAAATGAGGCGTGCAGAACGTCTGGGGTTTTACCACGGGCACTGTTGACTACCCGCCGTCCTTCGTACGTTAATACTAAATGAACGCTATCATTTTTTTTGCGATTAAATACTTAGTTTTATGCAGTAACGGAAAAGTAACGACGTTACTTTTCCACAGTAACTGTTACTGTAACAAGTTACTTTTAAAAGTTCTGTAACTGCAATTGAAACAGAGTTACTTTTTGGCTTTGGTAACTGTAACTGTAACACTGTTACTTTCTGCTGGTAAAGTGCCCATCACTTGTCCTAAGTCACTGGGGATTTCGCTACCGAGAATAGGAAAATACTGATGGCCATATTGTCACGTATCCAAGGACGACGCAGGTTTTTTCTAGGAACAAAAGTTTACTGGAGTGAACTTGGGCTCCACTGAGAACTCAGAATTCACAAGCGGCGAAGTAGCAGTCACCAATATGGCGTGGTGGTGGTGGTTGTGGTTTGCGACAGGAAAAAGAAAGGAAATGCACTGGGGATATTTGAGCCCGGCAGGGAGCTCACCTGCATACAACCCAGTGCAGGGGAAGGGAAGTAGAGGGGGAGTGATAGGATAAAGTAGATAGAGAGAGAGAAAGGTATGAAGAGAGCTGTCAGTCCTAGAAAGCTGTCAGTCCGGGCACATCAGTCAATCCGGACTACAGCCGCTGCGTGAGGCCGGTCGCCTCCAGGTAATGGATCAGATGGGCGAATACTTCCCGTTGGGTTGCCGCAGGCCCCTTCGGGAACAGAAGGTCCTCCATGCTGGCGCTGGGAAGGCCTCGAGGTGGAGCGCTCGGTGAAGCTCTGCTCTCGGCCCCGCGTGGTGGGGGCAAAAGCAGAGTAGATGCTCCAACGTCGCCAGTTCGGAACAGTCCGCACATGTAGGGAAGTCCTTGCGCCCATGTCGGTGCAGATGCTCCGCCACATTGCATCAGTCGAGCTGCATGCGGAGAAGCAGGCAGCGGGCGTCCCTGCTGATGCGTGCGGGCAATGGTTGGGGCACCAGGCCGCTCACGCCCCGAGGGTCGGGAACCAAAATGGCGTGCATGGACAAGCGTCGGCGAATCGAATGTCGTGGCGCTTGCCCTACGAGCATTTATCTGTCCGCGCTCTTCTTTCTGTTGCATTTATTAATCCTAATTACACTCCGTGCCTTGAACTTTGTCATCGCCAGAGGGGGAGATGGGGGAAGGCAGTTGGAGGAAGGGGGGGGCAGTGAGTGTCCCGACTAAATGTCCTGTACGGCGGTTTCTCGAACATATACGAGAAGATAGTCGAGGACCACCTTCCTGTGTTCTGAAGACCCTTCAGGATGGGTCCACTCCCGCAGCGTTTGTGGGCTGACTTGATGAGTGACCAGAGCATGTGCGTGGGTTCTCTGGCCCTTCAAGGCATGGCAGCCCCATAGCAGATGGTTAAGGTCAGCGACTTGTTGGCTGTCAGGTGATCCACACTGTTTGCAGATACCGTCACCGGGGTGTAGACGAAAGCATGCCATGATGTGCGGCGTTACGGCAGTGCTCGTCCGAATACGTCAGAGTGTGACCGTTGCCCACCGGTTATAACCCATCCTCTTCTTTCTGAAACAGTGGAAGTACGTCGCGAACAAAGACGACCATTCTAGCCAAGTGACGACAGGGCGCAACACTGTCCCGATTAGCATAAGATAGCTTGTGCGGCTTACAAAAGAAAGGAAAGGAAACACGCATTTCGCTTCGAACATTGATAAGACAACAAGGTGCGGCCAGACGCTGGCAACAAAACACATAACTAAACAAGACGCAAGGCATGGTTCGCGGCAATATTGTGGCACGGAGAACTCACGACACCTTCCGGTAAAAATCTGGTGCTATACGCCGCATTTTCGATTAAGCAATATTACTTACAACTCACACTTCTGGCTTCCATGGTGCAACTTATTGTCTTCTGGTGAAAGACACTAATCGACGGTAGATGGAGGGACGTCCAGGCTGTGCCGACCACGAATGAAGTGACACTGGCATCAATAAATATATCAATTTTTCGGATTCTTTTGGTTATATTACGTGTGGGAGAGCTATATACGAGGAGTTGGCGGAAACAGGACCGAATCGATGATCACAAGCCGATCCCAAGGGGCCAGAGTAGCTGGAACCGTTTTTATTGCTGGCCTATATTACATCAATCGTGCCCATATTACGTCACTTCAGCGCGAAATTTGAATTTTTTTAATATTTGTTGCATTGCTTTGTTTGAAAAGCGTCTTCTGCGGATGGAATGGAACTGAGTGAGTTACCAAAGGTTTTCATTTTGTCTTCACGTGGCCCCTTTAAAGTCTCTCTCGTGATATTGATGTTGATGATGATGGTATTGCAGTTCCAGGTGAACTTGTAAACTGGGCAAAAATCCGCATACCGCGTGGGGCAAATCTGCGCCCGTGATTCGGGACGTATATACATACTGCGAACACGGGTACCTTGTGCAGCATTACATTACATGGCGATAGTTTTATGTGAAAACTTGCTTGATTTCAACGTGTTTAGCATGATGAGTGTGACATTCCCAATAAAATTACGTAGATCTGAGGAGTAGAATTTTTTTAGTTGTTCTTCCCCATAATGCAGAATATAGACGAATAATTATTAAGTGCACAGCACTTTAGGGCCACGCCTTGTCGTAGCTCGCTCGCTGGACCCAAGTAGATCCACACGGCGTTCCGTAGTAGCCTCTGTCGTCGCGGCGTAAGTCGAGTCTTCGAAAGCCAAGCGGTTTATATAGTCCTAAGCATTCGAAACTCGTGAAGCGCTGGCGCTTCTTACATCTCCCCGTTGTTTGGCGCTAAGAAAACCGCAGGTACATTTGAGGCAAAACATAGGTAATTAAGGGTAGCACAGTGGATCCCTAGAGAAGGCAAGGGTGGCAGGGGGCGGCAGTACGTTAGATGGCAGACGAGATCAAGAAGTTTGCGGGGATAAATTGGCCGCGGTTAGCACAGGACCGGAATAATTGGAGATTAATGGGAGAGGCCTTTGCCCTGCAGTGGTGATGATTATGATGATGATACGCAATTAACCGGCAGCTCCCACGTTCATTTAGTTAGGAGCGCTCGTTGGGTTAGTTTTTACGATAGTAAGCGAAAAAAAGTGGCAGTGCAACACCGGCACGTGCGGGAGGAAACGCAAGCGTAAAAAGAACAGAACTCCCGCTGGCACAGTTTTAGCCAGGGGGCGCGCGAGCACTGCGAAGGCGGGAATTTGAATTGCATTGTGTGGTAGCAGTGAGCGGATAACGGCGTTACAGCCCATTATGGCGAATAACGGCTCTGCACTTTCGAAAGCTTTCACATTGAATGGAACGTCTTTAATTTTTTTTTTTGCATTTACTCCCGTACAACAGCTTCCAGTGTAAGACCAATCGAGCTTATTATGTGCAGGGTACATCATGTCTATGCACTTACGTTAAGTGTAGAGCAGGTATTATCTTATCAACGACAGGCTATGAATTATGCCTTATGCCTACAAGAAGCGTTATACCACTAGGAATAATTTCAGCAAATTTGCACCGACCCTAGACACTTAGACACCACGCACAAGAACAGCGTTGTTAACGGGGAAAATAACACGAACATGGCAGGATGAACCCTTAAGCAGAGTGGAATAATTCAGCCATCCGTATTTGTCAAGCCATGACAGTTAAAATTTCCGCTTATGTTTTGAGTGTCTAACACAGTTCATTTCGTAGCTTCTACACACTGGGCGTACACGATAAGCTGGCGCTTTGTAACGTCGTCAATCTGATTGGCGTTTTGGTACAGCCCAAATGTCTAGCCTGCTGTAATGAATTCTCCCTTATTCTGTCAAGTCTTGGATGCTACGCGCACAAATGCTTGTAGCATGCCTGGAGGCATGTATACTGTCCAGTAACTTTTCTGGGGTGGCCATCCCCTTTAGGTGTAGATACCACTCCTAGATAAGGTAGAGCAAGTCACTGCAAAATTCACTATTCAATGCCATATCGAACTTTAAATTTCGCGAGAAAAAAATACCAGGCCATCTCCGGCCGGGCCTTTGCAACGTGAAACCTGGGTAGAAGCGAAGAATGCAGTGTGTAAGTGTATTCTTGGCGCCTTAGCGTTTTGCCAATAAAGATGAAACCGTTGGGGGTGAGAGGTATGTAGCTTTGCTGTGAAAGTTACGTGTCTTTGGAGCACGAAGCGTTCTAACGCGAGGCGTAAACGAGTCTCCCGGTGTTTTAGTACCGGGACTGTTACATGAGACGATGGTTACGATGACGACATGAGACACTGACAGCCCGAGCTCCTAATGAGCTTTGCCCCTAAAATAATAACACAAAGACGGCGGTGTCTGAACACACACTTGTTGTTACGCATGTTCTGTGCAAGTTGAGAAAAATCTTGCTGCGTTTGGAATTATGTACTGCGATCTGAGGAAGAAACTACAAGGAGGTCCTATTTCGGGTTCGAACATTAGGAAAGGACATACATTTTAGCGGATGCGTGCGCTGCCATTGGTCAGCCGAGTACACACTGCCTATTTTAATGCTAAATGACAGAACAGCACTTTGCAGTGGGTGTGTATGAGCATGGACGGCTCTGGAATGTACAGGGGGCATAGAAATTTTGCAGTTTTCGTTAGTGACGCAAAAACTGGAAATTATGTGGGGAAGCTCCTTGGTCCACCAGAAAACGGAGCATTGGGCACTTGTACAGAGCCAGCATGACCTTTGGGTGGGGGTCGATGCTCAAAACGAGTCAGTACTTTGTTCTTCGCAGTTCACCAAACAAACATACGTAATGGCATGGCCCGGCATACATAAATGCCACAGAATACCGTGTTGCAGCATGAAGCGGACAGTAATGGCACAATTACAGCATTCCCTTGGTTGACAGTGACCGTGAAGTTTAAACTGAAGCATGGTTTTAGGCTACGACATGATAGATTGGATAAAAATTGCAAAGTTGTTTGCCGCGATAATTCCCCGGTCATTTTGGTTACTTAAGTAAGGCTGACAATTGCCCAAAATTTTCTCTATGCGGCAGAGAAAATATTTTAGAATGTATAAGAAATAATTGTGGATCCAGACAGAATCACATCAGCGCGCACCCGGGTGTGTGTGTGGGGGGGGGGGGGGGGGGGGGGGCAAGGGGGGGTGCTGGTGCTCTTCAGAGCTCCGGTGGTCTGCAGCCTGTTTTATTCTAATTACGACACTCGTTTATCATGCCAAACCGATTGAGCGTTGAAAGAACGATACTCTTGCGCCCACATGATTTCAAACAAGGCCAGAAAGAGCTAAGCAAATTCTACCAGAACGGCACGTTCGTTTCTTCGCCACCAGTACGAAGCGGAAACGGAAGAAATGGTCCCGGAAGAAATGGTCCCAAAGAAAATGGTCCCGGAAAAAATGGTCCCAGGGACACTAGGAAAAAATGGTCTCATGCTCCAGTCGACGTGTTTTCCTTCAAGTTAGTCAGATCTGAACTTGTTCGCGGTTCTGATTTTGTCCCTTTGCGTTTTAGCTAAAGGGTTGAGGAAGAGATGGATTTATTTAATATTTCTATAACGGGAAGAAACTAACTCCTCTGGAGGCTAAAATCTAACAAAGCAAATTGCGTGGACAGGCAGACGTACGGACGGACGGACGGTTTGGCGGATGTATGGGTTGGCGATGTATCTACAGATGGATGGATTGATGGATGGATGATAGGGCTGAGCATCGATTAAAAATTTTAATGCACGTAATTGGATTAAAACAGCACAAACAACTGCGAGGCATGGAACCGTCGGTTTAGTAGCTTAATCGGACACAAGCATCTCAGTGTCTGGAAGGCCACAGAAGCTTTACGCTGCGAGGTTATATGAGTATCGGTGAAAATTGCGCAAGAAACCGTGGGAGCTCCACCAAAGAAGGGTGTAGCACGTTTCCCCATGTCGCATTTCCCCCGTCGCAGTTTTCCCGCCCCGCTTCCCCCGTGTCTCAAAATCCCACTGTCCACAATCCCTGTCTTTGTTGCCACGTGTTGCGCCTCCCCCTGCCGCGAAAGCCCTCTCCTCGAGCTGGAGAGGGGAGCGACCCTTTTAGTGGGAGCGAACAGGGGAGCTTCGCGTGGCATTGGGCGAGCTCGGTCCGCCTGGAAGGAGAAGACGGCCGTGACTCCCTGATGCAAATAAATAAAAAAGAACTGCAGCAGAAGAATAAAGTGTCTGTCTGGCCGCGTCGTCAGTGTTAGGCCCGGTAAAGAGAAGGGATAGTTAAGTTTTCTATAATAGCAGGACGGTCGCTTTTCTGATGGAGGCGAAACCAAAACGCCCGTGTGTACGAGATTTCGGCACACGTTAAAGATCCCCAGGAGGTCAAAATTATTCCGGAGCCCTCCACTACGGCGCGCTTGATCGCCTGCGTTGCGTGGGCGCGTGAAACACTACAATCAATCTATAATAGCATGGAACTTACACCCCCCCCCCCCCCCCCCCCCCCCCCCCCCCCAGTTATAGCAGGGGAGCACTCATTGTACGTCCCCGCGCACGTATTGTACGCTGTGCGCCCCAGCGTCGTCCCCGTCGTCCCCGGTCTGGCACGTTTCGGTGGGGACATTTCAGTGTACGAATATTTCGGTGTACGGACATATCGGTGTACGGACGTTTCGGTGCAAGTACATTCCGGTGCGCGGACATTTCCGTGCACAAACAATTCGGCGACCGAATTACGGAGTGCTTGCTTGTTTGAAACAGCCATTATATTTTTATTTTAGCATAGCATGGGTTATGGACAACAATCTGGCGCAGTGATTGCATTTTTAGATTGATGCCGTGTTCTATTTTCGCCAGGTATTTTTAGAAACGGAACATTTGTATATTTTTTGTTAATACCTCGTTTAGGGAACACCTGTTATGCAGCCAGCGGATTGAATTCTTTTGCACATGTTTTTTTTTTTTATTTACGACAAGAAGTTATTTATATTCGCTCATTTTTGGGGAATGCAAATCAGCTAAGACAATTAGCCGGTGCTCACAATGGCTAACGCATTCTTTATGTAATTTTTTTCTAAATAATATGCACACTATCACTATCCAAAACGTTACAAACATTCGGTTGCCCCCAAAATGCAGAAAATCTTATCAAGAGTGTAGTTAGGCTGCGCTGTCATGCTAAAATGAATTTGGGGGCACTGTCCTCACCAGGTTTTTTTTTTTTTTTAACGGACAAGTCTAGGATATTTTCGCGGAGGAAGAACGGGCCTTTTGAAAACAGCTGCAGCTGCTATATCTCCTCAATGCTGATCAAGCGCGGACGGGTTGTGCGTACAAATACCACCCATTCTGTTCGGTCAAACCAATCTTCGTTTTATCTTTGCATGCTTACTTTTATCTCATGTTAATTCTTTGTCCCACCCCCGTCTTTAAGTTTTAATCTTCCCCAGATTACTTTTTCAGTCTTATTATGTTCAATTTCACGTGAAAATCTTACAGGCATAGCGGAGATCGCGGTCTCCGGAGCGTCACCGCATTGAGGCAAGGAAGAGCGAAACATTCCGCATGAGCTCACACAACCTGTCTAGTGCACAACAAAAAGCCACCCGAAAAGCCTCTGCGCGCACAATGACCAGGATCGTTGGCGCCTGTCGCTCCCATCGAGGAACAAGCTGTCTGTCTACACTCTTCCGCGCGTCGCGGTCACACCGAAGGCACCCCTCGGAAGGAATCGCTTTCTTCGAGCTTTCTTCTCTTCAAGCTGCGCATGTCATGGACACCCCAGACATTCCTACCTTTCTTTCATTGTAAGAGGGGAAATATTTGAATAGGCTGGTTCGGCGAGAGCCGCGACAGTCGTATTGAAGTTTTCAATGTCCAGCTTAGACTTTGGAAAAGCACAAGTGACACCCCCTTCTCTCTACCAAGGTGGCTGGTACCCGACACGTTTAGCGACGTCCCTGTAAATACGATCGTTGATTAGCTTTTACGTAGAACCGACACCGAATGCAACGAAGACGAGATTGATAAAGAAAATAATGAGAAGGGAATGCACACGCGCTTGAGCTAGCTAGTTTCCTTTTTTTCCCGGCAGTGTTGCGGGGGGGGGGGGGGGGGGGGGTGAGAGATAGGAATAGACTAGAAGCAGCAGCGTCTTGCAGCGTTGGGTGAAGTGAAATCAAAGCACCTCGGTAACACTTGAATTAAAGTACATTCTGCGCCGAGATGTCTGTGCACCCAAATGTCCAGCTACCGAAATGCAAATGTAAATGTAAATGCATTTAAAATATACAATCTTTAACGCCAAAGCATGAATGAGTACAAAGTAAAAAAACATTCAAGAGCAACAAACAGCAACAAAGAGTGTAAGGCAATTTTCAGGGAAAAAACATGTAAAAAATTGTAAAGGGAGGGGGCTTACAATTAACTTTCTGAGAATGTGTAGGCGAAATTTTCTGTTGATATGCCTTGAACTTTCGTTCGAACATTACGGCCGCCCCCGTCCACACCTGATTAGCACCCTGGGCAGCCCCTCTGACGCTCGTTCCTTTCACTACACATCACCAGGAGCATCCTGTTTTTCCTGTCGGTATCTTCGTCTGTCGAGGTTGTGTGGCAGCTGTTTACCCTCCTCACAACATGCGGGTTTAAAACAGATGTGCTGAGATTTATGCATGCCATATGTGGTTGAGACGTAATCAATTGGAAACATCTGTCGATCAAGCTAGCGTACAGGCAAATTAGAAAATAAATTTGGGAGAGGCCATGAAGCAACACAACCTGAATATTCGTAAAACAAATGTTCTTGGTTCGATTAACCAGCTTTACTTGAACAAGATTATTTTTTCTGCCTTGGCGCCCGGACCAATTTTTCCGGGACCATTTTATCTTGACCATTTTTTCCTACCTTGGATTTTAAATCATTTTTTTCCGGGACCATTTTTATCTACACCCGTACGAAGGTCCTTCACTTGCGAATGCTGCTGTGATAAATTTTAAACTAAACGTAACAATAGATGCCCGCGTCGGTATAATACGCGGTAAGAAAGTCCCGATAACAGGCACGCCATGATCAGGCGGTTGCCTCACATGGGGTAGAGTGTCTGTAACAGGAAACTACCAAAACTGCAGCAAGACCAAATATGATTTCAACTCTTCATGTAGGGATACATAGCTGTTCTGTCACACACTGAATAAGCCCCTCTAACTTCATGCATCATAGAATATTTTGTCGTTTATATGAGTTGAATTTGTTTTTCCTCATTCAATGTTACCTATCCGCTTCATTGTGGGCGCTTCTTTCACCAACCAGTTCAAACGCAAATATTGCAACTAAAGAAAACGCGGTACAGATTTTCTGGCTCGGGGATACAAAGGTGCTGTGACATCCTGTAGATATTACGAAGTGATTATTTAAATACCCAAAGAAATTATAATTTATTTACACTGCTCAGCTTAAGGCACAAGCAACCTCCATCGTCACAAGACATCAGTGAATATGCAAGGATAAATTGGAAGGAAATGACTTAGACATCAAGGACCATTTTGGGTATTGGCACTTCGAGCATGAGCTTCCCAAAGCCAGAGGCACTTCTGTCCTTGCGGCATACTGCCGTGTTGTGACTCAGGTCCCGCCCAGGAAAGAAACGGCCATGGAAGAAATTGAGGGGCTTTAGTGGTGACCGAGGTCGAAGATGGCCATCAAGTCTGGTCTGCCTGGGGCAGGGCTAGTGACCGTCTGGAACTGACTCCGCGAGCCGCAGCGTTCCCTTTCTGTCGAACCGCTGTTCTATAGTTACCTAGGCTACCTATGGAAGAATACCGCTGAACAAATCTGCTTAATCGCGGTTATGAAAGTGACTGTCTCGAACAATGCTTTCAGTTGGGGACACGCAGTGAGTGACAGCTGAGACCAATCAATTATACACACATACACGCACACATACATGCATACACCAACAACACCATCTCGGGCTCGACAGAAACGTGAAAAAGAAAGAATGAAGGGGTGACGCGCGGAAGAGAGGCAAACTGCTTGCTGTGCGCCGCACTCACAAAGGCAATTCATCCAACTAAAGCACTCGTTTCGCCCAAAACGTTGACCCATCGCTTTCTTCGGTTTCCTGGAAGTCTTGAACACCTGACACCACCGTATGCACGTGGTTCTGCTTACGCATACAAAGATCGTCTTTCATTGTATTCTCCGGCCGTGCTGTGACGAGTCAGTCTCCTGTGCTGAGAGCGACTCGGCGGGGACACGTCACACACAAAGGGACACAGCGCAGGCCTTTGTCGTCCCGTGCGCTGCGGTTACCAGAGGGCTCCCATCGCTTTCGGGGCTGCGCCCCTCCGCAATCATCCGGACTGACTGGCTTCGTTGTGTGGCACCCACAAGTAGGGAAGGCATTGAGTCGGTAATGTTTTTAATAGCTGCACGTTGGAAGGATATGCGCCTTTGTTCACTGATGACGTACCAGGCAAAACAGGCAGCACGGCGCCGGCGGGAAAAAGTTCGCAGCGGGGGGGAGGTGCTGAAGCCAGGTCATCCCCCCCCCATGCTACGCCACTCGCTTCTACCGAGATTGACTGACAAACATTTAATGAGCATAATCGTGGGTCAAAAAAAAATACCGCATATTTATTACACTGAAGATTAGATTATTCCCCGGCGACTCTGGCGGTGATGCTACATTGCATCGACACTGGGATGTCTTGAACAGCTTCGCCGGCTTTCCACTGTGCTCTGCTTTAACATCATGAAGCTGGATTAGGCTCCTCATAACTTGGCCTTCTTTTACTTACTTAACACTTCTAAGATTTAAGGTTCCTGAATGAATCCTAACCTCATTCCAGAAGCAACAAAAGCCTTGATGCGTAGCTATATGAAGTGGGAGGCCGGTGAGGAGGTTCGACGATGATTGCGAGAGGAGTGTGGTCTCATGTAACTATAGTACGGGCATAAGTTTGTAAGGACAGCGGAAGGGTCCTCCACAAGGAGTTTGGCGAAGAGAATGATAAGGCAGGAGCGACCCCGCTCCCCGAGTGAAATCCCGCGCTCGCCACTACACCGGCGCATACAGGATACCGCAAGGTGCACGGTAGTGTATGTTTAGTAGTCGGCGGTGTTCCGATTTGCGGTTGCGGCGCTGGGAAAAAAAAATACAAATTTGGGGAGCTTTGCGCACCGAAGCTACACCTGCCGTAGTGGAAGGCTCCGGATTAATTTTGACCACCCGGGGATCGTCAACGGGCGCCAAAACCTCGCCACGCCGGCGTTTTTACCATTCCGCCTCCGTCAGAACAATTTCCGCAGCTTGTGGGTGGCGTTCGTCCAACTAGACGACGGAATTGGGAAGAGGAATTCGTATACGCAGAAGCCATGCGATGAACCACCCCGGTTTGAATGGGCGGGCACGTGTCCACACGATGTGATCCGTGAGAGTTTGCGGCGATGCCGCCGATGGCGCGTTAAAGACGGGAAGTAGTTTCCGTTATCAGGAGAAGGCAGCATAAAATCTCCACGCACGATATTCATATTTTTATATATATATAAAAGATCACGATGGGCGCAGAACATTGAAAAGGAACGAAGGAACGAAGGCGTACAGAAGAGAAGATTTTTTTACCGATGCCATGCTCTGCTGAACATTTGTATGATTTTGTATATGAAGTGTGGGAGATTTGACTAAAAGCAAAATGAGGAGTTGATGATGATGAATTCGAATTCTATTGGTGCAACAGCCAAATTTGGCTGTAATGCGCCAGAAGAAGTTGAACGTAAAGAGTGTCGAGAAGCTCAACGAGGGTTTTGCCGAGCTGAGTGACGAATGCGATAATATTGTTATGGGCAGGATTATGTTTGGCGTTGCGTTGCTGAGACAAAGGACACGGGTTCGTTCAGTACTGCAGTGACTGCTTTTCAGATGGAGGCGAAAAGGCGAAAACGCCTGTGCATCCAGATTTTAGACCACGCTAAAGATCCCCAGGAGGTCAATATTAATTCGGAGTCCTCCAATAATGGCGCTCCTCATAAACGATGTGTAGCTTCGGCGACAACATTTGAAGAACAAAAAAATATTTATTGGGGCAAGCGACAGGCGACGTGCGTGTATAGCTAGCCTGGAATTAATACAGAGTATTAAAGGTGTGGAGTAAATGCGAAAAAGAGTTTGAAAAGGACAAGCTTGGGGAGCTCGACAATGAATTTGTAGATAAAATTGCCAGGTGGCGTTAATTAGCTTTGGTTTTGAGGTTTATATCTTCCAACGGGTAGCACTCACTGCTGTAACAAATGCCCAGGGTCCATAGGATGATTTTTGAACACGGAAAGAAAACGACTAAGCTTGGGGCAAGAATAAGGTTAGAGAATAACGTTTACGCGCGCATCAGGAATGCAGCGTGAGTGAGGCGCGCGGCAAAGCTCAAGTCTGTAATAATCACTTGTCCTCAGGCAAACATGAGGTCTGCGAAACTGCCAGTAGTAGCTTCGCCGTAAAATAAATTAACAATATCAAACCAAAATAGTCAGGAATGTACGCATTGTTTGTTTCTGCATCTGAAGAAAGAGAGAGAGAGAGAGAAAAAAGGTGGCTAAACCAAAATTCGAACTTTCGCGGGCCTTATAAGTTGCTCTGCTACGTGCTGCCATCTGCGGGCGGCGTTGCTCCAACTTTGTTACGACTTCACACTTGGCTCCCAGGTGACGCTACAAGCCTGTTAGGACTCTGGTTGGAACTTGAAATATTGTTTTGCTTTTTCGTTCCAAAGAGCTTGTTGTTCATGTATTTAACTAAAATTGGTTGAAGTCTTTTGTTTTATATTATTTAATCTTTGTCTAAAAAATTGCAGTGATATTCTACTTTTCACATCGACTGCGTTTACTGAGTCGTAAAGCGCTTATAGCCGAAAATTTTCAATAACTTCATTAAAAATAAAAATATATGACAACTAGACATCACGTGTCATAGAATTATGACTGAAGGATTGTTTATTCACATCCTGAGTGTGTACAGCTTAGAAGTAGGGCATAGATACGGTAAAAACGTTCTCTGAATTTTGGCGCCTCTGTGTTTTAAAAATTTAAGGCATTAGAGCTCTTGCTATTTGTATTTAGTACTCGCTGTGTCCGTTGTGATCAATTACAAACGCTGATAATCCTCGTACATGACCATTTTATGTCGCGATCGTCAAACAACGCACAAAATTTGTGTCGTCTGCAAAGCGCAAGCATGTATGGCAGCGCCCTGTTGTGACTTTAAGAGTAACTACTTCAATCACCCGAAACCTGTTTTGGCGGAAAGGGCATGCTCGTGTGGCGGGCGGTCGCGAAAGGCACAGCGGGGGCTGCGAGCAGCTGCTGCAGCCAGCTGCGGCTTGCTCCGTGGGCTCCTCCCATCCTTTCCCTCGCTCTCCTCCTTTTCATTCTCCTCCTCGCAGCCACTGCGGCTGAATGGGTCAGCCCGCAGCGCGTTCTGTTTACATTTCAGTCGCCCGTTCTCGAGGCAGTTCGCCACTTCTTTGAGCAGCGTACAACTAGGCTGTGCTAACTGCTAATGGCGGCTACGCCGCCCGTCGCGTCGTCTCCCGTACCCCAGCCTCGACGAGACCGAACCGCCGTGTCAGAGAGACCCGAGCACGGCTCGCGCAAGTTCGTCGCCATGGAGCGCGCTGTTTCCGACGCCGCCGGTCAGCATCGGCGAAGCTCGGCCTCAACGTCGTGCGGCGGTGCGCCGCGACTGAAAAATCGCGTTCGCACGCCCGATCTGGAGCAACTGCGCTTCATTCTCGAGTGTTTCTTCCTCTCGTTCGGACCCGAGTGCCCGCAGCTTGGACGTAATCACCCAAATTCCGACCCCGAGCGTTACGCCTCGGGCCGACAGCAGCAGCAACAGAACTCGGCTCATCCGCAGCATCAGTCACACTACCGCCGTCGGAGCAGCGTCGACGCCAGCAGCGCGGCGTCCTCGAATCACTCCACGACGACGACCTCGAGTACCGGTGAGCCTGCCGAGTACGACCACGACGCGTTGCTCCGTGAAGTCCTGCGTTTCTTCGAGGCGGGCCTCGAAGGAAACGGACCCGTACTCCTTCGGCACCAGCACATCACTGACCTCGCATCCCTGTCCGCCGGAGGCGAGGAACCGGAACCTCACTTCGCCGTCGGCGCCTGGGGCATCGCCGAGTGCGGGATCTGCCTGGAGACCGTGCCGCTCTACAGGCGCCCCTGCTGCGGCTTCCCAGCGTGCACGCCCTGCCTCAAGCGGTACTACGCCTCGCGCGTCCGCCAGAACAGTATCCAGATCGAGTGCTGCAACGTCCGCTGCCACCAGTTCGTCTCGCGCGACGAGATCAGCGCGCGGCTACCCGCCGACTCCAAGGAGCACTTCCACCGGCTGCTGGTCAACGCCAACGTCTCGACGAAGACCTGCCCGCATTGCAACCACGTCACCAGGCGGCCCAAACCCGAGAACCAGCCGCTCAAGTGCGCGGCCTGCGGCGGCTCCTGGTGCTACGGCTGCCACGCGCCCTGGCACGAAGGGCTCAGCTGCCGGCAGTTCCGCAAGGGCGACCGGCTGCTCAAGGCCTGGGCTCGCACCACGGCCCACGGCCAGGTGAACGCGCAGCGGTGTCCCAAGTGCAAGATCTTCATCCAGCGCATCACGGGCTGCGACCACATGCACTGCGCCCGCTGCAAGACCCACTTCTGCTACCGCTGTGGCGACCGGTTCCGGCAGCTCAAGTTCTTCGGGGACCACTACAGCAAGCTGAGCGTGTTCGGATGCAAGTTCCGCTACAAGGCCGACAAGCCTTTACAGAGGAAGGTTGTTCGCGGCGCTGTTTTCGGCGGCAAGCTGGTCGCCGCGCCGATCGTCGGTGTCCTGGCGCTCTGCGCGGGAGTCATCGTGGTCGGTGTCGGGGCGTTCGCCTTTCCCCTGTACGGCGGCCTCCGGCTGGTTCAGCGCTACCACAACGTCAAGAAGTCCGTGAATCTCGAAGCGGACTCCACGCCTCGGCTGGTCTGCTTCTCGTGAGTCCTTCTGCTGGTGCCAGGCATCTTGTACGCGTTACATGCCCTGTGCTGGCGTCATCGGCGTTGAATTTAACGGGTTGTCGTTACCGTAAGCACAGATAAGGCTTCTAGAGAATCTTTGAAGAAAGCGTTTTACAGTGAGGAATAAGGCATCGTTACGCCGATGATGTCCAGTATGCGAGACATTCTATTTCTGCCGTTCTGATCGTGAATCCTACTCGTTCCTTCTCACACAACCCGTTTTCTGACTTTTTCCCCACTTTAATTACGAAGTGTTCTCTTTGTCTTGATGCTTTAACGTTGTTGTCTCTGCCGCTAACGTAACTACTGGGGAAAGACATCAATTGCCAAAGTGAGAAGTTGTTAGGCATGATGGGCAGCTCTTGTGAACACTTTTACGCACGTTTTCGTTTTCATGGTGCGAAGAAGACACAAAAAAAGTACTTGTATGTACAGTCTTAACGTATGCTCATACTCGTTGTTGAAGATAAAGCTATTTCGGGGCAAGCGATCCTGGTACATTTTTGTGTGTGTGTGGGCTCCAAGACTCCTTTCTGTTCACCGTTACTGCGTGGCTGTTCGGTTGTAATACGGCGAAGTTGAGAGTATTGTTTGTGATTTCTTCGGCTGTGTTTTCTTTTTGTCCTTCGTTTTGAAATGACAATGGTAGTGAGGATTTCTTTGTGCCTTGGTTTCGGAGTGCTGTCAATGTCACAGATGGCATCCCAGCTGCTCTGGCTTTTTCCATTTTGTGTCTGCATTTTAGGCCACGTGGGGATTCGTGCGAAACGGCGCTCTGTCATGTTTTTCGCCGCCATTACTGGACCGTGTTCAGCGATTTTCTTTTTGTCATGGCGAGCATCTGTGGAATTTCGAAGGCGCTTAAAGATAACTTGCAGGCGGCTTCTTCAGCCCCGTTTTTTTTTTTTTTAATTATTATTATTCCTGGGCGTTGCTTTTTTTTTCCTGTAATTCAAAAGGTACTTTCGTCATATATCGGCGTAGGTACCATTGTTCTCCGCTCTTTTTGTTCTAAATTTGTTTTCTTAAATACTAAGTTAAGTCGCGGTGTCCGTAAATTTCCACTGGCTACGACTTTCGTAACGCCGCTTGTTCGGCCAACTGCGATCAATGCATAACGCGTGCGCATTGTCTCGTATTGTAGCCGCTTCCCCGTAGTAGTTGTTAGCTTCGCTTCTGCGATTGTAGCCTTTCTCGCGTTGTATATCTTGGAACTGCATGCAGCGTCTGTGTTATTATCTGACACACAGAAATTGTGTACGGAAGAAAACAAAAACACACATCGCTTCGCGGTATCATATTTTGTTTGGGGGCAGAAAAAGCTTCAACTTTCAGTTGAACATTAAATTGGCTTATTGGTACGTGCGTATTGTCTGCGCCCACGCCGGCTTATTTCGTAAAGATGACAGCAAGCCCACGAGGTCTCCGGGCTGCCTGTCTTCTTTTCTTTCTTCCTCAAGGCGGAAACGGGTTCTGCATCGCCGCCTCCTGCCCTTGTTGCTACGTCTGCTTTTGCAGTGCCTTTTTTTTTTCTCTCTCGCTGTCTCCTTGGAAAGCAGTGCGCAGGAAATGTGTTGTATCGCCCTCATTCTTGCTTCTTCGTGACAATTACGCAGCGTGCCGGCTGTGATATTTCCACGTCCTCCGCATATGCGACGCATTCTCGTACGGCGCTAGAAAATGTCGTTCTTTAAACTTAAACACAAAAATGTACTTCGAAAAATGCATGCTGCAATGTACTTGACAAGCTGCTTTTTTTTTTCTTTCTGTTTTCGCGCGCGAAGCAGCTCTGCTTTTGCGTGAAGTACGTGTCGGCTCTTGCTTCGGTGTATTCCCTGGACTGCCAACTTTTTACTTGGATACCTTGAAGTCTCACCACAGAAGCGTTTATCTCGGGGAAAGGGGGGGGGGGGTGTAAATTCGCAGAGTGAGCATATGTATTCAACAGATCCTGATCCCGCTACTGTTTCTGCCAAAACTCTCAGAACTCGAACGACTCTGTTAGTCTTCGGGAGCCTCCAAGATATTGCTCGGTGTGGTAAAGGGCCAGCGTTCAGTCTACGCTATCACAGAGTGCGTTGGGGCCGTACACAAGCTTCGCAGACTCGATGAGAGGCAATGTACGACGGTGAGGACGTGAGCGGTGTCCACAAGTAGCCGTTCCCTTGTAACGCTTGGCGCTAAGTCCCGTCGGGAGAGTTGGCTTTCGACGCAGATGGGCAGACGATATCCGAGCCTGGCATTGGGGCCGTATTCGCGTGAGACCTACCTTGACGCCGCCCAATGACACCGCGAGGCAGTCTGGCTTCGGCTCTTTCATTCGGGGCCTGCGCGTCCTTCGGCTTGCCGTACGAGCCCCTCTTGTCTCGCTAGTTTCACGCACAGGGTTACTGCGACGTGCGGTACGCCTGGGGCGAGTACGGCCTTCCCATTCACAGGGTCCTCTGCCCAGGCCGTTGTGGTGAACTTAAAGAAGTCACGAAAGAGGACCAGGGTCAGCAAATACCATCGCGCTTGTGTTGCCTTGCGGCCGTTCGATTCCGAAACTTTGCCACTCGTGCTGTTTGAAACAGTTGCAACTTGAGAAGGGTGCTGCTTATTAGGTATTCGGCTTTTTTGTTGTTGTTCTTTTGAGACCCGTCTTAACCTGTTCAGGCGTCGCCATGCGGAAGCTCAGGAGAAAGAAATGAAGGATTTGGGAGGCTACGCAGTCGTGCAATTTCTGTTACGCTTTGTTGCGCAACTGCATGATACAAAGAACCAAGGACGCAGGGACAATACGAGCGCAGGCGATTTCCGTTCTCTGCCTGCCACGCAGCCAGCTATGTGTTGGTTCCTTTGCATCGAACGGCGCACGTTATCCTCGAGCGGCGATGAATTACGACCTGCGTAGCTTTTATGGGAAAAAAGACCGTGTTTGGGGCCATTTTTTTTTTTTTTTGAAGCCAACGTTCAGCACCACATGCAGATGGTTCCGCAACGCTTCTCAAGCGAGGTGCTTCTTCAATGACTTGCCTACTATTGTACGCCTCTAGTGCTACCTCTTCACGCTACAGATTGGCGCTGCGGTGCGTGGCTTATCTCCAGAGGGGCGCGATATTTGAATCCTAATCGTTTACTCCAAAGGCATGACGGCTGCCGCTAAGTTAAGTGACCTGGCGGGAAATTCGAATACTGCTGGCGTCTACAGGCTTAGCTTGTTCGCTGAAGTGGAGTTGAACTGCTCTGAAGCTTTGCAAGACACCCGGAGTGCCGCTCTTCGATGTGTGGTGTGTTCGAATGGCTCTAGCTGAAATTGGGCTTTCGACTGTTTACTTAAAAAAACTTCAATCATGACTTGCACGAACCGAAAGTGTACGCTAGCTGTATGGAGCCCCCCCCCCCCCCCCCCCCCCCCCCCCCACAAAAAAAAAAAAAAAAGTAAGGCAATTGTTTAGCACCCCTTACAATGGTTCCGCACTTTGGGCCGACGTGACTTTGACAGTTATATTGTTTCGTGATGTTTACGAGTCAGTCTGCTGACACTACTACCACAGCAGAGGAAGAAAAAATGTTTGATCATTGTCTTTCGCTTCCTGTGCACGCAGACGCGTTGTGATATATGTTTAAGCGTCGAGGCTTTTGTGCTGCTGTTCTTGTGATAATTAGTGAAGCGGCAGAGATAACGAGTGACCACGTTTATAGAGACTCGGGCATGTGTGTATGTATAGGGCAACGCCCTGATCTGCTTTCATTTCAACTGGCTTGTCACAGGCGCATGTGATTCGGCATGAGCCGGCGGTGCGAACATGTATATGTATCTATTGATGATATCTTTTCTCTGTGTGCATATCTCATTTGTGCGTGACGTTTCGGATTGCTCCTCGCTGTGTGTGACATGATTATTGTACATGTGCGCGAGCTGCCATTTCACGTTCTTGCCTGTTGCTGCCAGTTTTGGTCTTTATTCGATTTTTTTTTTTCGATTTTATTTCACCTGCATTGAGTGTAGTGCAACTGTGTTGTGCGAAGCTGTTATTTATTTGCGCATATTTATTGCGAAACATATAATAAACACTGGCTCACGATGAGCCCAAAGCGTACATTTGGTGTTGGCGTTCTTTACGACTGCGTGGTTGGCGCCGACGACTGGTCGTGTGCCGTATTTTATTTCCGTCTCTCATTAAGATAAGCCATAGAGTGATGACTTATTATGTGGACAGGAAGAGTGGCACGGTGAATGCACGGAAAGAATCGAGAGTTCCGGAATTCGGAATCGAGAAGGCCCAATGCCGGCGAACAAACGTATTAAAGGTGAACATCGGAAAGCACGTGGACAACAGAGACAGAAATAAACGAGCAATATACACTGTGCCTACTCCTGACTACTTGACATTTAAAAAAAAAAAAAAAAGGGCATGCACAAAATGTCTAGGATGGCCAAACACATGTGCATAACCACTGCGTCGTTATTCTCATTCCAGAGTGGAGTTTGAATTATCGCTTGCTTGACACGTTCCATGACGTCAAGGCCCTGGTTTGCGCGTGTTTCAGAAAATTGTTTCGTTTATTTTTTCTTTCGTGCAAAGAGTAATTGGCGTCGTGCAGTTTTAGCTTGTAGTCTTCTGCACAAGTGCTTTGCGTCGCTATTAATCTTGAGGCACGACGCTGTCAGCCTGTGAACATGCTTGCACACAGACACAGAACAGCAGAGCGCTCTAGTACTTCTGATCGCGTTCGAATGCAAACTATTAGAAACTCGCCACTGTAAATATTCTTCGCGAAGGCAACTCGCAAATGCTACAGCTATACAATTAAGCATACCAGATGCATGCCTCCGTATACAGCGGAAAAGATATAGCGCCGGCGATGGTAGCGATGTGCTGCCAACATATATGGATTCAAACCTGTAGGCAACCTGGCGGAACGTGCCTACATTTCTTATTGTTTGGTATAGAAGCACGACATCGCTGTAACAGGAAATGTGATGTAGTTTGCCTCCATTGTAAAAAAAAAGCGCTTCTAAAAGCAAGAACCTGGCAACCAAGTCCTACAATGCGATATATATGTTTGCCTAACAACGGGCACGCAGATATGTCACCAACGACGAACTACGCTTAAAACGGCGACTGCGCAACGTTCAAGGATGCTGACACGCCCTTACAAACCACACACATTCAAGCTAATCGTGGAGTCATTACACATAACATGCGCCAGCGCGTCGTACATCGCATTTAATGTGTCGTTTGTTCGTCATTAAAACACAAAGCTGAAAGGGTGCGCAGACGTACGTGCCTTCTAAGAAACTGTTTAGCTTAATGCTCGGGCTACAGGGCGAACCTTCATAATCAGAACCGAAGGACACAGACATTGCTTTCACATCTTATTATTATTATTATTTCTTTTTGAGTGCGGTATGGCATGGTCATGTCGCTCTAAGAAAACAATTTGTCTTTTATTATTTCCCGTGATGCTTATTTTCAATGGCCAGCTAACACTACGAATACCCGTTGCGATGCCTTACTTCAGCTATACGCACCACACTTAGTGCAAAACTCGTCTTAGCGCTCACCGCTGCCTCCTGGCACTGGCACTCTTTTGAAGGCAACATTTAGTGCCCAGTTTTCAACCAACATTAATGCATTGCTTAACCGAATAGGCGACACCTTTTTTCCTAATAACCGTTTCTCTCTTTCTCCCAACTACGGTCTCACCATTGATCAGAGGCTGACGTCAATAGACTGGCAAGCTTTCAACGGGCCGTTCGCCAAGGCCAACCGGCATTACTAGCACGTAGATTACATATGAAAGCGTAATGAAACGGACGGCATGTTGATGATGGCGGTTAAACCGCAAGCGAGGCCACGAACAAGGGAACGAACATCTTTTAAGCTCTTGACGTTTATTTGCTGGTAAAAGCTGCGACGTGGTGGTACACGTGTCCGGCTGCAGTAGAGTGTAGGGAGCAGACAACTTGTTTTCCGCTTTGGGCGGGTGGCGTTCCTAGCCCGAGACATACAGTTTTCCAATTCTGCCCACCTACACTTTCTTTTTTTCTTCGCGCTTTCTTTGTAAAAGTAGTCTTTTTTAGTGGGTTCTTTATCCCGCAGTGCATGCGTACGAAATAACTGAGACTGCATGGGTATTTTCAACGCGCGCCGAAATCTCAGCAAACGTTTTCGCCTCTATCGCCGGGATCGAACCCTCCGCTTCGCGCTCAGTAATTCAATCGTTCGACGCAGCGCTTGCGCGATATTCCTTGCGAAAACTAGGCAGCGCCGCAATTACGCTTGATTCCACTCAACAGAACAGTGAGGCCTTGACTGCTACTCTGAAAACGTTGCCAATCGTGAGCACGTCAGACGCAATGATTATGACGATGCTGGCGACGACGACGACGATTCCCGGCCGCGGCGGCCGCTTTTCTGATGGAGGCGAAAAGCAAAAACGCCCGTGTGTACGAGATGTCGGCGCGCGTTAAAAGAGCCCCAGGTGATCAAAATTAATCCGGAGCCCTCCACTACGGCGCGCCTCATCGCCTGCGTTGCGTCGGCGGGTTAAAGGAGCCATGAAGAGAAAACAAAAGTTTGTTTTATTCGAAAGAGTAGGTGTTTCATAGTACCCCAAGCGCTTTCCCGGAAGCAAATGATGCTTTATTCACTGATAAATAAGGCAATTTAAGCCAAAATTTTAAATCTCCCGCTAAAATTGAACATTCCGTGACGTGTACAATGGCGTCATAGAGCCGGTCCATGAAACAGATACTTAGTATGTCGACTCCATATAGCACCCACACGCGGGAGTCGATCGAGACGGCGGCCATTTTAAAAATACTAGTAAAACCTAGTGCACCCGCAGCCCTAGTCATGGAATCGCCTGATCCGGAGAACAAAACTCTCGCCGAGGAGCTCGGTCTTGCATTTAACAACCTCACACCACAATAACGCTCAATGCTTCTAAGTGCACGAGCGGCAAGAGTTGTGGGATACGCGGTGGACGGGAAAGCGACCATTCCGCGATAGCCACAACAGACGAACGCCCAGCCGTCGGCACCGCTGCCTCGTCAGCCCCGTCGCGACGGACGAATATAGACTGGTACGTATGTGCCGTATTTTGATTACGGTTAATAATAGTTCAATTTCAGTAGCAGTATCACTTATGCCAGTTGGCCGGTGTCGTGTATGGAAAGCCGTTCGCGCGAGCTCTCTGCTTCGACCAGAAAGATACGAGCGTCAATGCGCGGTGTTTACGGCATTTTTTTCCCCAAGGTCAGAGCGATTTGACGAAGTCGGCAACGAGCGCCAGCATGTTCCAGGAGTGAGCTAACGTAAGGGTCCCTGCCGTAACTGAACAAACTGAAGTTTTCAGTGGTTGTAAACTGGAAACGAGCTCGTAACGACAGCAGCAAACCAACACCATTCGAAACTTACGCGACGACTGGCACTATCTCGTCGCTTCTTGCTGTTCCTTACTCCCCTCGTTTCTATTTTTACCTTTGCTGGTTGGCGATATGACGGCCAACCTCCTGTGAAGGGATTACGATACGAAGCAAGGTCGCGGCTGTGCGTGCTGGAACGGTTCGTTGGCCCCGAAGAGCCTCGAACCCGAAAATTCGTCTGCGCGACGGCGAGATGTCGAGCTCGGCCGGCGCGCTAGTTTCGTACGCATTGGCGCACACGCTTGCGAGTTCGTTCGGACCTTCAACCGTTTACTCCACCGTTCTTTGTCATAAAAAGAATGTGCAGTATGTTTCACGGGCATTTAGCTCGCTATGTAAGCTGTAAGCCCTGCCTAACATGCGTTTGCTTTTGCCGGCCTCCGCCAATCGCAGAGCTTAGCCCATGTGACGGCATAGGTTCTGTTGCGGGAAATGAGCTGGTGGGTCGCATGACCATTCCCGTTTTTCCTAATTATGTAGCTTATTTGAGCGAAGTTTGCGTTATAAGTGGTGTCGTTATGGTTCTAACGAGGCAATCTTTCGAATGAACCAAACTTGTGTTTTCTCTTCATGGCTCCTTTAAACACTACAATCAGATCAGACGATGACGATGATGGCGATGATGATGCCTCGATAAGTTAAAGGGACAGACAACCGATTTTTGTCGAGTATATATTCTCTATCCCAAATGAAAGGGCATCACTTAAAGCACCTTGACGAGAAATGGTTTTGCTGATAACGCCCTAGAACTTTTTAAATCGAATTTTTTGATCTACGAGCCGTATGTGTCCCTCCCAAAAAATAATGCTGGCAACCATGACATAGGGTAGCTCGGCAACATACTTTTGTCTGTATGCGAAATAAAAAACGATATTTAAAAAGTTGTTCCCAGCTAAAAAAGTTTGAATCGCAGGCTTTCCTGTTCCTTTATGTGTTTTTTTGATGCAACGGTGTATTTTGCACGAATGCGCCATCTGTTGGGATAGACGATAGGTAGAATCTGGCTTCACGTTGTGGAGGCGGGAAGTTCGGTTTTCCCCAGGCGCGACGTTTCTTTTTTTTTTTTTTTTAAGCTGCCGTTGGCGTATTTGGAAACTGAAATCAAATATTTTGGCAGAACAAACGCCCCTGACTCAGGCCGAATCGTCAAAGCTCCTTCACTGGGTCTGTTTACTGAACGCTGCCGTTGATTCTGGGCATGGAGGCTCAGTTAGCCACACTGAGAGGCATGCTGAGAGGCACCCAGCGACGGCGAGCGGCGTGTCTTTAAAAATTTCAGAATAATGTTTAGAAATATATATGCAATTTAACCTTGTACAAATACTTGTGCTAAAAGGTTTTCAATACGTAAATGAACGTTTCAGCAGTTACAGTAGCTGCTAGGTTTGCAGGTCACGTGACAGGGACACATATTGTAGTGTCAAGTTTCGACACTACGAACCGCCACCCTTCCGATTTCAGGAAGTTTGTTGCCAAATTAAAATTATTTCCGCCAGTTTGTTTAGAAATTGCTTGTGGTTATCGGCCTATATAAAACGCTGGCTTTCATATGAGCTAGAAAACATATACGCGACAAAAATCGGTTGTCTGTCCCTTTAAGAACGTACCACATGGCACAACCTGCCGATTTTTTTCTTCGTGTTCTCGCCTCTACATTTCGAAAATAATGTTGCGCGACAAAGCCGTGGGCCGAGAGACCCTAAGGCTGTGGCGACTTGCAATCCTTGCACTCATTGACGTAGTTGCCGTTTCAGCTTGACGCCTTTCCTTGTTTCTAATTCCCTCGTTGGGCGCATGGAAACGGGAGGGAACCTATAGAGTGAACGGAAGAAGAGAATCTAACGATCTGCCGACATCACCGTAGCCCAGACGTAATATCAATTGTCTATTGCGTGCACGAACGGCACCGCCCCTAACGTGACGTCATTGGGACCTCGAGGACCTTTCTTTAATAAGAAGCCTCGCTCGCCGTCGCTTGGCTGAATCACGCGCCGTATTGGCAGCGTGCCTGGCCGAAGGCCCAGATGGTCTCGAAGCGTGGAGGGGTTGCCCAACGGAGCTTCCTGTTCCGTTGAATTAAATGCGGAGATAATGGGAACGTGGCAACTCTGGCCAGCTATAGCTATCGAAGGCCGTTCAGTCGGTGCGACACGCGTTGCGAAGGGGGAATACTTGCAATGGTCGATATCCAGCCTGTGGGATAAAATCGTGTAAGTTCGCGCAGTCTTGAGAAATCAAATCGTTATGAAGTCGTATTGCGCTATATGATCGATTACCGAGCCTGGAAAACAAGGGAGCGATTCACATGTATGCGAAGTACGCCCCGTCAAACTCCTTCGCCTCCGTTGCGCCTTTTCTCGTTTTTTTTTCGAACCAGTGCTTCACATTTTTTGAAGGGAAAATTTAAAATCCGTCCAGCTAACGTAGCGAAAGTTCGTTGCATGTGGTATTAAAACTGAATTCGATCCTCGGGGTTGTTAACGTCACCTACTGTAAAATGGCTATGGTTTGAGGTTATACGAGCAACACCCGCAGCGGTGGCTCAATGGCTAAGGCGTTGCGCTGCTGAGCACGAGGTCGCGGGCTCGATTCCCAGCTGCGGCGGCCGCTTTTCTGATGGAGGCGAAATGCAAAAACACCCGTGTGTACGAGATTTCGGCGCACGTCAAAGATCCCCAGGTGGTCAAAATTAATCCGGAGACCTCCACTACGGTGCGCCTCATCGCCTGCATTGCGTCTGCGCGTCAAACGCTACAATCAAATCAATTATACGAGCAACCCTGTTAATGTGTAACCTGACTATACACTTTTTGTTGCTGATCATTATTTGTTCACTTCATCCTCTCTAGTTGTGGGACTATCTAGCCTTTTGCGCTGAGCTACCACCGACTCTCCTGTAAAGGGCGCACCACCGCCTTACAAGGGTATTAAGGCGCTGAAGCGAACGTACGTGAAGCGTGATCCTTATCAGTGGATGTTTGTGTAGCAAGTCGAGTAATCCTTCCACGCCAAAGTTCCCTTCCCATTAAAAGATAATCACAGAAGATGAGTTCTACCTGTCCCCAGTTTGCCATCTCGCTAAAATTTCATGCTGCCTCATGTTAACGCTACGAGCATTACAGCGACAGTCATAAAACAGTGGACGCCTGCACCTATGCGTGAGCGTTCCGGTTCCTCCCGTCGTTCACAGCAGCAAGGCATAAAAAAAAAAACTCTTCAAGAGAGAGGGTGGAGGGGTACATCCAGCTCCTGGGTGCCAAAAGGTGCTGCTCTTCGCTTGAGGAAACCAGTAGTAACGCTTGGAAGCATTGCATAGCTGTACTTCCCAGAAGGTTAAAAGGCGTGCTGTAAATCAGCATTTGTATCGGAAAAAGCTTCGCGTTTCACAATCATTATCATCATGTAAAGTTGGCTTTCCTGCAGTCCGCTTCATCATCGTCATCATGTCCCCTCACAGGGAGTAAAGTTGGCTTTCCTCCACCGAATTTTGGCATAACATCACTATCAGTGAAGCATAGGAATCTTCGCTTTAAATCTGGTAACTCCGCTCGACGGCAAAGGTATCGTTACACCACGACAGTCACCCCGATATGTATTTGTGCCTGCGGTGGTTGCTTTTCCGAAGAAATGCTGCATGTTTGTTGTGGCTTGCAGCCATCTCCTTGGCCAGTGGCACGGGTGGGAATGTATAGGATTGGGACGGTTTTGTTAGCGAACCACAACATGGGCGAGCTCTTTTATTTTATTTTTGGCCTAACGACGGTACTCGCGGTAGGCTGCACTGAGTGCGTGTCATTTCCCACTGGCAGCTGTCTGCAAAATTCCAAGCGGGGCCATCGAATATCAATGTTCGTATCAAAGCAGCTCCATTCGCCCAAACATTTGTTACATGAATAGGTTTCATGGGTCGAAACATTGCGCACGGAGTTGTTGACGACGAACTATAGACGCGTAGCGCGTGAGGGGCTGAATGAGGAGAATAAGAATTGTTCAATTAGGACGCATAGTCATGGTAACAAAAGTAACTCTGCGAAAAAGCAGCGAATACTGCAATAAAGTTTGGCGAGAAGCAGGCAGAGATAAGGACGTGACGTCACACCTAGTGGTGTGGTGCGCAGGAAACAACATTGGCTCCGACTTCCTGGCATGCGCGAACAATGCGAGGAAACCGAAAATAGCTTGAGCGCTAAATGAGCCGCAACTCGCGCTGCACGCGCCGGAGCCTTGGGGCCTCCTGAGGCCGATGACGATGAGAGGATCATCCCTCGTCGTTTTCACAAAACGTATATACGCAGAACAGCACGGGGCGTGGCCAGGTTGACAAAGGTGCTATTCACCACGTCGGTGGCCTTGAGAGTTACAGAAAACATGCCTTTAGAAGGCAATTACGTCGAAATGTGAGGGCAGTCAGGGTTATACCGACACGCGAATTCTGCGAGAGGGAGAGAGAGAGAGAGAAAAGACGTCTATGATTCGGGGTAACTGCGGTCGTCAGCTTTCTTCGTAGGTCCGGTGCACGATGCGATGACCCATTGCAGCGAGACGGTTTCCCTTGAAGTCAAGATATGCAGTTTATTTACACTGTTTATAAGACCCTAACACAGCACATACGTGATATCCAAAGGCAGTGAATATAAATAGCCTCGAAATACGTACGAATAAATCATGCCAGGCGACAGCTCCGTCTTCCACGGCAAAGCAAATACAGTAGACTCTCGATAAACGGAGCTTCAAGGGACCGAAAAAATTAGTTCCATTTAACAGGAGCTTCGTTTACTGGGAGAGATATGCAAACGTGCAAATTTATGTGCGTATACACTCTTAACACCATTTCATGCAACTCTAAGCACTAGAAGGTGAATGCAGCTGAGAGTTTTTCGGAAAGCAAGAAATCTACAAGAGATATAGGCACAGCATTCACAAAGTTTATTTGGCAAAATTGGTCACTGTGCACAAAAAAAATGCAATATTTTTTTTTCTTTGAGTCCTTGCAACTGCATTTGCAGGATAGTTTTTTTTTTCATGGCACTTAAGCTTTGGACAAGCGTTTCAGATCCTGGTTCCTTCTAAAAAAAATCTTAATTACTGCCCCCCTGACTGGGCTCCTTGAAGTGTCGTATGTTCTATAGTAGCTATCTCTTCAGATTCATCTTCCGGTTCATCCTCCTCGTCCTCGCCTTCATCGCACACTTCTGCAACAATGCTCTCCACTGTGTTCTCAGGGCAAGTGGCAACATTCCTGTCGATGTACCCATACTCATCACAGCCCAGTGAGATGTCCTCTAAAGCGCGCTGCCCTACTATACTTCCTGCTTCTCAATGGCATCTTCACTGTCACGTCCAGGCAGATCCTGCATGCCTGAATCAATTTCCGATAGTGTTAGCAGTCAACTGCCTCCAGGCATCGGTAATAAGGGGAGTGGCGCCAAGGACGTCCATTCTGTACTCCTTATTCTGGCTCATGCACACCTGCCTCCTCTGCCGGACACCCTTGCGGAAGCGGGATTTGAGGGCTCTAATAACTCTCTGATCCATAGGCTGCAACAGTGCAAACTAACGAGGCTAACTACTACTAACGAGACGAGGTTTACGAGGCTGAAAAAACAAAAACGAAAAGCCGGAACCATAAACAGCTCATGCTGATGGCAGTGGATCTAAAAAGAAGTTCTCGGTTCCGTTTAAACTGTGACGCGTAAATTTTAGTTCCGATTACAGAAAGGTTTTTTTTTGCGTTATTTAAATACGAAACCAACCAACTTACAAGCTACTGTTCCGTTTAAGCGGCAATTCCGTTTAAGCGATTTCCGTCTATCGAGATTCTACTGTATACTCGGGAACAAATTGAGAACGGCAATACTCATGTACGGTATCACTCCGCCTAAGTGACGGACCCGGATGTAAACGGGCGCGCGCGTTTTGAAGGGAGATTGCTATGAATGCCTGATATCGTCTGCCTTTTAAGTGCAATGCACTTCTTAAGCGACCCTGAACCTGCGTCCACCGGCGATGTCCGCGCACGTGGAGATGGGCGCGCGCAGCCTGGCCGCTGACATGGCACATACCCACGTGGGGGATTGGCCAGGAAGCGCGCTGCCTGGCCGCTGACATGGCACATACCCACGTGGGGGATTGGCCAAGAATCGGGCGTGAGAAGGGCTAATGCACCTGCTTAAAGGAGTACTGACACGAAATTTCAAAGCTGAGATCCGCTCTAGCAATCAAGTACAACGACAACACAAATAGGTGTCTGTGAATAAATGCATCTTTCTTTCTTTGTAGTTGTGTGTGTGTGTGTGTGATCTCTCTTTCGCGAACATTACCGAACCGCGCAAATTCAACTCGTGCATTCGCACTTTCACATTCTTCCCCTCGGTGAAATGCGGAGAATTTTTCTCGCGTAGTTTGTCGTCGCTGGGGGTGGGGGTGGGCCACGAAACAACCCGAACGCGTTTTGCCTGTCTCAAAATCCAACTCTCCAAATAAACTGGCTATTTCCCCTCGTGTTCAAAATCCCTCCTCTCATATGCATATGTTAGCATTTGTCCCCTCGACCTCCTCCCTCTCCTCATCGAAAACGAGGGTTTGGTCGGCTTTTCTTGCCGCCAAGACGAACAAAGAGGCAGTGGCTGCCGTGGGGCGCACAGCGTACAATGCGTGCGCCCCTGCTATAACTCAACGTTACTAGAATTCTAGTAACGTTGCTATAACTGGTGGGGGAAGGGGGATCCCCTCAGGACTTAGCAATCAGCCCGTATTTAGGCCGCGTCGTCAATGTGTAAGTTATATGCAGGGTATGAGGAGCGCCGTAGTGGAGGGTTTCAGATTAATTTTGACCACCTGGGGATCTTTAACGAGCGCCGAAATCTAGCACACACGGCCGCTTTTGCTTTTCGGCTCCATGAGAAAAGCGGCCGCCGTCGCCGGGAATCGAACCCGCGTCCTCGTGCTCAGCAGCGCAACGCTTTAGCCACTGAGCCACCACGGCTGGTGAACCTATTTGCGCCGATAGCGAGACCCCGCAGGTTAGCTACCACACACAAAAGTCGCGCAACTCGGGGGCAAAATAAAATATTTCCGCCCACACTTATGCATGGAAGACAGCACAAGTTGAAGTTGTTGCGTGAGCAGTTTACTTTCCCTCGCCAAGCGGTTCAGGCTTTGGTGAGCAAGATGCAAGACAAACCATAATAGAAGGAGGGAGGGGGGAAGTTGAATAAAATCTTTACAGAGGTCAGCTCTTTTGTTCCGGGGCCATCCCGGGAACATTTATCCCAGACCGGGCTGCGCCCGTCTTGTCTCCAGACCCATTTTTGCGCAAAAGAGGAGACAAGCAGGGCCGTAGCCAGAAATTTTTTCGGGGGGAGGGTTAGAATTTTAGTGAGGGGAGATGCGACATGGGGAAACGTGCTACACCCGTTTTGGTGAAAGCAACAGTATTGCTTACGTGCTGCCCGGAAAAGATTTCGGGAGGGGTTCACAGCCCCAAACCCCCGCTCTGAGTACGGCCCTGGAGACAACCACAGAAAGATGTAATTGGCCCAAACGTCCTTTCTTCTTCTTCTTTTTTTTTTTTTTGCGAAACTGCATCTCCCCGCAGGTAAAGTGGAAGGCGCATTGCTGTGTTTTTTTTTCTTTATTTCCCCTCTAGGCATCCTTTCGCTTCGGTGTAGGACATTTCAGCGCAAAATGTTTCGGTGCAGGACATTTCGGTGCACGTACATATCGGTGCACCAACTTTTCCGCGAAGAATTATCGGGTGCTTGCTTGTTTTAGGCAGCTGTTATATCTCTACTTCCGCGTAATGGGGGCACAACAATCCGCTACGGTGATTGCATTTTAGATTGATGCCATGCCTGATTTTTGCCAGTTATTTTAACGAAATTAGGCATTTTTATATTTTTGTTTAATACCCCATTCAGGGAAGACCTGTTATGCAGCCAATTGATTGGAACCGTTTGCACAAACTTTTATTTGACAAGACTTTGTAATTTAGATTCACTCTTCCCGGTGCATGTAGATGAGCTAAGACAATGGACATTTTTCCAGTAGCGCTCTGCGCATGCGCTACTCTCGCTTCCAGTGACCGATCCGCTGCAGGGGGCAAAATGAAACTCTATGGCAAAATGTAAACAAAACGACGCCATATTGGACAAGCCGGTTGCGAGAGCTCGAGACAGCTAGGTGCTGCTCCGTTGTCTGAGCCACGAAAGCGGCCGAGAGGTAGGCGCTACGGCTTCCATAGAAAATATTCTCTGCCACCAAAACCATGCGTGGCGCCTGGGGCGGCTTCCTCAACTGCGCAGTGCAGGCGGAAAAAAAGGGGGCGGGTTCTTCTGTAATCCCCCAAGTGGGGTTCTGGCGGCCGCCGCAAGAGAGCTACGCTACTGGAAAAAGGTCCATTAGCCCATGTCTATGATGGCACAACACTTTGTACAAGTAATTTTCTGTAAATAAAGACCCACTCCCGCTAGCCAAAGAAAGTAGCTTTCATGAGGTTGTGCCCACTCCGAAATGCAGAAAATCTTACGAAGTGTTTTATGGGGTCTGCGGTGCCACGCTAAAATGAATTTGCAAATGCTGCTGTCGCAGATTTTTGTTTTTTGTTTTTTGTCTACTGACAAGTCTAGAATATTACTATATAGGAACGAGGGGCCTTTTTGAAAACCGCAGCTTCTGTCTATCCTAAACGCTGATAAAAGCGCATACGGATTGTGCGCACAAATATAGTCATTACCGTGTACAGGCAAAAGCGCGATTTCACTTGTCTACAGAGGAGAGAAAAGACGGCAAAAATAGCAGTTTATTTTTCCGGATGCTTAAAAAAGAGACGTTTTAAGCAACATCCGTGATGAATCGTTGGCTGGCGCTGCGGTTATCCGCAGCGCCAGCCAACGGGGAGACACAAATGGCACATCCCCCCCTCCCATCTACCCAGAAGTCCAGGTGCCCAGGGTCCCTCCGGCCTTCCTTAGTGACAACACTGTGAGTGCGGTCACTTTGTATTTTTAATTGGTACTTACGTTGAGCACCATGAAGACGAGGTTGATACAGAACATCATAAGCTTGCTCACGTCATAAATTTCCCTTCTTGTTCTTCGCAGCGGTCTAGGGCGGGAGGCGGAAAGTTCGGAAGGGACTGAAAGCAGCAGCTGCGTCTTGCGGCGGTGGGGGAAGGGAAATCAAAGCGCCTCAGTAAAATAGGTGAAGTGGAATCATGTACAATAAAATAAAAAGTTGAACGGAAGTAAATTAACAGCATTTATTTTTAGCATCTGAAATCACAACGAGGTCATACGCGCTCATGCTACGCGTAGGTTTGCTGTTCCTTTCCGCGCAGTGCGGCCCAAACACAACTCTCGAACGCCCAAGTCGAGGTTGAAATATTAAAGCTAAAATCTTAAAACAATGACTGTCAATTTCTGTGTACAGAAATGTTCGCCCCGAACGGTACATGCACCGAAATGTCCATGCTATGTTATTATGCTATGGGGTTTTAAAGGGTGGAGAGAGAGAGAGAGAGAGAGAGAGAGAGAGAGAGAGAGAGAGAGAGAGAGAGAGAGAGAGAGAGAGAGAGAGAGAGAGAGAGAGAGAGAGAGAGAGAGAGAGAGAGAGAGAGAGAGAGAGAGAGAGAGAGAGAGAGGCATGGGGTGCCGACACCTCATCAGGCCCAAATGTCCGTGCACCGAACGGTCCATGCACCGGAATGCCCGCGCACCGAAATTTTTAGTTCCCCTTTCGTTTATATCTGAAGTACGCCGTGAACGTCGCTTTCTTGTCTTCTAGCAGCATCACAGCATCACCAATGATCTTTGTGTTGTTACCAAGGAACTCGAGATAGACGAAAAGTTCGGGAGTATTTTTGGCGCCTCCTACCCCCCTGTTCGTCGTCAGCGAAGTATTTGCACAGTATGCAAAGACCGTTATACTCTCCCATTGTGCGAAAGTAGCCGTTGCCCGTTCATCAGCGTACATCTAATCTCTGCAAATATGAGAAAAGAAAACCATTGTGTTGACACGTGTGTCAGCAGCTTGTGATTATCTGTCGAAACAAACTCAAACATCAGCCGAAAGTTGTGCAGTATCTTTAATGGCACAGAATATTGACTTTGTTTCTTGCAGTCTTTGACGCCCGAAATGGCGCTTTTACAGCGGAGCTGTTATAGGTTAGGGGTGTGCACGAAAAAAGCTGCGTTGACAAAATGTCACCTTGCGGCGGAAACAACTTCCTGTTTAATGCTCTCTAGCTCTCAATCTAATGCATGTATTTTTAAACAAATCATATTTAAATGACCGCTACAGCGACTTCGTTATTACACAGCCCCATTTTTGTCCACTATAATAAAACACTAGTTCGTCCAAATTTCATTGAACTTTTTCCGTACTGGTGAATCAATTTTTTTTTTTTTAGAAAAACCGAGGTGTGTGCCGTATTACCAGATGTTAGTAAAGTTTCTGGTAGCGTTTGCCATCCTCTTTTGTTCAATAAACGTTCAAGTTAGAGTATCGTGGCAGATTTTATCTTTTCTCAAAAACTATTTAAATGACAGACGGCAGTGTGCCTCAGTTGGAAAATGTCGAAGTGATTTCGCACCTATACTGTCCGGGGTTCCCCAGGGACCAGTACTGAGCCCTTTGTTATTTAAACTTATATGGAAGTGACTTATGTTATCATGCACGCGGTTCATTGTATCCGTGGCGCATTTACCTAGAAGCAACATCCACGTTACAAGATGCTTTTCTGGAAACGATGGATTGCTTCTCGGGAAACCTTACTTCTGTGAACCCTGCTAAAATTCGCCTGATTTGTTTCCATAACCCACCGTGCAGTTATTCTCGGTCACCCTTTGTTTCTGCACGGCTCTCATTGCTGTCATTGTAATCACTCTTCCCTGTCATATACGCCTTCTATAAAATATCTTGGTATGTGTTTTTATAGTCTATAATTCTGGAAAACTCACTTAGCGTACACTTGTCGAAAACGTTGGGCTGTTTCTTGTCTTTTGAACAATATTAGATACTTTGTGCCATTGCCTGTTCGTAAAACTGTAGTAGAAGCTCTTGTCTACAGCTTTTTTTCAATACGCAATAACAGTGTAGGGATTTCGTGCCATGCGATGGAAAGAAGGGTCACTTCGATTCTCCGTTCTTTGTTAACGAACGAAGTTACGGCGTAAATATTGAGTATAAGAGTGACATGTTCAGAGCTTTACGTTTACCGAACTTTGATTTTTTGTTTAGCAATACAATTATCTAAATCATTTCTGGATTAATAATTTTGAACCGTTCTATATCCCTACGCGTAATCTCCGACCAAAAAAAGACTAACTTGATTCCCCGTTGCAGTGCAAGGTATAGTCTTAGGCCGAGGCTGTACTATGTTCCGGCCGCGTTCAACCAACTCCGTGATGATACTTCTAGCATAAATACAAACTAAAGAAGTTTTTGACAAATAGATATTAAATGTACTACCAGCTTCCCCACTGAGTGTATTTGCCATGTATCTTTACGTACACTTTGATTGCCCGAATTTGTTGTTCGTTTGCTTTTGTTTTGCCATCTATTTTCTCTGCGTGTTTTGTTTCTATGACTACCGGGCTCTGCCACTCATGTCCTACGTGGCTTCGGCAGGCCAGACTTTTTGTCTTGTTTCAGTAACGAAATAAACGATCTCGTGATCTTCTTCTTCTTCTTCACAATCATAAATAACTAGAAAATATGCTCACTCGCAAATTTCAAACAACGCGTTTTTTTTGTGCACTTCATGGACTTCGCGCAGCTCCGCTGGTCATCCTTCTTTACGGAGTGAAACGCACTGCTACAGATGTGCTGGTTGAGATAGAGTGCATTTAATGACGTCGGGAAATCAGGACATCAGAGTCACAAAGTTCAGTCTGTGGTGAGATATGAGACAATGACTCCCTATATGGGACGGTGGACAGCTTCGTGGGATCTGTCATGAAGCAACCGGCTTCGCTAACTCGGCGTCTGTAGCGCGAACACGGCGTCTTTTCTCCCCACTTCTTGTGGCGCGAATTCACGTGAACGGGCGATGATAACAGCACGCGAGAGATCACGCCACGAACGCTGGGCAGAGTGTTCTCGAAGGTGGAGCTGGCCAACGCCAGTTCCTCCTCCCGAGGCGCACGCTCACGTGCTCTCGGTATTTTTTCTTGGTACTTTTTTGCGAGCTTCTCCCGCGGTGCAAGCCCACGCGCAAGCCTGGACGACGCCGGGCGCTCCTCAAAAGACGCACGGGAGCTGAGTTTTCTGGTAACGCTCGACGGCGGAAAAGCTCAAACAGCTGTGCTGTTAAAAGAGTTTGAGAATGTCTTCTTGCTTTTAAGTTTCCGTCGTGCCTGGTTGCGTGCATTCAGCAGGTCTGACCGCCGCCCAGTTGGAACCCCGCTGGCTGGTCGATTCGTCTCGGTCAAGGGCGCAGACGGCCATAACGAGAAGCCTGCCGCCGGTCGTATAGCACGGGCTATAGCCGCTAAATAAGCGTAGCTCTAGTACGGGCTTTCCAGCACTTCGTTGCCCACAGAGCGGCGAGCAAGGGGAGCTCGAGGCGGCAGTTTCGTAAAGCTATCTACAGCCGCGTATACGTTACAATTGGCCAGTCGCACGGGCGTTGGAGGCGGTGCCGGCAAGATTCGTCTCGCTGCGAGGCTAACGCGCAATGGCCGTATTAATATATGAAGTGCGCGCGCGTGGATAGTGTCGATGGAATGGAAGAGAATTTTGGAAGGGAATGGAATTCTGGGATGGAAGAGAATGGAATTTTGAGTTGGGGGCGTATTGTCTGAGGCAATTCGACTTGTGTTGGATATTCTGTTTGGGGCTGAGATCCTTAGATCCTCCAGCACCCTTCGTTCGGCCTGCCCTCGTGGTCGACAGTCGAATAGTTCTGCCATTCTTCGTGCCTCGATAATCTCTTCAGCCGTGTTGTGGATACCGAGCTCCCAAAATTTATGGGTCCATGTGGAAATGGGTATATACTCAAGGCCTGCTTGAATGTCTTTCGAATAAGTGTGTTCATTTTTTACAAGCTTTGATATAAGCCTTAGCGCGCTTGTGGGTAATAAGAGGGACGGCACCCTAACTTGTTCACCGTAATGCTTTGAACGTTCAAACTTGCTTCGGTGTCCAAATAACGTGTCTCGTAACACTCGGGTGGAACGCTTAAACCGATCAAGGAATGGTCGCTTAATTGCAAGGAATGTTAAACGGGCGTCAAGTGTTCGTCTTGGCGGATGTCTTGCCTAACTGCCCACGCAACGACTTCGCATCGTGTTCAGTCGGTTGCAGTCTTTCACACCGTATGCAACAGCGAGGCCCCAAGGCGCAGCGGCCTCGACCGACAAAGGCGTTCTTTCGGGACACTGCCGGCCTCGGTGAGAAGGGCATGACTTAAGCGCTTCTGCGCAACCGCAACCCGGGTGCGCAAAACTCGATTCTACGTATTGCTCAATTTTGCGAACGAATTCCGATCCCACAGCTGAAAACCACGTAAGGTTCCGATGTTTCTTTCTATTACTCGCAATTGCGTTGTGCCGCTTATAAAATGTCGGCTTCAATCAACGTCATACGATGTGCCGGGCGGTTAACTTTATAAGGGGCCGTGCAAATGTTGGGTGACATTTGGTTGAAAATCCCTCGTCTACGCACGTGTGTCCGTGCGTGCGTGTGCGTGTATGTATGCATGTATGTGCGTGCATGCGTTCGTTATGCTGCTACATCGAATAACAACTAATCTGCGTTGTTGATAAAGCAATCGCAAAGCGCATGACAACCCACAAACAACCACGGTGTAAACATTCATTCGGGGAGCCCCTTGCAATTATTTATCACTTCCGGGAAAGCTGAGAACCGCGATAAGATAAGAGTCGTGTGCCGCGATTTCCTTGTTTGCAGAGTAGCTCTCAGCAGGACAGCCTACGTGACAACCAAATCGAAGGGCTCGGCCTTCGCCGCGCGTTTACGCGCGTATCCGACCGGGAAAAGAAGCTCATCAATGACTCTTTGTCCCAAAGCAATGAATGGGGCCCCTGTTTGCAAGCGGGGCCATTATCCCGTCACCACTGAAACGGGAAATTGCCGCAGGCATACGCGCGCCATTCACCTCGAAAAGAATTGGGGCAGATGCGTCCGCCTGAATGGCGGCCTTTAGGGGGCCGTGTCGCCTGCTGCTGTTCATTGGTAGTGCACGGCACGTCGGCCGCCGAAATTAGATACACGCTTCCACGCTGCGCGCCTGCGTCCTCCGTCATGCGGGACACATTTAGCGATTTAAAGGGGCAATGAAGACAAAATACAATTTCGTTCAGTCTGAAAGAATTACAGCCCTTGGTGAACTCATGCACTCAGCTCCACTCCAGCCACCAAGGACACATATTTAACAAAATAAAATGCAATAAAAATTAAAAACATTCAAATTTGGCGCTACAGGGATGTAATAAGGGCAGGACTGACGTGATATGGGCCGGCGCTAAAAACATATTTATCAGTGCGTTAATTGCACGTTAGTATTGAAGTGATACGATGAAACAGAGCTAGATAACCCGTTACAATCTCCCAGTCGCGTTTCTTGTAGGTAGCCAAGGGTGACGGCTGCCAATCGCACAAACAAGATTCTGTGACGTCACAGAGACCTGTTTAGAAAGTGGCCGGGACGTCCCCACCCCTTTATCTGTGAATGTATTCATTATTGGTTTGAAGTTCGCGTTAAAATTTGTATCATTGTTGTCGGCACAAGGCGGTCTTTCTAATGAATCAAACTTGTATTTTGTCTTCACGACATGTGAGGTTTCAACTTAATGAAAATGCAATTAATGTCATATTTTCTAAATTAAAAAAAAATACGTAGAAAAATACAGACATAGTAAACCCTCTGTTGAAGACCAGGAAGCAGACGCGGTTTGAAGAGCACCGCGCTTCCGTTTGAGACGGTCCATGATGAAACTCGGTACGTGGAAAGGCCGCGCTAGCAGGTGCTGGGGCAATGCGTCGTTCTTGGCCGGTGCGTCCTCCTCGATGGGTCTACTTCATCGGTAGGGGTCTTCAACGGTGTAATCCTTCCATCCTGGTCACGGCACCAAATTGTTGAAGACCAGGAAGCAGACACGGTTTGAAGAGCACCGCTTTATTGGCGACCTTCTCGTGGCTAGCGTAATTCGACTGATGAAGATGATGATGATGTCACGAGCCACGCTGCCCGTGCTGTGGTTTCGATGTCTTCTTCTTCTCAACCAGATCATATTTTCCAACACCCTCGTTGTGATGAAGTGCTCGGGACAGGAACATTGCTTCGTTGTACGCGTTACTTTGCTAAAGAGGGGACGATTTGTTCTGAGTTCACTACAGTGGGAGCCATGAAAGAAACAGACTATCTTTATTAACGTGAAGCCTGGGGAGGGGCGAAGCCTGCAGTGTATCAGTGTATCAAAGTATGTAAGCTTCTTTCTTGATTGGGCGCCGGAGAAGCGCCGGTGGGAGGACCTCGCGCGCTTGCTGAGATGGTGGCGCGCTCTCTTGGATTGAACTGGTTGTAAGCTATTTGCGTGCGTCATCTGACCAAGTTTGGGGTTGTGACAGGGGTGAACGCGAGCGCAGTGCAACATAGGCGTGCGCACAGGGGGCTCGTCCTTGGTGATCAATGAGTCCCCGTCACAAGGTAAGTATGCCGTCTTTTGCTTCCCGATCAGATCAGGCCCATCGCCAAGAGCCGGTGGGTATTTGAGTGTAATACAAATTATAACCCGTCTTCAAACAGCTTATGCTGGTGCTTGACGATTGCTGAAGCGGACAGGGAGCGTTCCACACATCTTAAAATCATGTTAGTTTATTTTGAGCCGGCTTTATCAATTATACACTTTTCTTTTAGTATGCGTTACGTGCTAGCTCGAGGCGTTGGAAAGCGAGTGTCGCGGTGTTTTAGTACCGTGACTACAGGAGACGACGACAGGAGACGCCGACAGCCCGAGCCCATAAGGTGCTTCGCCCCTAAAACTTCGAATAAATCGACATTTCTAGTAAAGCGGTTTCGTTGTGACAAGGGTTTAGCGAATCGTCCACACGACCTTCCTGCCACCTCCCCAAAAAAAAAAAAAAAAAAACAAGAACAGTGAGCTGTGCGACGACTGGGACGCTAAGCTTTACGTATATTGATATTGGTCAACTTAAAATAAATGAAGGTAAACATTTTAAGGGACATACTGAAATTGTAAGGATTCTATGGCATGTTTCTAAAGCCAGTTTGCAACGCGGTGAGCACTGCTGGTAAGATACTCCTGTTTTTTGACGCAGCCGGCTTGTTTACGTGAAATATATTGTATCGCAACCGCTATGGCTCGTAAACGTAGCGTTACAAATAATTTTCGTCGGTGTTGTTTGCATTCCGCATTCAAATACTGTCCCTATTTAATCGCTCCTGTAAGCTCTTTGGTAAAAGCACGGGTTATAGCTTTCCCATGAAGACCCGATTCCTAACGATGCCAGCATCGGTAAGTTTCGTACAAGCATTTAGTGTCCTAGGCGTGACGTGTCAGGGCTAGCGATCAAGGGCTCCCTTTCTTGTCGTCTTGCATGGTACTCCCATAACAAGTGACGAATAGTTGCCAGATGACATTGTAAAGAGGAATTGCGACACCTGCAGTACATTCCAGTGGTGGCTGGAAGCCTGCAGGGCCGCAGTGTTCGCAGTCGCTAGTTCTGTATGTACAGCCCCACGCAGGCTAGACGTGACCAACTGTCCGAGCACGGTCGGTCGCGTTCCCGGGGACACCGACACGCACCCCGCTCACCACCACAGGATCTCGCCACCCTGGTGCAGTCTTCGGCCGAAAGCTCCCTGTGATGAAACAACGCGGGAGAGGCCTTCGTCATGTAGCGAGTACAAGTGGACTGTTGAATGGATGGATGAATGAATGAATGATAATAGAATTTGAAAAGTCGTGTAGGAGGAGGAAAGTACTTGGGACGACCTCTTTTAACCACGCTTATTAAAAGTAAAATGGTGAAAGGCGACGACAGGCTCATTGCAGCCAATAGAGAATTCTGTCATCATGTTTGCAGTTCATGATGGTTGCAATAGTTTCGCTATTCCGAGCTGATGTTAATTTCCGTTGTGCTATTTTTTGTTGTTATTGTTTTTTTCGCTGTATTCATTCTTATACCTTGGCGCAAGGCCCCCTTATGTAATGCCCTCGGGCCTTAAAGGAGCAGATTGATGAAATGAAATTAAAGGAATAGCCGAGCGGCGAACCGGTCACTGTGCGGTAGCCGGTAGGTGACCAGGGCTACTGCGCGTGCGCAGACACAAAAATTGGTTTTGCGCATGCGCAGGTGTAGCGGGTACCGTGCCGGGACCGGCTCTCCACTCCGCTGTAGCTCTCTAATGAGCCGTCGCTGAAATGTGTCCAGTACAAGCCTCACGGAAGTGTCCCACGCGGTGGAAAATTCCGTTCGGCTGCCTCAGGCGCAGGTTCACGTAGATTCACGTTGTGTTTACCCTTTGCACGTGTGTGGCCATTCAAGTGATATGCAGACGGAACACACGGGGATCAGCCGTAAACAGACAAAGAGGAGACGACCATGCGACAAGTGTCACGTAGCTGCCTTATCACTGCCCACGACGACGACCGCAGTTAACCCCGTCACTGGCCTGCCACTAAAGAGCACCGTGCACTTGCTTTTTCGCCTGAACTACACCGGACTGACCATCGGAGACGTTCTCGGCGTTCGTTTTCTTTCTTTCTTTTGGCGTTGACGCTTGACACTTGACTTTTTGTGTAAAATATCAGTTCCACCTGTTTTAAAATTGACCAAATACTTCAAAATGATGGGCAGAGAAGTAGGTGCATGGAGACGGTGATTCGAACACTCGGGGTGAACGACCTCCAAATCGCGTGGGAAATCTCTTGCCTCGCACTAAACTTTCTTTAGTAAACAGCGGGACGAGGATGGGGCAGGAAGGGTTAAAAAACGACCTTCAAACGAGCGTTAACTGTCAGCTACATTTTTATTTTGAAGAGCAGTTGCACCGAACAAGTGTCCCGTTATTTCCAACAAAAAAAAAAATGGCCGCGTGTATGCTCTTTTCGTTGCAAATGTAGACAAAAGACGATAGTCGACTGGTGCCCCTGGCAAGTAAACGTCTCCATTCTCTTTCCCGCCCACCTCTCATGCTGTTCCTCTCCCGTCTTGTTCCTCCAAAGATGACACGCTAGCTGTTTGCTCAGGTCAATTTGAAGTTACCTCGTTCCACTGCTTTAAGTCGGGTGCCACGATGCCAGCGCTTTTGTACGGTGGAGACGCGCGTGAATCGAAGCACCCTACTGCGACGTTTATAGGACCACGTTGCCGTTATCCACGAGCGGTCCAAGCGGAACGTGGAACCTATATACTGGAACCTTTCGTTGCTGTTGCGGTTTGGTTTTAAATGCAGAGCATTTCAGTAACTCACGATGTCACCCGCGTTGACGTCCGTAGTCGTAGGCCGCACCCCTCCCCCTACACTATATAAAAAAAATACTATCCGGCGCCTGGTTTCGATCCCTCGACCCTGCGGGCGGAACGCAATGTACATGGTGCTCTACCCACTGCACCACAAAGCCGATACAGAATGGGAGGCTACGAACGCGCCTTATATCCTTGACTCATTCAAACTACGTCGAGAAGCTGCTGATACAACGCATTCACTACCACCAACTCCCCAAACACTACACGTTAACGCTATACACCCACCCCCTATGTGACGCATTTACTCGAGTCCCCCTCGCGGGGAAATGGGCCCAATTTTTTTTAAATGCCGCCAGGTAGCGCGGGCAACAGCAGGCGACGGTTTTCTGCAGTTGATACAGTATTTCATTCGCTATCGCAAAAACCGGGCATCCGTGAATTTTTAGTAAAGGAGCACTGCAAATATCACTTACTTATTGACGTCCTGCCTTGTATTTACGTAATGTCTTGTTCTTGTTCAACAATGTTGACAAGTATGAGCATTCACACCGGACTGACGTTTAGATTTGGCTTTGGGTATATGAGACTATTGCACAATTGCTGTTCCACTTTGGCCGGCTGGCTGAATCGAGACAGACAGACAGACAGACAGACCAAAATTTCTGCGTTTGAGTAGCCCAAGGAAGTGTATCGTCTTTAAAAAACACAGCACGCAGAAGTGCTGTGGAAGGCGTGCATTGTTGAGTAATAAGTGTCAGTTAGGCCGATTCTGTCCCACGAACTGAGATTAATGTTATTTTGGCTTGAAAAGTGTCATTCGAACATCAATTAGTGGTCGCAACATTCCCTCCCTCTCTCTGCAAAATCATTAGCTGGAAAATGGGAAATAAGGGAAAGGTGAATGTAGGAAGTAGATTAAACGTTTCTTTTATAAATTTAGAGCAGACGGGTGGCCCCTCAGCCGAGGTAGCCGCGTGCTTTAGAAGAATAATAAAATGAACCCTCGCCATGTTCACAAGACCAAAAAAATAATGAGAAACTCTACAAGCGTTCACAATTTTTTTTCCGTTCGCGAGGAGGCCTCCTGTTAAATAAAAAAAAAAACCAAACCACAATATAATTTACCCGAAGAGCAATGTACACACACGACAGAGTGAACGAGAAACAAGCTAGGTAACTTCAGTTTTGAGCGAAAAGTGGAACGTGAGGGAACAAAACATCCCTTCTTTCTCCTTCCCAGTCCCTTTCTTCTTTGCGCTGAACGACGACAAAGAGGACACGGACAAAGTAAGTAAACAACATTGTTTTGTCGTCTACACAGCTCTACACGCTTCCGTTCGCTCGCGCAACATCCCGCGGTCAAGCAGGGCTGGTTTTGCTTTTGTCACCGCGCTCGCCCTCCTTTCTTACTCGCCTTTATCGCTGAACCCCTTTCTTTGTCGCGTTCTTTTCCGTTGGACGTTCGCCCAGGTTTATCACACGTCGCGAATTATATTACCACGCTCGCGCAGTTCGCGAACCCTCGTTATCCTGGCAGTGTTTTGCGTTGTATCTCCGTGTCAGTGGACGCAGAACGACAGCGAGGTCGCCGTGAATCACTCGCGTGTCGCCTCAGTCCGTTGACTTTTATCGCGGCTTCACCTGCGACTGCGGGCTCCCATTCAAGCGAGGTTCGCTCAGAGGCGCGCGCCCAGCAACGCGGACGCTGTGTAAACGTGCCCGGGGAGAGATAACCACGACTGCGCAGTCTGCGGATGTATGTGTACCCCGCACACTCGTGTTGCGAGACGGCCATCCGGTCTCTACGTGGCAGATATGCTCCGGAGGAGAACACGAGACGTGACGGAGACGGAACCGCTTCCGGAAGAGATCGAGGCCCGTTGGCATCCCCCCGCAAGTTTCTTTCACAGAAGCAACTGCTCCCGACGGATGTACCGAACAAGTCGTACCGAGAGATCGAGGCCTGTTGGCGCTGTTACTCTCAGACAGACTTGGCGGTAATGAAATTACAGTAATTAAATTGCCTTTTGCAGTAATGAGTAATGTAATGAATTACTTTTCAGTGTTGGTAATTCAGTAATGTAACAAATTACTTCATGCCAGTAATTTCATAAAAATTACTCATTACTTTCCCAATTACTTTTGAATGCGATATATCCTGTCCGCTTCCCTTATGGAACAAAAAGTTGACCAAGAAAAGTTGACCAAGTAGAGTTCCAGTGCCCAGAGTGTCTCTGGGCATTGGAACTCTACGAACGCGAAGGAAACAACGCTTCGATGAGAGCTCTGCCTGCCTTCTCGTGCCTCTTCGTTCCCTTTTCTTGCTTTCCGGGTATGCCATCGCGACAGTCAGTCGGGTTAAACAAAATGGTGCAGATTGTGTAAGCCCATTGGTGTAATTTTATATAGATAATAGGGATAAAAATACAATGAAGATATCTAACATATCAATTTATAGCGCTGTAAATAAACTGCACATAAGTTGGTGTATATACAACTATTTTTTAAGATTGCAGTCTACATGTATATGTAAATAAAGTTATATGAGTTGGTAGTGTATGAGTGATGAATTTTGATTAGAGTAATTTCAAAGTAATTTCATTACTTTGGAATATATATATATATATATATATATATATATATATAATGTAATGTTATTACTTTCGGTCACCTGTAATTTCTAATGTAATTTAATTACATTTTGTAAAACTCCAGCAAAGTAATAATTAATGTAATTTTGCCACCTCTGCTTGCGAGACGGCCATCCGGTCTCGACCCGGCTGATACGCTCCGGAAGAGAACACTAGACGAGACGGAGACGGAACCGCTTCCGTAAGAGATCGAGGCGCGTTGGCATCCCCCCGCAAGTTTCTTTCACAGAAGCAACTGCTCCCGACGGAACAAGCTATGTAATGAACAAGACGTACCGAGAGATCGAGGCCTGTTGGTGCTACCGCAGGTTGCTCTCAGAGAAGCAATTTCTGATGAGAACATTCAGGCAGGAGAGTTGTGTCGGTGCAGCCAAAAATTCGAGCCTGCAGGCGTGTTTCGCTCTGCTTGTTTTGACATTTCAATGGCAGTACAACATTACCGCAAAAGATATCTTCCGAACAAGACATTTCAAGAACTTTTAGACACGAGAAATCGAGTGGGACTCCTTCATAAAAGCGTTATTTTGCACACAGCGAGTATCGTTTATAACAAAATCGCTTTGTTTTGAATTGTCGGTTTGTTGAAAATCAAATCAAGTTTATTGTTTCACAACAGTAAAGGTACAAGAGGTGACGTTTTAGACCAGGGGTCCCAAAGTCAAAAGACTTAAATAAATGCGACAAAAAAAATTCAATAGTCACTTTGCAAAAAGGCGGGCAACACTGAACATTCAGCGCTAGCAACACTGGTGGTTGACGCCACGACGCCACGATAAAGGAAGCGTCACGAAGGAACGCCGTTGCAAATACGCGTTTTGGCCCACCGCTTCACCATTCCGCAGCCTCATAAATAGGTCTTTATTGGTTGTTTTGTATACGCTGCTGAGGCTATGTTCAGACTACCAGTTAACGCAAAATCCATATCGTGATGTATTGACGTAAAAAAAAAAAACGGCATGTCACGCAGTTGGGTTGGCTGACACGTGAATGACGTCATTCTTTAAAGTTATTACGACAGTGGCGGCAACAGTCTGAACCCGATTTAAAGCTATTGTAACATTATAAAGCATGAAGCCCACGCATTACTGCGTACCTCTTTGCAAGCGGTATACGGATACGTGAATGTTATGCCAGGCAAAATGTTCGTGCGATGCGCGTCTTTAGCGTCTCCCGTTTTAATGTTCAGAGCAATGCGTCATTTTTTTAAACGTTATCTTGAGGGCTGCGTTGCACGTGCCGGTCCCGATTTCACGTGCAAGCAGCGAGGTTGTTTTGGTGCACGCGAATTCGGTCTTGCGTGCGTGCTTCGCTCTGCCCGCGCTGACATACGTTTCGACATCTGTGAACCGCAAACTCTTGCGGCTGTTTTTTGGTCTACTTTTTTTTTTTTTGAGAAGAGCTGTTTTGTGGTACAGTTTCAAGTACGAGCCACGAGTGCCGCAGGTTTGCCGCCGAACATTCAGGCAGGGTGGTTGCGGAGGTGCAGCCGAAAGTTAGAGCTTGCAGGCGTGTTTTGCTTTGCTTGTTTTGACATCTTGACGGCAGTAGATTGGAAACGCGAACTAGTACTTTATTTTCCGTTCTCTCGCGGCGTTAACGGCGCATAACGTGTGGCTACCACGCCGTACTCGAACTGAATCATGCTTTTTATAAAGCTATTTATGCACGAACTTCTGACGTAACGCTTGTTGCAGAATGCGCAAATTGTACTGTTCTTGTGATACAGGTGAAAGAAACATCAAACACTCACGACAACTTGGGAACTTGCTTGCTGTTTATTTATCCGATAGATGTGAAGGATACATCAAATGTTTATGACTTGCATAACTTGTGCGCGGTTGTCTTATCATGAGTTGTCAACTGACATACCAGATGAAAGAAAGGTGGATCACATCAATCAAGAGAGATGAGGGACAATACTTGACTGTCTGCTAGGCAACTAATGTTTGGTCGAAACATCTAGTGGAGACAAGAGCAGTGTCTTTATGCATGCTTTAGTCCTTTCCGCAAATGGTTTAGAAAGTTTGAACAGTCGCGACGTGAGCGCTCAGCAAAGAACGGGCCCCTCATAGTCCGGTAATAGCAGCCAGCCAACATTATGACGGGGCAGGGGCGCACCAATACACACAATTACAACTCGACGACCTAACAAGTAGGCAGCGGAACGGCTATTCGTTCTCAATAAGAAATCCTGCCTTCGTTTGCTGCTGTTCGTCATTCCAGACGACGGTATTCCACGCTGAAATTGTAGGATCTTGTAGGGTCTGTCAGTCGAGCACCTCGTCGAATAAAAGACCACAATATCCTGCACTTAAAACAACGGAAGAGCAGCAAGGTTATTTTCTCACCCGGATGTGGGAGAAACAATTTTACGCCGTGGCGGACGTTTTGCTGCCTTATAGCTTCCTTCATGATGGGGGTGCACGGTGTTGCAGGAGTGGCTTACTGCTCCTCCATTGTAGAGAGGAAGGGCTGAGACTCCCCGTGGCCACTGATCGACTCCACGTTTACAGACTAACCAGAGAAATAATGCCGACACCTCACCTTCTACTAGACGCGGAGGAGGCCAGAAGTCTTAGCAAAATCCAAACCAATACCTACCCTCATAAGTCCAGATTAGAACTTATGTTTCCGGATAAGTACAACGACAGACAGACAGACAGAAAAACTTTATTTTATTTCGGTTGATGCAATTCAGGTCGCGCTTGTAGCCGGTGGCATCCACTGACCAGCAACCTCCTCAGCCCTGTCGATTAGCCGGGCCTGAAGGTCCGGATCGGAGCTGCGGAGCGCGGCCTCCCAGTGCTCCTCACTGGTGATTAGTGGGAACGGATCCTGGGGGCATGCCCATATTATGTGTGATAGGGTGGCGTGTTCACCGCACAGGTGGCAGGCTGCGGTTGGGTACAGGCTTGGGTGAACGTGAAAAATGCCATAAATGCCGTCAGAAGGCAGACCTTTTCCACACTGTATGTAACTGTCCGACCAATTGGCAACAGAGGAACTACAACACATCACGAGAGTCCCGGGAAGCGGCACCGTCCAGCTCGGACATCTCCAGTCAGCGAGAACTGCTGGAGAAAGCCAAGTTAGGGGCTTTCGCCACCGGAGTCCTGGAAATGGGATTCCGGTCCTAACTCTACCCCCTCCTCCTCCACCTTTGCTCTAAATAAAGCTTACAACTACTCTACTACTGCCCCTCCGTTAGCGCTTGGCCCACTTTGTCGCACAGATGCGTTGTTCAGGGTTCACAACGTAACATAGTGACGAAAAATACCTAGAACAAGCTCGTAAGTGCACCCACGTAGGATACGTAGGATATTAAAGAAACTGTGAAAAAGAAAGAAAATAATTGAAATGACAGAAGCGAACCACAAAAATATTACAAGACAAAAGAAAGATAAAGGAATAAGCAAGTAAGAATTCCACAAAAGCAAAATACAAATGTACCAGTATATTATAGGAAAAAGCACGAAGGAAAACAAAAATTTCAGAGTGAATAAATGCGAGGAGTGCTTTATAGGCGGCAAAGTGTTTCCATTTTATGTGTCTCCTGGTCCACACCCTTACCCCACCTGTGGGGTATGAAAGCGTAATACACTCACTTTTAACGAAGCGCCGCTTATAACGAAGCCAGTGTTCTGCTCCCAGGATTTCGTTATATGGAGGGTTTGCTGAAATAACACCGCCAAGCTACCGTATAGTATACTCTGGAGTTCCCTTTAATAATATGACGTCGAAAGTTCAAACCCGTAGCATTGAGCTCCGATAAATATTATGGATCCGTTTTGGAATGCGGCCGAACCACGTCGTCAACGTGATGAAAAATGCTCTCCGTCACATTCTGTTTTTTCAGCACCTTTTCCCATGCAAATTCTTTTAAAGCAAAGCTTTGCAAATCTCGTCGAGCGGTTTCGCCGTCGCGGAAAATTTGACCTTCACTTGACCGAAGCAGCGCCGTGCCCTCGGCAACGCATCACGTGATTTTCCGGGCTGTGCTCGCCGATGGCCGCGTTCGCTGCCCGCTGCAGCCGTTGCTGACATTACAAATGGCCGAATCCACAAAAGGCTCACAAAAATTTTACCTCTAAATATCACTAAGTTCCAAAATATCATTTGGACACCGGGACATGAGGAGCTTGAGGGTAATGAGAGATCAAACCAAGCTGCGCGAGAACTTACTAACCGCTCAGCCAGTAGTCCTAGCTTACTCACCCCTCTCCCCAATACCTTCGGTGAGCGACTCAACATTCAAAGAAAAGCCAGAGCTCTCTTTCCTCCACCAGATAAAAGCTTAACAGCTGCAGAGCGTCAGTCCCTCAGACAAATACAGACGAACACCTATCCCAACATCCTCAGGCTATCGAAGATGTTCCCCGAGAAATTCTCAAACGCATGTAATAAGTGCGGTGAATATCCACCCTATTCCATGGATCCTGGGGTTGTCGTACTATATGGCCCTCAGTAAACACCAACACCAAGTTATATAAGCTATGGGAGGCAGCTCTGGCCAGCTCTGACCCTGGGGTTCAGAAGTATCTGATCTTTAGGGCCAATACTGTGGCAGAGAGAACAGGGCCCTGGAAGGAGGGAACCTACCCTAGTTCAATCAAGACCTTTCATTTCAAATAAACGTTTCATCCCTCTCTCTCTCTCTCTCTCTGCCGGCTAGGCGCATGCGCTATCTGCAGCTGGTTCGCTTCTGACCACGTGACTCACCGCGTGCATGCGAGCTTGGCCATGAATGAGAGCGAGGCCGGGCCGTCTTCCCTGAGCGTTGCGAGGGAGCCGGAGGCTTTGAGCCGCCGTCGGCACGCGGCGTCTGACCAACGCGCAGATATCGCCCGGCGAGCCCTTCGGCTGGGAAAACGCCGGAAGCGGGACCACAACAGTAGACCAAGACAGGCTTTGGATGAATAGCGCAATAATTACAGCTGAACCAAAAGGTAACCAAGTGAGACCAAGACTTAAAGGGTTAGCTGAGCTAGCCGCAGCCATTTTTTGGCTGGTTCTGTTGCACCATGTCTTCACTGTTCTGAGACATTATTGTGCCTCCCGGTTTTCCTTATGTGTATTTCCCGTTACCGAGGTTGATGAAGTTGGGCGAGTTAATGTGACTTGAAAGCAGTGCGAATGCCAGGCGAATACATGAGAGTACAACAAGAGAAATCACAGCGCTTGCTCTCAACTCAAAGTTTACTACCGCACACAGTATCGTAATCGTCGTCATCATCATCATCATCATCACCAGCCTATCTACGGCCACTGCAGGGCACAGGCCTTTCCCATTAATCTCCAATTATCCCGGTCCTGTGCTAACTGCGACCAATTTATCCCCGCAAACTTATGGATCTCATCTGCCCATCTAACTTTCTGCCGCCCCCTGCTACGCTTGTCTTCTCTAGGGATCCACTCTGTTACCCTTAATGGCCAACGGTTATCTTGCCTTCGCATTACATGCCCCGCCCACGTCCGTTTCTTCTTACCCTTATATTATTTCTTACCCTTACCCTTGTTATACCTTGTCCGGATACCGCGCACAGTATAGGTATCCGCAAACGTCAGAAAAGCAATTCGGTGATACCAAAATCATTTTCCGGCATCAGATGACCATTTTCAGGTTGTGTTTTTGCGTGGATGAATGGAATGCGAGACACACAGGTGGTATTTGTCTCTGCAAAAAGACAAACATGTAAAACAATAACATTTCTATGATTCAACATGTTGTTTGAGGCTTTCTTTGTCTAATGTATTTGTCCATTTGTGCTTTTTGAAGTCAACATTACAACCTCTCCTTGAATCTCTCTTTGAAGTCAACATTGCAAAATCCCGAGGAACTTCCGAGTTGTGGAAGTTAAGCTTGGCTAACCCTCGTGCGTTAACATTGAGGGCGAATGGAAACCATTTCGGTGCGAAAGCACTTCACCCTACCCTTAGCAACGGCTTCACCACTGCCTAGGCGCAGCAGGAGCGGATAGGAGGCAGATGTTAAGCTTAATGTTAAGCCTATAGCGTTACACCCATAAGTCTAACCTCTTCCATCGGTACCCACAGTTTAATGTGCAATAAATGTGATGTCGCTTGATAAATCGTCAGGCTTAACGTTATAGGTGCCAAACGTTTAGCCTATTAGTCCTATCTCTAACAAGAGCGACTGGCCAAGGCTCTTAGTCATAATAATGGATGGGAAAAGGAACTAGGTTCGGGAACGTGGTTCGTTAAGGCTCTGCTTCTTGTCTCGGTGCAGAGGCCCCTTGTTGGTGCCGAAGTTGACACGAGGGTAATATTTTAATGCAGCGTATGTCCAGAATTCTAGCTCTACTGCTAGATTCTTTGTTAGAAATCGAATGGCGTAAAGCAGCCGAAACTTAATAGAGCCTTTGTGTAGACGAACTAGTGTCTTCGTAGAGCTGTTCCAGTCATATCCCGCGCAGCTCTTGATAACAGCAAGAAGTCGCAAAAATTTATAGCGTGCTACGTTGATGAATAGCCATCGTCACGTAGTTAATTGGCCTCCTGCACGAAACCAAGTGCCCTTGTATGATGATACCAAAACTTAGTAGGTGCACGTGGCGAACGGATGCGCGTGATAACCATATGTATGCAGTTCTTTCGAAAGTAGGCTCGCGGCCTCTGTCACACTGGAAAAGAAGGGCGATAATTGGGCCTCGTTGAATGGTTGCACGCTGCACCTTGGTGCCTCTTTGCGTCGTCGTTATGGTGCCATTAGCATAGACGGTAGCTCATACTCACGGGGCACTGCGAAGCTTCCCGGTAAGCTCAGCCACGAGAACGTTAAAAAGAAGCAAAAATCAAGGCAAAAAAATGGAATGAGACCACATGTAGACACTGCGCATTTCTTCGTCGAACAGAGGATTTCAACGATGAAAATTGCTTCCTTCTACTGAGACCTTTTCACATGTACGCTCACGGGAGGTATATATATATATATATATATATATATATATATATATATATATATATATATATATATATATATATATATATATATATATATATATATATATATATATATCTTTCGAAATCTTTCGACGCCATTTATCTGATCATTACGCACCGTAATGTTTTCACTGTACAATTTTTGTATACCTCTTATTTCATATGTTTCTGGCTTTTAGCGATATTCATGATCTTCGAAATGCGCATGTTGGCTGTGTCTTTCATGAATTCCCGTACCTTTGATTGTATACATACCTACGTGCAGTGGCTATAATACCATTTTTGTTAACTTCAGTTCACATTCTTGACTTGTGTTTTTCCTTCTTCAAACATTGTATTTGCTGTGTTTTGACTTCTTACTTGTGTTTATTTTCTTGCCTTGTGGCACTTTTTTGTTTCTCTGTCGGTAGTTCCCCAGTTCCCCTTTACAAATTATGTGCTCCCCCTTACGCTATGCCCTTCCTTCCATGGGCCTGTAAGGTATCCTGAATAAATAAATATATATATATATATATATATATATGTATATATATATATATATATATATATATATATATATATATATATATATATATATATATATATATATATATATATATATATATATATATATATATATATATATATATATATATATATATAGGGAGTAGTAGAACTTTTAAGATGGTAGAGAACACAAGAGAAGAAAAACTTCGAACAAGGTAAAAGCACGATTGTGGCCTACGTTTCAGCAAAGAGAACTTGAAAGCAAGTTCTCTTTGCTGAAACGTAGGCCACAATCGTGCTTTTACCTTGTTCGAAGTTTTTCTTCTCTTATATATATATATATATATATATATATATATATATATATATATATATATATATATATATATATATATATATATATATATATAAGAAAACTTTCAACAAGGTAGAAGCACGATTGTTGCCAACGTTTCAGCAAAGAGGCCTGAAACGTTGCTTTCGTCGCGCCCTGACGAAAGCAAGTCTCTTTGCTGAACCATTGGCAACAATCGTGCTTTTACCTTGTTGAAAGTTTTCTTTTCTTGTGTTCTTTACCGTCTTCAAAAGTTCAAATATATATATATATATATATATATATATATATATCATATGAAACTGCCATTACGCGAATGAGAGCTGGAGCTTTGTTCCGCGTATCTGTGTGTCGATTGCCATGAGACAGCACATAGTGCTAATCAGTATATGCTCAGTGATACTACGCATGGAGAACAACGAGAAGAAATAAGTTTTGTGCTTAACACGCCACTGTCTTAGCTCAGACCAACGCGGCTGTCGCTCTTCAGTTGTCCTTTATTTTCTAAAATACTCTCGTTTCGTAAGGCATTTCCAGACGGTTCCACGAAAATTGTCGTGCGAATGGAACGCAGCTGTATTTTCTTTTTGAACTCGGAACGCCGACGCCTTGCAAAATTTCCGTACCCGTTATAACCATGAGCAAAGAAAAGCGCGCTTTCGCCGGAATCCGGGATTGTGGCGTTGGGTTTGGGACGCGACATTCGAATGTTTATTTTGTCCTGAGATAATTTTCGTGGGCGGGTTATCTTCTGACCGTGTCGTTCGTCTGAGATTGCTAATGTGATAAAGGCCACGAAGAGGCAGTATGAGTGTAGGAGCCACGTATATACGGGGTGAATTTGTTTTCATTAGCAACTGCAAGTTAGTAAACTATGACAGGTAACGCGAATGCCGCTTTAGTACGCATGTTTGCTGCCTGGAGGACATTATTTGCGGTATAATACAATACTTCCACGTGATCACTAGAAGGTTGTTAGTTCGAACGGCCCCGTGCCGCATGTTTTTCTCCATTTTTTCTCTTTGCTGACATGCTGAACTTTGTTCTTGGAATCATCACCAGCCTACTTACGCCCACTGCAGGGCATAGGCCTCTCCCAAAAACAAAGATGGTTACTGAAGTTTCGACTGGAAGACCAGTCTTTATATTATACCGCAAATAATGACCTCCGGGACGTTAACATAGGTACTAAATCGGCATTCGCGTTACCCGTCGTGGTTTTGTAGCTTGTAGTGGCTGGTGAAAATAAATTCACCCCGATTTGACATGGTTTACGACACTCCGGCTGCCTCTTCATGACCTTTATAGAACGAACAATCTCAGCCGAACAACAAGGCGAGATAGCCGGTCCCCGAAATTTTTCTCCAGACAAAATAAACATTCCAATGCCGCGTCCCAAACCCAACGCCATATACCCGGATTCTCGCGAAAGCGCGCTTTTCTTTTCGCGGGGTTATAACGGGAATAGGGATTTTGCAAGCCGTCGCCTTTTCGCGCTTCAAATAAAACACAGCTGCGCTCGATTGCCCCGACAATTTTCGTGGAACCATCTGGAAATGAGGTTACTCCAATGATGACTGGTCCTCAAGTCGAAAAGTCAGTAAACCTCTTTGTTGTTTTTTTTTTGAGACGTGCGTCGGGCTCTAGTATCTCTTCTTATATATATATATATATATATATATATATATATATATATATATATATATATATATATATATATATATATATATATATATATATATGTGTGTGTGTGTGTGTGTGTGTGTGTGTGTGTGTGTATGGCATTACGAAGGGTTGGCTCAAGAAAACCTCGGAAAGCAAAGGGGAGAATGTGGTAAATTATTGAAACAGGCCTGAACTACGAAGCAAGCGCGTGCTCCCTCCAGTGTCACGAGAAATCGAGCACGAAATGACGTCGCCTCCACCTGTACCCGTCATCTGCTCCGGGTCACTGCTCCACGCGCCCCCGCAATATTCCTCAGCGGCGATGACGGCGATGACGGCGATGTGGAGGAATGGCTCTCAAAATACGAAAGGGTGAGAGCCGACAACAGATGGGGCGACGCAAGAAAACTCAACAACGTATTTTTCTTCCTCGGTGGATTAGCGAAGTCGTGGTTCCGTAACCGTGAAACGAACGTGCAGACTTGGTCGGTGTTTAAGACGAGATTCCTGGAAGTGTTCGTTCGCCCCGCTGTGCGCAAGCTTCACGCCGAACAACGGCTACTCGTACGAGCTCAACAGGACAACTAAACATATCCGAGCTACATCGAGGACATCGCAGACCTTCTCAAGCGAGTGGACCCGGCGATACTGGAGAGCGACAAGATCAGGCATGTTTCTAAAAGGAATAGGAGGTTTCGCCTTTCAAATGCTCCTCAGCAGGAACCCACAGACTGCGCACGAAATCATTAATTGGTGCCTGAGCTACGATGAACTGCGCAATCAGCGTGACGTCACTCGCCACCGCTCGTCGCCCAATGAGGGCTACTTACGGGGATGTCTGTCGTCATTGGCAATGCCTCCTGACCTTTCTTCTCTTCTACCGCACATCGAGGAGTTCATGCGCACAGAAGTTGCGCTGCAGCTGGCTCTTCTCCCTAGGGCCAATGAGCCCGTGTGCTCGCTGCCTTCGACTGTACGCCGCGTAATACCGGGGTGCAAGTCGCCGAGGCGCTTCCTACAGTTTTCCAACCGACACTTGTGCCGGCCCCCGTGATTGCGCCCATCGCACCACCAGTGACACCACCATTCGAACCACAAGTGGCAGCGCCCCCGCCACTCCTGGTGCGCCACCCTCAAGTTACGCTTCAGATGTAATCCGACAGCTGCAGCCAGGTACATTCCAAGCATGGTATACGTGGGGGACCAGCAGGTGACGCCTTACCCTCGGCTACCACCCCAACCGCTGAAACCGAGGTGCACACTGTGCTGTATGCCCGGAACACTTTGCTCGGTTGTGCCATCCGCGGCCATCGCCTGCAAGCGACGTCCATCGAGTGCCTGCCTATAGATCGCAGCCGTATTACGCCCATGGGGACGGGGGTCAGGCAGCGAATTCGTACTCTGCCGACCAACCGCCCTTTTCGAGCCGCCGCTCCTCTTCCCTGCATCGCCGTTCGCTGTCCTCCGTGCGTCCCCGCCAGAATCCGACCTCTGAGGGAGGGAGACTAACGACTGGAGTTCCAGAGGCGAGAACTGGGGCTCCGTTGAAATGCCGAAGTCATCTTCTCTCACCCTCCAGTGTAATAGACGTGACCGTTGAGGGTGTTGTCGCCCTCGCGTTTATTGATACGGGAGCCGCTTTTCAGTGTTGAGTGAACGCCTCCATGTGCACCGCTCATTACGTAAGGTCACAACGCCTCTTTCTGGCCTTACCCTTCGGCCTGCAAGCGCGCAAGAGATTAAACCGTAGTCCCTGTGTACGTTCTTAGCCAAAACATCCCATACGTCATCAAATTCACTGTCTTCCCGTCATGGTTCCACGACCTCATCCCCAGCTGGGACATCCTAGCCCGTCATCATGCAATAATCGATTGCGCTCATTTGCAAGTTGAACTTCTACAGTTGTACGAGCCACCGCCGAGTCAAGTGTCGACCAAGTTAACGGTTTCCGAAGATACGGACATTCTCCCGAGATCTTCTGTTATGGTGCCTGTTTCGTGAAATTTGGCCAGCGGGACCATAAATTTCAAGCCTTCCAGTTTCTTCCCCTCGCGCAAATTTCTGCCCTTACCCAGATCTGCTGTCCTTGACGTCCGGTCTGGTTGCAGCTTAAAGGTGATCTGCAACGCGTCTTCTTGCCCGACTACATTGTTTCACGGGGAATGTCTAGGGCGCGTGGAAGCTTTTAATCCTTCTAATGTGAACGCTGTGCTCGACGAACCATCGCTCTTCTCTGTTAGCACGTGCGTCAAACCCGGATGCGATCCTGCTGTCCACCGCGAGGACTAAACTCGGAGCTACGCGACAAGCTCATGCCTCCACAGTTTTTGCGACTCATTTGATTGAGTACAAACCACCTTGGGACGCACGTCGACCGTTTCACATGAAATAGACATCTGCTCTTACGCCCCCCTTCGGCAGAGACCTCCTTCACGTGTTACCGGCGGAGCGCCACTTCATCGACGAGCAAAGTGGCTGATATGCGTACTGGTAACGTCATCCGACCCTCTACCTACCTGCCCGTGGGCCTCTCTCGTGGTTCTAGCCACAAAAAAGGGTGGGTCGATCCAGTTCTGTGCGGACTATCGCCGCCTAAACAAGATTACACGCAAGGATGTTTATCCGCTACCCCGTGTCGACGACGCTCTGGACTGCCTGGAGGGTGCTGAATTTGTCTCCTTCTCAGACATGCGGTCTGGTTACTGGCAAGTGCCCATATGGCTGATGCCGACCGCTGCAAAACAGCGTCCGTTACACCGGACGGGCTTTATAAATTTAATGTCATGCCATTCGGGATTTTCAACACGCCACGAGTGATGGACAATGTTTTACGTGGCCTCAAGTGGAAAACATGTCTTTGTTATCTAGACGACATTGTTGTATTCTCGCGAGAATTCGACACGCACTTTGAGAACCTTGAACAAGTGCTGACATGCCTCTCGCCAGCCGGCCTACAAGTGAATCTGAAAAAGTGCCGCTACATGTGCTTCTCGCAAGCTAACAATGTTGTTTCCAAAGACGGCATCCTTCCACACTCGGAGACGCTTCGTACAGTGGCAGAGTTTCCCAAACCGACCGCTCTGAAGGACCTATACAAAGCTTTATCGGCTTGTGTCCATATTTTCGCCGATTTTTTCCGAAATTTCGCCACCGCTATCGCACCCTTTACGCAGCTCCTCAGAAGAAACAAATAACGTCCCCAGTGGTCGCCTGCTTGTGGCACCGCCTTTGTGACCACGCGTCGCCTGCTTACGACGCCCCCAATACTGCGCCATTTTGACCCGCTTGCACCTACTGAAGTGCACACTGCGCCAGTGGTGTTGGTCTTGGCGCCGTTCTCGCTCAGCGGAAAGCCGGATTCCATGAATACGTCGTCGCATACGCCAGACGCACTCTGACAAAGGCGGAGCGGAATTAGTCTGTGTCAGAGAATGAATGTTTGGAGATCGTTTGTTCAATCAACAAGTTCCGCCCTTACCTCTATGGTCGTCCATTCAACGTCGTAACGGAGTTGGATGGGCCACTACCGCGCTCTCTGCCGGCTGTCTTCACTCAACGACCCTTCCAGCAGACTAGGCCGTTAGGCTCTTCGCCTGCAGGAGCACGACATTCGAGCCGTCTGCCGGTCTGGACGCAGGCACACGGATGCTGATGCTCTGTACAGATCACCCATGGTGTCAGACGCTCTCAGTTCGCATACGACAGATAGTGCCGCGGCGTCTCTAGTCATTCTTGACATGGCTGCAGAGCAGTGTAAAGATTTGTGGATCTCCTCTGTCCGTCAATATTTGTCGAGTCCGTCAACAGTTGTAGCCTCTTGTGTTCTGCGCCGCCAGGCTTCGCACTGCGCCCTTCGAGACAACCTTCTTTACTGCCGCAACTATTCATCTGAAGGCCGGAAGTAGCTACTCGTCGTCCCTGGCCTTTTGTGCTCTGATTTCTGTTCGTACTGCCCTGCCGACGCACAGTGCGCGCACGTACGCTGGAGTGCTCAAAACGTACTAGCGTCTGCGTTTGCGCTATTACTGGCGCGGGATGTGCACGTTTGTAACGAATTCAGTACATCCGCTCGCGTACAAATTGCGAGCGTCGCATGTCTACCCCTTAACACCAAATCGGCCCGCTGCAGCCGCTACCATGTCCGGCCCGACCTTTCGACCGTGTCGGCATCGACAAATATGGTCCGCTCCCCACCCCGGCTACAGGCAACCACTGGATTATCGTCGCAGTTGACCACGTTACGAGTAATGCAGAAGCAGTTGCACTATCCGCTGTCACCGCACGCGTCGTCGCAGCCTTCCTTCTTCACGTTTTATACTTTGCCATGGAGCGCCGAGGGAATTCAGTGACAGGGGACGCATCTTCATGAGAGACGTTGTGGTGGCGCTGCTCACCGCATTCCCAATGGTTCACGGAAAGAGTTCATCTTACCACCCGCAAATGAACGGACCGACTGAGCGATTCAACCCCACATGACAGGATTTCAATGTACGTTTCTCCCGACCATTCCAACTGGTATTTCGTCCTGCCTTTTGTCACTTACGCCTACAATACGGCTACGCACACAACCACGGGCTTCTCGCCGTTTTTTTTTTTTACTACACGGACGTGAACCATCGTGTACCCTTGACAGTGTACTTCCTTACCACCCGGATGCTTCCCAGTGTCCACCAGTCTCAGACATCGCCAAATAATACTGAAGAGGGCCGCCAATTCGAAAGGTCATTCGTGCCCGCAGGAAAAGGACGTCAGAAGTCCTGCCACGACGCCTCCAGCGAAGCTCTTATTTACATACGCTGCTGGCTCCCTCGTTTGGCTTTAGACTCCGTCCACTAGCCCAGGCCTTCCGAGCAAACTGCAAGCTAAATATGAGGGACCCCGCGGGTCGCCGAGAGAACTTCACCCGTGAATTACGTCGTTGAGCGAGTCACTCCAACAGATCGTCGTCGCCGTGGCCACGAGACGGTTCACGGTCAGCCCCTTAAGTCGTATTACGAACCGCTCGTTCTCGCCTTACCTTAAGTCGCCAAGGATAGCTCCTTTTTTTCCCGGGAGTAATTGTAACCGACAAAGTGGCCGTTGGTGGAAGAAGCACCAGTCTCGCCAAGCGGTTGTGCGCTCTGCTGAGAAAAAAGGAAGTCGCAATGTAGGGGTGTAATGCCGCGGCAATCTTAATTTTAAGCCAGAACATCAATGTGGAATGTCAAAATTATTATTTAGGGTAGACACCGCTGTAGATAGAATACATTTAGAGAATCTCGATAGATTTCTCTTTTATATCTTCTTTCTAATTCTACATTCCCCACCGGTCGTTTCAAGTGCACTTGTGTTTGATTTCGTAATGCATAACTATTTCGCAGCAGTCGAAGAAATTCGACTTATGAAAAATTTATATTGCAATAGCTATATACATGCAGAGCGCTGAAAGATGTCAGATTTGTCTGCCTATGCGTTGCGACAAGTAACATTTAGCGCTATATTTCTTTGTTTACTAGATACACAAGCTTCTGCAGCTGGTGCATAACGTTTTTCGAACGTGGTACGTGTCCTCACTTATCAAAATGTTAAAATTGGTTTCCCCATTGTACTGAATAGTTAAAACGATTCGGTGTCGCATCTTTGAGCGCCGTTATTCACTAGAGAATTTTTTTCTGGGAACCTTTCTAATTTCAAATCTCTAGCTTCTTTTGAATACATAAAATCCGCAGCAGTTAACCTTTGAGCACTCAATCAAAACAGCTTCATTAACTGTAAAGTAGGTTCACACCACACGACACAAACACTTCAGAGAACTCTACAGACAACATATTCCTCTACATCCAGCGTTGTTTTTGGGTGGCGATGCCATGGTTTTCGTGAAACGTGTGTTTAAGTATTTCTCAGACGTTGTTTTTAAACCTCATTTCATATCACGCATAATCAAATCTGGCCCTATACACCAGCCACCGCCATTATCTTTAATTGATTTTACTATGCTCGGTTTACACGTTTTTATACCTACCTTTTTCGGGGTAATCACTTCTCTTCATTAAATAACTTTTTCTCTGGCACTCTTTGCCCTCGTCAGCCTTGCGCCATTAAAAACCAACCATCATCATCATCAACAGTAAAGTAGGGAACTGAGACGGAGCTACTTAAATCGAAGGTTTCGACTCTACAAAATAGCTGAGTCATAGCTCACAGCAATACACAACGCTGAATTTTCGAAATTGCTTTCCAATACCGATGAATCTGGTCATTCTCTGAACAACTGCCTTGATACTAACGCAGAGGGGGTATGGCGAGGAGGATGGGGCTTTGTTAGATTAGTGGCACAGGCGTTATAAGTGCGCGTGCGTGTCTGATTATTTGTGTGCGTTTGTGTGTGCGTGCGTTGTGGGTGCGATAGGCACAGGCTATAGGGAGGCTCAAAGTGACCGACCTACCCCAGGTTACGCGGCGTGCTGCAGTGGAGAGCTGCGGATTAAATCGAGCCACCTGGGAATGTTCACATGCACCACAATCACGTGTTTACCGCCTCCATCAGAAAAAAATTCCCCGCATTTCCCCGAGGGGAAGAATGTGAAAGTGCGAATGCACGAGTTGAATTTGCGCGGTTCGGTAATGTTCGCGAAAGAGAGATCACACACACACACACACAACTACAAAGAAAGAAAGATGCATTTATTCACAAACACCTATTTGTGTTGTCGTTGTAATTGATTGCTAGAGCGGATCTCAGCTTTGAAATTTCGTGTCAGTACTCCTTTAAGCAGGTGCATTAGCCCTTCTCACGCCCGATTCTTGGCCAATCCCCCACGTGGGTATGTGCCATGTCAGCGGCCAGGCAGCGCGCGCCCATCTCCCCCCGTTGCCAAGGAAGACGAGGAGATTCCTGGCCAATCCCCCACGTGGGTATGTGCCATGTCAGCGGCCAGGCTGCGCGCGCCCATCTCCACGTGCGCGGACATCGCCGGTGGACACAGGTTCAGGGTCGCTTAAGAAGTGCATTGTACTTGATATTATGAACGCGGGCGAAGAAGCTATCCGTCGAATTCGGCCTCAGTAGCGGAAGCCTTAGCCAATGAGCCACCGCCAAGAATAAAAGGAGAAATGTGAACACAGGGCATAGCAGTCCAGAGCGACCCTTTTTTTTTCATCTTGGATACTGTTGGGAAGGGCGGGGAGAGGTGGTGTGAAGTAGTTTCATCCTGAGCACGCAGCTGGCGCTCCTACTGCTGGATCTATGCACCAACCTTCTCCTAGGGACTGCCCTAACAGTTGTACCACGCCCCTAACGTCAGTGGACTAGGGAAGTGCGAACCAGACACCCCAACTGACCCGCGGACTGCTCAAATCAGTGCAAATGGTTGCGAGAATTCTTCCCCATTGCCATTTGCAGCGAAGTTGTACCGTGGTAATCTAGAATATGCAACAATGCCATGCTCGTTCCCGAGAGAATCGGTTTTCTAGAACTTTTCGCTAGTTGACAACAGCTCGAAACTAGATGAAAGACAAGGGGAAGACACAGAGAAGCTCTGTATCCCCTGGTATGTTTTAGGGGCGAAGCCCCCAAAGGGGCTTGGGCTGTCATCGTCTCCTGTCGTCGTCGTATCATGTAGTCACGGTACCAGAACACCGGGACACTCGTTTTCCAACGCCTCGCGCTATGACGTTACGCCTACTAAAAGAAAAGTGCATGATGAATAAAACCGGCTCAAAATAAACTAACATGATTTAATGGTTTGTGGAATGCTCCTGTTCGCTTCAGCAATCTTCAAGCACAAGCAGAAGCTGTTTGTAGACGGGTTATCACTTGTATTGCACTCAAATACCCACCAGCTCTCGACGCTAGGCCTGATCTGGTCGGGTGGTCGGTCGAAGCAAGAAAAGGCGTGCAGGGCCTTGTTGATCACCGACGACGAGCCCCCAAGGCGAGGCGCGGGCATTGTACTGCGCTCTTGTTGAACCCTGCCACTACCCCACACTGGGGCAGATGGGGCATGCAAATTGCTTACATCCAGTTCAACCCGAGAGAGGGCGCCACCACCTGAGCAAGCGCGCGATTCCTCCTCCCACCGGCGCTTCTCCGGCAACCAGTCACCGCGTGCCATGTGGAAAGAGAGAGAGTTACAATCTTTGAATACACTTATACACCCCATGCTTCGCCCCTCCCAGGTTTCATGTTACTGGAGAAAGCCCGGGATTTTTCATCTAGTTTTGTGCTGTTATCACTTTGGGTACGTAGCAAGTACTACCAACTAGTCCAGCTCGCCATACTTTTGCCTAGGATGTCAGAGCGAAACAACAACCGGAATCGAAAAAAAAAAAAAAAACACATTTTGGCACCGACACAGGAGCAGTGGGAGGTCCTGCTGACTATGGTCCTGGAAAACCAGCGTGGCCTGGTGACCAGGGTCATTCGAGCTGCAGCTGGCCATGGCATCCCGGACTAGGGACGCCACCCACCATGGATGACCGACAACCATCCCGCGCTCCTTTCTTCCCGTTCAATGGGAGCAATAAACGTTTTTTTACTCCTCCTCCTTGGCTGGAACGAAAACGAAAACGTAACGATATTTATTATTTCGTTCAGGAGCGAAACCGAAAAAAATTCGTTCCGGTTTTCGGTTTCAGTTTAAATTTTAGGTACTTCAGGACTCATTTCGATGTCGATCCTCCGGCATAAAATCGTCTTTCGTCGTACGGCAGCCCCTCTCCTTCGGCAGGCGTGCTGCCTGCTTCCATACTCTCTCCGTCTATTGTCGATAGGGGCAGTGCTGAGCTCCCCGCGCGATCGCCGAGCGCGTCTGGCAGCGCGGTGCAGACGTCGTGGCCTCATTCATTTATTTATTTTTTTATTTTATTGTAATAGCCACATCAGGCCTACGGCATTGTCTAGGGTGTGACATGAATAAACACGAATATTATAAAACCCGACATCAGAAAAAAAGAAAAAAAAACACAATCTTTGACGTGAACTTAAGCTTACACGACTAGGAGCGCGATCAGCAGATTCCAGCCCCACACTCAATTCAAACAGCTACAATTTATGCTGCACTTGCACGCAAGTGCTGCCAGAGCGCAGCGGAAAACATTCCATAAAAAGTGAAAGCGACGGTGTCAGGCAAGGCATTCCTATCTATAATAGCTTTTAGAAAAATACGCTTTCTATGAGCATGTGCGCCATGAATATTCACCAATTTTTGCACTGTTAATCTTTCGACTGGATGTATACGTGGGATGCTGGAGGTATTGCCGTTCGTCCATTGCTACGTCCTCTCATACCCCAGAAAATTCGTCCGCCCTGACGCTGTCCTCATTCGACGAGCACAAACCGGCACGCTACCAACACAACACATACAGCAACACATAGACGGGCTTCCAGGCACACCAAAATGCTCCCACTGCGACCAATACCCCAACACTGAACACACCCTCTGGACATGCCCAAACATACAAAGCACCCTGAGATCTTCCCTGCAACCATTTCCTGCCACAAAGCGCCCTCCTTGCTGGGAGGCACGGATCACACCCCCGAAGGAGCTCTTCTTTTGGACCACGGCTGTGAATTTCATTCGAAACACGCCAGAATTATAGACGGCGAGGACTATAGCCATGACTACAGTCCCTGTAACCCAACCAAGAAGCCGAGCATCAAAATAAAGTCTCTCTCTCTCTCTCTCTCTCTCTCTCTCTCTCTCTCTCTCTCTCTCTCTCTCTCTCTCTCTCTCTCTCTCTCTCTCTCTCTCTCTCTCTCTCTCTCTCTCTCTCTCTCTCTCTCTCTCTCTCTCTCTCTCTCTCTCTCTCTCTCCCTCTCTCTCTCTCTCTCTCTCTCTCTCTCTCTCTCTCTCTCTCTCTCTCTCTCTCTCTCTCTCTCTCTCTCTCTCTCTCTCTCGCTCGCTCGCTCGCTCGCTCTCTCTCATACAACTTGTTTCAAGATTCAACACAGGAGTTGCACTGATGTTCCGTGAGACAGACCGTTTTAAACGTTTAACGATAACATCTCAACTACACTATTTAGTAACAAAGTGCACAGCCGGACTTTAAATTGCATCATATTTATTCATAATAATTTTAATTTTCGAACCCAAGACAAAGGCTCCATGCTCAAGAATAGAGAGTACGTGCACAGCACGCTGGTTTTCTGGAAGCTTGGAGTGCTCGCTCTTAACAAGTGTATACTTCACCCCCAACAGCGCACCCAAGGACACACAGCGTTCGAGGATTTTTCATCTACGACACAGTCTCAACCAAACCTGGGTGCCAGGTTGAGGAGTGCATTTAGTTTCTGGAGTGGTGGTGGTGGAAAACATTTGTTTCGCTATTTACAAAAAAGAGATAGGGAGAGCCGGAAGAGTCGACCCGGTAAAGTGTCTAGAAGGGATCCCAACTCCGGGACCCCGGTGGCTTCTTTGGCGGCACGGGCCCTAGCCGCGAGAGCACGTTGGCTCTCTAAGGTTGAGCAACCGCGAATGGAAACTTGGAGCGTCATTTGCAGCTGCGCCATCAAAAGGTACACGACAAGGAGTGCTTAAGTGTCCACAGATCTTTTGAGTGATGTCGAGCTATTTAACGAACATTTTTACAAAAAATAATAAGCAGCACTCAAGCTTTTTAAACTTAATTTCATAATTGTTAATGTTTTTTAACGTAACGTAGCCTGCAAACATGAACCGTTATGAACCATTACGAACCATTTTTAGGTACGGAGTACCTTAGGACCGCACAATGTCCGTCCGCGTCCGTGCGCATAGCATTTACAATAGCAAAAAAATCACACAGGCACCGGCAGGATTCGAGCCTGGATCTGGTATAGGGGACAGAGTTAGTGTGAATCGTCTTACCCATTCAGCTGCGACCTTGAGTATAGTACCCGCGAGTCAAACGGCTCACTTCCCTCGCCTGTAACGGTGCGGAATACCTTAGGACCTCCCAATGTCCGTCCGCCTCCATCCGTGCGCACACCACCATCAAGCGAAACTCAAGCGAAATTCGATTTGAGCCGTGAGTTGCAGTTTCGTTTAGGGAATAATCAAGGTGCAACGCACGGCTGCAAATCGAATGACGGTCGGGGCGCACATCGGATGTCACTCGGGGCGCAACTGGGATGTCATTTCGAGTCCCCGTACTCCGCACCCTCGCCATCATCCACGGAGTAGAGGTGCTTCCATTTATTTTTTTCGTTCCGGAGCTGAAACGGAACTGCACTTTTGTTTATGGAACGAAACAGAAACCGGAACAAAAAACATTTTGTTCCGACGTCCTGCTTGCCACCCGTTGACTCTAATAAACCACATCGGATGGTCAAGAAATTATTCCACAAGACAGTCGCAATTAAATCGCCGCATCTCCAAACAGCGAGCTGTGTGACCGCACCTATAAAATGCCACGTAAATGCGCAGCTCGAATTCAGCCTGCGGCAGCAGGACCGAAGATGGGGAAAAAAAGAGTCGACGCTTCTGCTGAGTTCTCACGCTTGCGTGGGAAACCGGGCTCTGAAATTTCCTGGCCACAACTCCGGCACGTGTAGAACGGAACATATTCTATTTCTCTTGAGTGGGCGAGTTAGGGTGAGGTCGTAACGGCACATGTAAGGCGACCAGTCGCTCGCCAAGGATGAGAATACCCTTAGGAGAACTACGACAAGGGAAGCTTTGGCCTATCTTTTCTCCTTATACTAGACACTAAAGCGAAGTGGTCGCGCGAAGGAGTAGTGAAGGGAACAAGTTCGAGTGGTGTTCGCGCTTCCCGGTTTGAAAAGTGCACCTAAGACACCTCCTGTCCAGATAAGCTGTTAGGTTTGAGCTGCTTTAATTTCGCACCGCGGGAAGCATTAAGACGAGTTGGCGGGGCAGGTAAAGTAAAAAAAAAAAGAACATTTCGCACAAAGCGATAAGGACTCTATAACTAAGAAACAACAAAAAAAAAAGGCGTCGAAAAGGGCCAGAACTGCTCCAATATACCAAGTCGCGTAAGGTATTCAACGCCGCGGGCTTTGCAAGGATTTAAGAATGCCACGTTCGTTCACTGTGGTAAGTAAGATGTGACCTGCCTGTGCTCAGGGATACCATTTACCCGAAAAAGGAAGGATCAAGTACGAGGCTATGTGGTGCAGTGGCGTTATAGAAACAGCTAAAAAAGGCCAAAAAAGCTGAGAGCTATTTTCGTCCGGCTATGCGCATGCTCGGTCAACGCCGTTGATATTTCATTCTTTTCCCCGGGTGATTGCACTTATTGTTTGCCGATTCAGCGAGACGGGCATTCACACTTTCTCGGGCTCGACTGAGTGTTTAAATGAATTGTTTTTTTTTTTTACTGTATCTTCAGTGTGAGCACATTATAGTATACGCGTCTGTTTATTGTTGCCTATACCGCTTTGCAATACCAGCAGAAGCATTGCAAAACAAGGAATGACCTTTCGCAACCTCCTATAGTCCAATCAGTACACAAGGAGTGAATGAAAATCATATCCCGCTGAGGTAAACACTGTTAGCACAAAAAAGCGCCACGAAAAGACGGCGAAGAGAGATGTGAAGCACGGATTTGTGCGCCCGCCCTCCGACGAATACGAAACTGCGGGTGGAGCGTAGCCTGTGCGAGATCTGTTACCTTGTAAATATTGTCAAAACTTCACCATCCATTCGGGAAGAACGTTGAGAGAGGCGCGAAAGCTCTCTCACACCAAACTGCACCAAAAGTGCGTCAGAACCTTCGCTGAAAGTGCTTCCAATTTATCGTCAAACATTCAAAGACCCAAATCGCGCAAAGTAAGAGCGAACCTAAGCGTCGATTTTTTTCACGCAGTAATTAAATGCATCTAGAACTATCTAAGGGTATACCGATACGTCGTGGTTTATGAGATAATGGTATACTATTGTGCTGCTTGGTCATGATACGTGCGCGTATTGTCTTATCCAGAACCGTTTTATTTATTTATTTATTTATTTATTTATTTATTTATTTATTTATTTATTTATTTATTTATTTATTTATTTATTTATTTATTTATTTATTTATTTATTTATTTATTTATTTATTTATTTATTTATTTATTTATTTATTTATTTATTTATTTATTTATTTATTTATTTATTTATTGCGGTACCTAAATGCCCATGGGGCGTTACAGAAGGGAGTGGGTTTTGGTACAAATAGTGGGAAAAATAACTACATAAAAGGGAAGTTTGCATCGTAAAAAATGCGAAGCCATAAATACAAAAACAAGAACAACTCACTGAAAATGTATGCAAATATATGCGAGTACACAGGATAGATACAAAGTGACACTGGAAAGCAAAGGCCAGAGTGCCATAAGCTAGGGGAACACACAGAACGACACTTGTGCAGAGTAGCAAAAGAAATTATCAATGCCAGGAGAAGATAACATATACAAACCCACAAAGCGATAAAAACATTGGAGAACACTATTAGAGCACAGATAATGTTCAATTGCTGAGTGAAACGCGCGCGCATCGGTGACAGTAGCTATCGCACTTGGCAGGCGGTTCCAATTAATCATCTGATGTTTTAGGTATAAAGCAATGGAAACGCAGATTAGTACGACAATGAGGGATGTTCACTTTGCAAGGGTGATCTATGCGCGACGATCTATGCGCGACCGTTGCCTAATTTTCGAGATTTTCAAGTAACCCTTTACTCCCGGTTTTACGCACGCGCGGTGTTTCTAGAGATCGTATCAGAGCTAAGTTTCGATCGACCAACTCGTCTATGGGGAAATGCATTAGTTTTTTGACAGGACATTATCGGTCCCACTAAGACAGGCTTCGCTTAAGCAAAATCAAAGCCCCCTTCTTAAGGAAAAGATGGTTAAAACGCGAAGCTTTCTTAATTACATGCAGCCTGAGTCAAAGCCGAAGTCCAAAATCCGAGCTTCGAAAGTTCAAAGCCAAAATGCACTTCAACTCATCCAAAGTCTAAAGCGAACGTCCAGCCCCACGCCACTAAAATCCAAAGCCAAAGTATAACCTTGCTTAGAGAATGCTATTTCATCATCATCATCGCTAACCGTGTGTACTGCCAAACTACATTTTGCGTATTAGGTCCATTAGGTGTGCAAAGACTTGTTAGGTTACGTGGCGTATGATTTATGTAGACTTTCTGAAATCGATTGCGTAAAGTTGGCTTTCCTGCAGTGTGTTTTACTCAGACGACAATGCCATCTCAAAGGCATAGAAAGATTCGCTTTAATAGATCGTTCTCATCTACCGTAGTTCGTTTCGCCTTCATCCTGCGTCCTTATCTTGATAGGTAACTTGATGGGTTATCTTGATGTCTTAACTTGATGGGTAACTTGATGGGTTATCTTGATGGGTTACTTTTTCCCCGTGTACAAGTTGGAGTTCAGCTGAAAGGGCCTGCGGCGGGAACATTCCGAATTTGTCTGTGTGCGTGGCACACTAATAAAAACCCTGTTTTCATCTCTATCAGGGCTGCAAAGCCGTACCCGAACGGGAGGGTTCCGTACTCCCCATATCCCATGCTAACTGTTATCTTCTCTCTTTCTGCTACTAAAATGGACTAAAACAGAAAACGTTTCGTACTCTTCCAAACCGATCAAACCTGTTTTCTTCTCCCTCCGTGCTGCGAATCACAACGGGCTCCAACGGAAGGACTTCCCTAAAAAGTCGCTCCTGCACCGAATTCGACCTAACCGTTTTTTTTTACGAGAACGGAACCCCTTTCGTTTAAGGGGCCATCCAGACAAAACAAAAGTTTGGTTCATTTGAAAGGTTGCCTCGTTAGAATCACACTGGCACCACTTTTAATGTAAACTTCGCCCAAATAAGCTACATAATTGGGAGAAAACAGAATGGAAATGCGACCCGCTGGCTCATTTCCCGCAACAGAACCTATGATGGCATAGTATGCGCCAGCTGTGCGGTTGGCTGAGGCCAGCAAAAGCAAACGCAAATCAGGCACATCTTATAGGCTTGCAGAACGAGCTATTTACGCTTACATTTAAAACAAATTCTTTTTATAGCAGTAAGAATGGTGAGGTAAACAGTGGAAGTTACGAAAGTACACGTAAACATAAAAGTACCGATGCGTACTGCTCTTGGCACTGCGCCCACTTTGCTTTCTTTGGCTTCACAGCAATGCGACTCTTCGGGGTTGCCTCAGACGACACTGGCCGATTGGTGTAAGCGACGATGTCTTCGTGACCATGTTTGTCGAGCGAACAGCATGTTTCCCGAAACGATTATTTTCTACCTTAACAAAAACAGGCCAGGTACAAATACGGTCAAAAACAAAGCAAAGGCAGAAATCGGCCCGCCGTGGTATGGTGGTGCTATCTAGGTTGACTAACGATAAACAAGGCTCAGCAGCACACTAAGTTTAGCTTGAAGACCTGCTCTGGGGATGTCATTGCAGACGTGAGAAATACGCACGGTTTGGCGGGAGGATCAAACTTTTAACTTAAATTGATTAATTTGTCAGTGAATAAAGAATAGTTTGTTTCCGGACAAGCGTTGGGTGCACTACAAAACACGAAATCTTTCGAATAAAACGAACTCGTATTTTATTTGTATGACCCCTTTAAGGCCCGCTTTTACGGTAAGAAGAAAACGTGCTTCACACGGAAAGAGAGGCGGAATTCGATCGAGGAGCTTCTTTTTTACGGGACACCCTCCGGTGGGGTCCGTTTCTACAGCCTGGAGAGATGAGAAAGTAGGCTTAACGCACCGTAACATTTTGTAAACTGCAATTTAGCTGCTCCATTTCGCACGGTGGTAAATAATAGTGTTACCCGCTGGTTTCGGCGATCAACCACACAGATACGGGACGCGGTTTGTCGGGACGTGGGTGACGTGTGGGCGTCCCTGCCAGCCTCCCTCCCCTCTATACAACGGTCCTTATCAAGTGTTGCGCCCAGTCGCTGGCGTGACTTATGTGATCGACCTACTGTAGCGATCTTCTGCACGGCCACCAATCGACACTGAACACGGCGTCCGGTTCAAGCCGTATCTCTGGCCCAGCTCTACCGCACTGCAAAAGGCGCCGGCACGGCATCTCGACTGAGCGGGTTCTGTTACCCGCTGGTTTTGGCGGGTAACAGACAAAGATAGAGATGTGGTTGGATGCTTGAACAGGAGAAGGCTTTATTCCCGTCCACAGAACGACAATGATGTCTGTGCCATATATACGTTTCCAAACCCCTCAAATTTCTGTGCCAAGAAATTCGTCGCCTCGGGATTTTCTATCTCATCTCTCCAACAAGTTTCCTGTTGGTCCCTAATTCCAATGTCGCCCGCAGTAGCCAATATGTTACTCAAGTACTATACTGCACCCTTTGTTTCTCCTCAGGCCGAAATTAGCTTTTTTTTTCCGCACAGTTGAAAGGTGCCATGAAGGCAAGATGCAGGTTTGGTTCGTTAGAAAGGCTGCCCTGTCCAGATAACAATGCTTCCAATTTTATCGCAAACTTCGAACAAATACCGGAGATATGACAGGAAACAGGTGAAGCGGCGGTCACTCCCCACCCATTTTACGGTGACGTCTCTACGACGTCACAGAATATTGTTAGTGCTATTGACGGCCACCGATTAACGCCAACACCAAGAAACGTTACTGGGTGATTGTTTTTACAGGACTCTATTGCGTCGTTCCGACCCGTATTCCGTCACTGAAGCGCGAAATTTGGAAGTATTTTAATATTTGCTGTGTTTCGTGGCTGGGACAGTGAGTTACGTTAGTTCTTTTAAACTAAATAAAGTTATATTTTCTCTGCGGTTCCCCTTTAATGCTGATGTGGCGGACATTAAAAGCAACGTTCTACGTACGGGTATAGCAGTAACGTTCGCGGTTAAACATTTTAGCGTTCTGAAAAACTCCGCAACTACGCAATTCTCCATTGTGTATTCTACCGAGCTCGGACACAAAACCCGGTCGCAACTTGCTGCGTTATAAAGCCCCGCATGCCCGAGCCCAATCGAGATGTCGTTCGCGGCCAAGTTCCTTCCGCATTGTTCTGGACACGACACACGATCAGTTCAGCAACGAGCGGCCCCCGAGCCTTGTCAAGCGGCTCGACGCAGCTGCGCGCGCCAATAGCAGCTGTACTTGCAGTGCGCTGGATCGGGTGACATTATCCCAGCGGGCATTCTTTCATTCCACTTTACTTTTACCCCGACGCTCCTTTTCTCTTCTGCTTTTTTTTTCTACACTCACAGGTATGAGATCATCGCAGACAAAGGCACCCACTCGAAAAAAACAAAGGGTAGGGGAAGAGCGTGTTCCTCTTATTCTCGTTCCTATGCCTGCTTGATCAATCGGGCGCCGTGTTTTTTATATCTCGACAAAGGCCAGTTCTACCACTACCATTCATATGTTCAGTAATTCGGTCGTGCGTTTTTTCGCCTACGCAGCTGCCACGTTGTGGTTTCCGTATACGGCACCCGACTGGGCTGGCGACGGCGGTGATTACGTCGTACGGAGTCTCGAAGCCCTTGTGCTGCTGGCCGGAAAGCTTGACCGCAGAGCGAAGTACGTACTTCACCACCGACTAATAAATTTCCTGTCAATGCTTCCGGTGGGCCAATTGAAATGTTTTTTTTTTTGTAGCTGCCAAATGGAAAGCGGGCAGCTCAGTATATATACGGACCAATAAAAGTCGCGTTTGAATTTCGTGGTCATATCTGCCCTGTTTTGAGGTCGTCAGAAGAGCAAAATGGCTGTTGTTGAGACTCTTCCTCTCCACTACACCAACTTGTCGCCATTTGTGCATGTGCATGAGTGAGTGAGTGAGTGAGTGAGTGAGTGAGTGAGTGAGTGAGTGAGTGAGTGAGTGAGTGAGTGAGTGAGTGAGTGAGTGAGTGAGTGAGTGAGTGAGTGAGTGAGTGAGTGAGTGAGTGAGTGAGTGAGTGAGTGAGTGAGTGAGTGAGTGAGTGAGTGACACTCAGCGCACACAAACTGAGACAAGATAGGAAAACGCGAACAAGCGCTTATAACAATTGATAATTTAATCGTTAGAAACAAACTTCTCATACCCTACAGCGTGGCGCACAACAGTGCAGGGACATTGTCAACACAGATCTGCCTCCCAACCAAAAGAATGCTAATCGACTCAATGAAATGTAAGGTTCGACAAAATCTTGTCTGGTCGGGTAAAAGATTCATAGTTGAAGAAACTGGTAATCGCCGACCAAAGGTTTATTTGGTCAGGTTTATTTAGTCAGTGAACAGACTTCCGTATGGAAGCCGCATCGTCTTTTTACCTTTTTAAATAAACATTTAGTCGGTGATCACCAGTTTCTTCACCTATGAAGCCAATCGACTCACAACGGCAGTCATCAGACGTAGGTCCAGCATGAATATTTAAGATACGCTCGGGATCCACCAGTCCTTTCTCTCCTCTAGCGGCGGAAATATACGATGGACATACACGTCCACAACTTCGAACATTAGCTATCTTAATACTAACTGCATTATTTTGCCCACTGTATGCTGCTCGTATGTATGGAATTTTACAATTCCGGAACGCTAACATCGTAGCTTTTACTCGCGTCGTCACGCCTAAATTTCATTGTTTTCCTGCATGATTTATCGTTGTCTCCACTGGCATGTACGCGCGACCTTTTCGCCCGTTCGAGAATAAACGCGTTATTAGTCATGCGTTTCGAAGCCAACACTTGTGCCGACATTACTGCGGTAAATAATACGGTGCATTCAATTTCTTGGAAACAATTTTATCGAGTTTCAAGGTGACATTTACATTGATAGATCGAATGACGTCATTACACGCGGCACAAATTCTCTCCAGTTGGCTTTTATTTAGTGTTCCTTTCTTTTCGCTCGGCATTCCAGAACATCTGCTGCGTTTTGCAAGGCTTGCTGCGCGGCGTCCTAGCTGTGCGATCACAGCTTGACAAATTACAGAAAGCTTGAGCGTGGTTCAGCTATTTCGACTGTATACACGATAGGTGGAGCCACATCACAGGCGAAGTTTGTCGTTCCAGCCAGAGTTCTTCGTTCCAGCCACGTATTACTTACTTTTAAAGCGCGCTGTTTTCAAACCTTCCTTTGGTACGTGTAGCTGGATAACCTCACTCCAGAGAAGGAAACAGTATTTCCAACCTTCAGTTCACTGCACGTTATGCGAAAAGAAAAGCTATTAGGCATCAACTGTGCTTAGTCGTAACGAACCTGCATTTACAATTCATATTCGTTCGTGTGTGCGTGCACAAGCGCATTCGTGTATACCTCTGGCACAAATATAAAACAATGCTACGCATACTCCGTGATACATATCCATGTATGATATATACGGGAAATTGTGGGAACTCCAAAGTAGGAATTGAATAAATGCTTAAGCCTCTCTGATATACGCCGAACCCCTTTAGAGTTGGCTTCACTACTAGACAGACCTAAATTGGTCGAAGGACATCCTTCCGAACGTGATATATGTAAGCAGTGTCATAGCAAAGTAAGAATGTCCTAGAGCCATTTATATACCACCATAAGAGCCCATGTATTTTCCTGAGGCGCTATGCTGGGCCCCTTTAAATTCGGTTTCACTACTAAAACCAAATGCACTGCTCTGAAGCGTTTTTTAGGGGCGAGCCCCTTAAGGGCTCGGGATGTCGACGTCTCCTGTCATTGTCGTCTCAAGTAGTCACGGCACTAAAACACCTGGACACTCGTTTTCAAACTCCTCGCGCTAGAACGTAACGCGTACTAAAGGAACACACCGAGACACTCGTTTTCCAACACCTCGCGCTAGAACGCTTCATCTCCGTGGGCAAAAAGGCGTACTAAGCGAACACACCGGGACACTCGTTTTCCAACGCCACGCCTCCAAAGACACGAGACTTGCAGCAAAGCTGTGTACTTCTACCCCCCGACGGTTTCATCTCCGTGGGCAAAAACGCCGAACACATGAGCGTAAAAGCATGCGTCCACGCACGCGTCTCCGCCCCGAGAACCGGTTTGGCAGCCGGATGACCCGCCACGTCGGCCACTCCCGCGCGCATCCCATCTGCTAGATATCTTACCGCGCCGCGTCGGAAACCGGATGGCTCGGACGGACATGTGTCCCCCGCTTTACACACTGCACGCTTCGTTCCTTCTCCAGATTTTTCCATTACGGTTTCATCTCCGTTGGCAAAAATGCCAAGGCGCCAAGAATACACATACCCTAGATGCTTCGTTCCTTCCCAGGTTTCACGTTAATGGAGATAGCCCGGATTTTTTTTTTTTTTTCAACAAAAATGTGAGAAGTCTGACATCACAGTATGGTGGTCCAAGTGGTTTTTATTAAAGTCGAGCTTCCTTAATTAAAGTCGACTTTACTACTACATTGTTGGGAAGAACACACGCGGCCCGACGTGAGAGACAGACAGGGCATAGTTGGCGAAGTTGGCTACGAATGCTAATCGCATTAGCGGAACATGCGTGCAGCAGACTAGATAGCACATGGTATGTCGCAGTATCTTTAACGTACCCTGTGGATTTCAAACCATGTTACTGAACAGATACATACTGAGATGCATTTACGATGGTACCTAACATGGTTTGCAGGGGCTGGTTTAAGTGCAGATAAGGTAGAACAGTGCCAAGATTTGACGAACTAAATTTGGGTGTTTAGAATTAGCAACGAACATCTTTTGAACGAGAGTGCTTCGAGCGGCGATAAAGGACGGGGTACTCTCGTGTTACGAGGTTGTTTTAGTCGACGTCATGTCCGAGTACCGAGGAATTTCGGGTGGTCGAGGATATTATAAACACCTTAAAAATGCGGGAGAAGTTCAACACGATCGATCGATCGATCGATCAATCAATCAATCAATCAATCAATCAATCAATCAATCAATCAATCAATCAATCAATCAATCAATCAATCAATTATTTATTTATTCAACCAATTTAATAATTGTTTAATTAATTAGTTAACGAGTTATTTAATCGAGTAACCAATTGATCGATTAATTATTTAATAGACCAATCGATAGCAATCAAAATAATTTTTAGTAGTAATAATAATCGCTCTCGTGCGTGTCAACATGGCGTTCGCGTCCAAGGCAACTCAATGCTCTTTTCGCGTGCAAGCCTTGTGGCCTAAATGTAAGCACACAACGTTCGTTGACTATGTCCATCGCGAAATTCGTTCGCGAGTGAGATAGAAAGCTCTTTCAGCCACCGGAAGTGCGTGCTCACTGCTGTTGAGAAGCAGCCAAGCCTGCAGGCCATTTCCGGCACTGAGTTGCGCCGAGTTCACCGGCATACGCAACTCACGTGCCGACGCCATTTTCTTCCTTTCTTTTTTTTTTTTTTTTGTTCGGCTTCGTATTTTTCGCAATTTTTACGTTCCTTTCTTTCGGGAGAATTTGCATCACCGAACGTCGACAGTAAGTACCGTTCCGCGCGCGTGTGTGTGACCCTTTTCGCTGAACCGAAAATAGATTCTGTTTTTTGTTCCGTTTTGTTTTTCTTGGCAGACGAAAGAAACGAGCGAAGACGTTTGTATCAGTGCAACGCACTTCGCTTGTTGTTTGTCGTCTGTCGCGACTAGCAGACGACGTTCCCCCGTCTGTCCTAGCGAAGGAGACTAGCCGCGCCGCCTTGGCGTAGCTCCCTTTGCGTTCAGTGGGAGGGTGGGTCGAGCGTGTGGAAGTCGTTCGCCCGTTACTTCCTGTTCGCCGCGCACGGCGATGAAACAGCGCGGGTCCGTTGCTTCCGTTCCACGGTTCCGTCTAAGGATCCGCGCAGGGCAGCGTCTGAACAGCAGCAGAAAAAGCAAGAGACGGCAACAACAACAAGGCGCGCCCATCGGAGCGACCCCGCTATCTTCCCCCCTCACTTCGGCCTCCCTTCGTGCATGACGGAATCGGGGAGTCGTGAACGTCGTTGAGTTTCATAATGGAATAAAGGCTGCTTTCTTGTTGGCTCGTTTCAACTGCGCACCTGCTGTTATAGGTCACGTGGTTTCTCCCGGTTTAACGAGTCCTTTCAGGCTGACCGCACTATAACCCGCAAGAAAGCCTAAATGGAAGGACTGCTTACGGTACCTGAATTGCTCAGCAAAAAAAAAAAAAAAAAAATGTTAGTTTATGGTAGAAAATATACCGAGTTGTTTTTTACAGCGCATGCAGCTGTTTAGGGCTAGGGATCTGTGGATTTTGTTCGGTCCGTCAACAAATTTTGGGCGGCTAAAACTCACGAATTTGGTAGAAAAGCGTGATGCGTTCGTTCGTGTGCGTTTCTTTGTATTTGGAAAGCGAGGCGTGTGTGGCCGTTTGTTTGTTTGTTTTCGTGCTTGGTTGCTTTTATTAAAGCGAGCCTTTCTTCGCCTCACTCATTGATGGCGACCGTACGTGAGAACACACTGCAAGAAAGCCAACTTTACACAACTGGCAGGACACATAATGTTAATGGGTTCCCGCAAAGACACACCAAGCGTCCCAAAAGAAAAAAGTGCTGCCCCTGGTTGGCATCGAACCATGGAACCTTCGCGTTATGAAGCCGACGTCTATACGATTGCGCCATACGGACAAGGTCGGAGGATTTTCAATTCTGGATTTTGACTTTGACTAACGTTGTGTGGAACTTCTAAATAAATAAATAAATAAATAAATAAATAAATAAATAAATAAATAAATAAATAAATAAATAAATAAAAATAAATCCTAACTTCTCAAGAAATTAAATCATAACAAATCAATTTACTCAAGGAAGCTTGGAGTTTCGCCCTTTCTCGTTACATGAAACGGGCTTTGAATTTTAGGGCCGAAAGCCCTTAGGGGCTCCGGCTGTCGGCGTCTAATGTCGTCGTCGCAACCGTCGTCTCATGTAGTCACGGCAGTAAAACACCGGGGCACTCGTTTACTCCTCCTTAGGGGCTCCGGCTGTCGGCGTCTAATGTCGTCGTCGCAACCGTCGTCTCATGTAGTCACGGTACTAAAACACCGGGGCACTCGTTTACGCCTCGAGCTGGAATGCTTCGTGCTTCAAGGACGCGAGACTTCTACAGCAAAGCTGTATACCTCTACCCCCCAGCGGTTTCATTTCAGTTGGCAAAAACGCCAAGGCGCCAAGAATACGCTCATGCACTGCAAGCTTCGCCCCTTCCCAGGTTTCACGTTAGTTGAGACGGCCCGGGATTTTTTTGGCCCCGGAGTTGCTTGCACTCGACAAGTTGCCGTTCTCCTATTGAATTTTCCGGTGGCTGCGTGAGAGTCAGTGAGGAGAAGCCGTTCTATATTTTGAATTTCTCTTCTCTTTAGTCGTCGCAATGGGGAAGCCGCTGGGGAGGTAGAAAATTTCCAAGCGCGCGGGACGTGCACAGACTCTCTGCTTAGACAGGCTCCGTTTCTCCACCACGAACGGATGCGTCTAGCCTCCTATTTCACACCGTCTGCCGAGATCGAATCACGCCAAGAAACGGCTAGTCGAAGCACGACTTCCACCAAGAGTTCGTGGTTTTGTTCAAAATTCTGGGACGCCTCAGCCTCGCTGGTGATCCGCCTTCACAGCGTATAGAGTGGGTCATAATAATAATCTTTATTTTATCAAGGAACTGGTCACAGGTGCGGGCCAGCCCAAGCCAAAAAAGGCTTTTGCCATGCCCGGCCGTTGGCCACACATCGTGGACCCAGCGATACACAAAAATATCGTCTACAAAGAAAAAAAACAAATTAAGAATAAATTAAGAACAATGAGCACAAATAGGAGAAGTAAAAAAAACACCACATGATTTTTGTCTTCGTAGTTCTGACATAAGGCCAACGCCAAACTTTCGCGTGGTAACTGTGGGGACAAAAAACGTTTCCAGCGGCGTGGACGCGCCACACCGCAGACAGGAAATCCGGTCGACGGCGTGGCGTCGGTAAAACGATAGGTGACATTCCCGGGGCGACAGTCAACAGTGCGGCGTCATTCATACGATTGGGGTCACCGCGACGGATGTAGTCGTCAGATCCGTCATATCTCCCGGGGTGGTAATGACAACCTCTGCTTCCTCCGTGCTGCCATCCAGCAAGGAACTGCTAGCATTAAAAAAGCAAGATAAAGTGCTACGTAGATTGAGGAAATAATCTGGCTCTTTCACGGCTCTTCCTTATCTTCGCCGTTGTGCGCACGGCCACTGTTATCTTTGCGGCTGGAGGCATATGACGTCACCAGGGTCAGTCGTTTTGCTAGAACCTATAGGACACGCTGTTTCTAACCCTAATCTTACGTAAGCGCTTGCGCATACACACATTCAACGAAAACCACTTTGACCTAATTATTTCTCGAATTCACTAGGCAGTGGAGGCCATTTTGTATAAGTCTAGAGAAAGGACATGTACCCCGATGAGTCAAAAATTTTGTTAAAAAAACGAACGGGAAAGCTCGAATGGACGCCATTTTTTTTAATAGTGGTTGCCTGCTGTATTCACGTACGTACGAGCACAGCACAGTCGTGGTTCAAACGCAGCAATAAACCTTGACAGCAGACAGGTGTTACTCAAATTGTCTTTTTTGTGCGTGTGCGATGAAATGAGACGAAACGCAAGTGCTGTAACGAACGGAACGCAGCGTGCGGCGGGGGATTCGTGCGTGCCGGATAGGAACCCCCTCCGCGTTTAACCGACGTGGACGCATGTCAAGTCAGATCCGGCATCCCCCGCGGGCACGCAGTCGCTCGTTGAATACGCCAGCAAAAAAAAAAAAAAAGGAAATCCGCGTTCTCTGGTTTTGTTTTATTCAGAACGCCTTGTGCGAACCAACGTAGGCAAAATCACGCGACCTTGCTCGCGTACGTTCATTCGAGCGAACCCTTGAAATCCGGTTCGCCGCTGTTACGATCGAGATACGACAGTTGTTGCGTTCAGACTGCGTGAAGATAGTGGGATCATTTTTTACTCTTGCGTAAGTGAATCAGACACTAGAAAAAAAAAACAAGAGAAAAAAACAGGAAATAAAACTAAAAGCAAGGCAAGCCGTTGATAGTGGTTTTGCTTACTGGGCCAGTATAGTCAACAACCGCCCCGCGCGAGGTACTTCAACCGAGCGCGGGAAGTGGTGTTGCAATTGCTTGTCAAAGCAAAAGCCGGCAGCGGCCGTTACGACCTTTTACAAGAGCGCTGAAGCAGCGCAGGCACGGTGAAAAAAAAAATATTTACTTTTTTTTTAACCTTAAGGGAGCAGCAGTAATAAAATTAACGTGCGCGAATGCAGTTTGCGGCAGCGCACGTCACGTGGGCAGAAGAAGCTAACTCGATTTGCGCTCGAACCTTAGAATTGCCTGCACCTCGTCTTCGCTAAAATCTCTAGTACGACGACAGCCTTACTTTTTCTTTTTTTTTCTGTCTTTGGATTCTAAAAAAAACAAAATGCCTTTCCGCTGACTGAACACGCGTATGTAAGCAAAGTCAGCTGCTTTCGTGGCTAAACGAATTTTCGCGCCCTTTTTCCCCATTGGCCGACGTCCACCATGACGTCACACTCTGGCAATATTCTCTGGCAAGTCCTCTTCTCTGAGCGACTAAGAGATAAAAAGGGAGAGAGTAAAGAGAAGGTGCGCGTACAGTATAGCTCCCGCTAACACGAACTTGGTTATGAAGAATGCCATGGTAAAGACGAGCAACGCTATGGCTGCCTGGTGATTTGCACAATGCAAAACAGAAAAAGTAAAAACGCCGGCTTAGGACGATTTGCAAACAATAGTACTAAATTTTCACTTGGTTCCTTCGAGTTTTTCTACGTGAAATTTTCTATGTATGTATGTATGTATGTATGTATGTATGTATGTATGTATGTAAGAAAACTTCGAACAAGGTAGAAACTACGATTGTTGTGAACGTTTCAGCAAAGAGACTTGCGTGCCTTCGTTGGGGCCCTGTCGAAGGCAAGTCTCTTTGCTGAAACGTTGGCAACAGTTGTGGTTGCTACCTTGTTCGAACTTTTCTTGTGTTCTCTACCATCATCAAAGTTTTACTGCTCCCTGTATGTATGTATGTATGTATGTATGTGTACACACGCACGCACGCACACACACACACACACACACATATATATATATATATATATATATATATATATATATATATATATATATATATATATATATATATATATATATATATATATATATATATTGCCACAAGCGTAAGCACATCATCAGAACGGACTTCACCACTCACTTCAATGCCAGCTGTCGCTGTGAGCTGCTGCGGAGATCGTCAGTCTTCATCATCATTAGACCAACAGCTGTGATCATCATCATCGACCGGGGGAAGAAGACGACGTTTTTGGACTCGGACACGGCAAGCACGCAGGCGCTGCTGTCTTTACTTAACCAGCTCTTGGCAATAAAGCCAGATCAGTGGTATCTATCGCCTCACCGGTGACAACACCGGTGAGGCGATAGATACCAGTGATCTACCTTCATTGTCATGCCACGTCCTCTTCTCGAAACGTCAGTAAACGTTTATTCTTGTAATGTTGTTCTCGTGTGTCTCTGTCTCTACTTACCTTATTTTTTCGCGCTCTGTGTAAGTTTTTCTGTTTCTAGACAATATATATATATATATATATATATATATATATATATATATATAGAGAGAGAGAGAGAGAGAGAGAGAGATAAAAGTGAACGGAAGCTGTTGCCAATCCTCCGAGAGCGGTCATCGGCATGTATCACTTGCGTGCCCTCCGATTTCAAGTAAAGAAATCGATCCGCCTGTCCTTTCTTTCTTTTCTTTTTCGCTGCCTGGAAAACAGTGAACAGATATTCGTAAAAGGAGCTTTTTTCGGCCCACGCAGAAGCGATAGAACATGCGCGCGTGTATGCAAACGTATCCCGGCGCATTTCCAGAGCCGGAAAATATCGGGTTGCCGTCGGCCGGGAGGATCTTTCGTATCGACTGTCGTTCCTTTGCCGTGCCTCTATAGGCAGGGCGATTTGAAACAGGAAATGCGTTCTTCCTTTCCAGGAATTCGGTCGCCCGAAGAACGTATTGTATAACCAAGACTTGAAATATTCTTTCGCATTCCTTTTCCTTTCCTTTTTCTTTTCTTTTTTTTGTTGGTAGACTCTCTTGTTGGGCTCCCGGAAGGGCTCGGGTCGTTGCGGGCATCCGGCCAGACGAAAACGCTCAAGCGTTTTATAGAGGGCACGTGTGTAGGAGTAAGTCGTTTAAACAATGGTGGTCCGACTACATCCAGCGCGCTGCGAAAATGGCCCCGGCGGCGAGGTGCTGCGAGAGGCACCGGCTGACGGTCAAATGTGTATCGTGACCTTCAGCAGCTCGATGGGACCTATCGACACCAACGGCCGCACTTCGAAAGCCCCTCGTTTCCCCTTACCAGTCCCAACAACAGGGCCCGAAAAAGTGCAGGTGCCGAGTATTGTTCTCCGTATTCCGCGACTGGTCGACCTTTTTCTCTCTTTACCAGTGAAGCGCTAAATAAAACACTACTAGCTATGGAGGAATGAAGGAGCTGTTAAAACATGGAGATGCGAAAAAAATTACCACCCCTATCTAAAGAAAGTTGGGAGGAGCGCGATAGCTAAAAGGGCGTCCAACTTTTGCTGGAATTTCGCCCAATCGACCGCCCAACCTTCAACGACCCATATCAAAAACGAAGAACGAATCCACGCGGCCGTTTTTTGCGCACTAAGCAAACGCATTTACGAACCACCTAAATGTGTACCGATACGTGGTTTGTGAGACAAATGTACACGATTGTGCTCCTCCTTCGTGATGAATACGTTCATTGCATTATCTAGAACCGTTCATTTTTTCTAGATTTTCATGTAACCTTTTTTGGCGCAATGTAAGCCCGGTTTTACGCACGCGTCGTGTGTCCAGAGATCTTGCCAGAACTATTCGCTCGACCAACTAATCTATGGCAAAATGCGTTGTTTTTTTTTTTAGCGTAAGCTACACTGGCCGAGGTTGAGCAGTTTCGCGTGTGCCGTGTAGGGCCGTTCTGCGCAAGAGCGAGGGACATTGGATTGGATTGGTTTGGCTTGGACTGGATTTGGATTGGATTTGATTAAAGTGGATTGTGTTGGATTGTGTTGCGTCATAGCCGCGGCAGACGAACTGGCGCCGGCGCGCTCCCAGGTGTGGGCCTCAATTGCGCAGTAGCCAAGAGTGACGCTGCACCGGAGCCGCTTGATAGCCGTTTCGCGTGGCTCGTGAAGAGCCGTGCTGAGCATGCGCGAGGAGCAGTGACTGGACAGGACTGTACTGGACTGGGCTGGACTGAATTAGACTGAATGGGACTGGACTGGACTGGATTGGACTGGATTGCTGAACCTTAGCTCACGCTACGTATATCCTGGCATAGCAGAGCTAAGCCACTACTAATTTTTTTTACAGGGCGCCATTGCTCCCACTGAGACAGCTTTCACTTTTAAGACGTTCCGACACCGTTTCTCTCATTCTTTTCGCGATCTGTGCGCTGTTCTAACCTGCAGTTGCCCCAGCACCAGTATTGTGAAGACTACCCCGCGTTCAAGCTTTGTGGACACCGTTGCGTCAACGCATGGAGTGCGGGCGTGTATGCGTTCAGCCTCCATCCATGGCCCATTTGAACCATCCTGACTCACTTGTGTTTGTGCGCCCTCCATTATTCAACGCGATAGTCTTGGGGTGTCTTAAACACGAAATGTTTGGATTGCCTGTCTGTATGTCTGTCTGCTCCTCTATTATCTTGTATCGGCAGCACTAAGTAAAAGTCCTTCTTAAGTCGAAGCTTTCTACCTCTAACAGCCAAGGGTTCCGTCGCGACCGTTGGCATCAATAGAAAATTCCCGCGAAGAAATGAAAGAAATTACTGGCACCGCCAGGAATCCAACCTGGGAAGAATAGAGAAACGGAGCGAGAGCCCGTTGTCTTATCCATTGAGCTACAAGTGCACGCGGAGACGGGGGAGACGGACGGGGTACTCACCGAGCACAGGTGCGGGTTTACCCCTTGAGTTCTCGCTGAATGCCACGTGACAGCGTCACGCGACCTTTCGCGGCGCTCTTTGTAGAGCCACGTGTGAGAATTCAGGTGACGTCGCATGGGTAACAGTTGTGGGTGTCGTTTACATCTTCGCTTTCCAACCACCTTCACAGGGTGGATTGGCGCGAATTTTTGTAAGGTTGAATTCATGCCCCGCTCCAAACAAGAATATGCCTGTGTGTGTCATCATCATCATCACCACCGGCCTGTCTACGCCCACTGCAGGGAAAAGGCCTCCCTCATTATTCTCCAATTATCCAGGTCCTGCGCTAACTGCGACCAATTTATCCCCGCAATCGTCATGAGCTCATCTGCCCATCTAACTTTCTGCCGCCCCCTGCCACGCTTGCCTTCTTTAGGGATCCACTCTGTTACCCTTAATGACCAACGGTTATCTTGCCTTCGCATTACATGCCCTGCCCACGTCCATTTCTTCTTCTTTATCTCTACTAATATGTTCTTAACACGCGTTTGTTCTCTGACCCACCCCGCTCTCTTCTTGTCCTTTAATGTTACACCTATCATTTTCCGTTCCATTGCGCGCTGAGTCGTCCTCAATTTAAGTTGAACCCTCCTAGTCAGCCACCAAGTTTCTACCCCGTAGGTGAGTACCGGTTAGATGCAGCTGTTATAAACTTTCTTCTTCAGGGACAATGGTAGGCTGCAATTCATTATCTGAGAATGCCTGCCGAATACACTCCACCCCATTCTTAATTATCCTTCGAATTATCTCTGCCTCATGGTTGGAATCTGGGGTCACAACTTGGGCTTGGTAGAAATATTCGCTTACCACTTCCACTGCCTCGCCACCTATCTCAAACCGCTGTGCTGTCCCGAGGTTATTTATCATTACTTTAGTTTTCCGCATATTAATTTTCAGGCCCACGGTTCTACTCTGTTTGTCCAGTGCGGTGAGCATGCTTTGCAATTTGTCCCCGAGTTACCTAACAAGACAACGTCATCAGCAAATCTGAGGTTACTGAGGTATTCTCCATTAACCCTTACTCCCACCTGTTCCCAATCCAATGTTCTGAATACTTCTTGTAAACATGCTGTGAATAACATTGGAGATATTGTGTCTCCTTGTCTGACACCCTTCCTTATAGGTATTTTACTGCTCTCCTTATGGAGGATGGTGGTAGCTGTAGACCCATTGGAAATATCCTCTAGTATTCTTACATAATGCTCATCTACCCTCTGGTTCCGTAATGCCCGAATGACTGCTAGGGTTTCGACCGAGTCAAATGCTTTCTCATAATCTATGAAGGCTATATATAGGGGTTCAGTACACTCAGCGCACTTCTCTATCACCTGATTGATCGCGTGAATATGGTCCATTGTTGAACAGCCTTTACGAAACCCTTCTTGTTCTTTAGGTTGACTGAAATCTAAGGTGGCAGAAATTCTGTTGGCGATTACCTTGGTAAGTAATTTGTAGGAGACTGACAGTAGGCTGATTGGCCTGTAATTTTTCAAGTCCTTCACGTCAGCTTTCTTGTGGATTGGGATGATGTTCGCGTTCTTCCAAACGCAGGAACTTTTATCCGCAGCGATGGCTCAGAGGTACAGCACTCGCCTCGTATGCGGGAGGTGCTGGGTTTCAATCCTGGTACCACCGGGCACCCACCAGTTTCTTTAACTCGATCAGGCGTCCTTGGTTGAGTGCGGACCCTTGAAAGGGGAATCCACGCCTGGAAAGCTGTCTTTACCCTTGCGAGGGGCCCCTGACCCTTGTCCACCTGACGGGGCCCCCGGCCATCATGCCGCGTTGCGCCATTGCCGGGGGTGAAAGAGTCTGGCGGCTGGTCCTGCCACAGGCGGTTGCGAGTTGAGCGTCCATCGTGGCTGTGGAAGGCACCATGCGCATTCGTGTGCCTTGGTAGCGCCGGGCACCTACCGGTAAAATAAGTACAAGCGACTCCCCGGCGTGGGGCTGGGCCCTTGCGTGGGACTACAGCTCTTGGGAAGTTCACCCCTATCTAAAGGGGCGCCTGAAAAAACGTGGTGCGTGTACGTAACCCAAAAGAGCGCGAAAAGAAACAAACGTGCGCGCAGCTAGAGGAAGGCGCTTGCTGATTCTGTTCCCCGCTTCAAAGATATGAACCTGTTCACGCAGAGTAAAAATATTCCGGTTCCTTCGTGTTTTTATCTGACGACACCCATAGAACGTCCTTGCAAGGTGTTTCCGAGACCGAACCGAGCTTATCCACCTCCAGCTCCTCCGCCGCTGCGTGTCATGGGCGCAGCTTTGCCTAATCTGGGTCGATGTCCCAAGTGCATGCAGATGATACGTGTTTTCTTGTTGTTGTTTTGTAGTTCGCCTTGATCGAAGGGAGGATCCGCGGATGCGACCACGCTCGACCTCGCGCCGACGCGTTGTAATTAGCATGCGACGCCGCGAGGAAACATGTATCCTCGCAGTGCGCGTATACGCGCACGGTCCTCGTATACGAGATTGATTCTTCAAAGGAGATAAACGTGCCCGCGGGCTAGCGTGGCTGTTGGGAATGGATCCGTTTTATGCGCTTCGTTCTGTTTAGTTCGTCCGGTACGCGTATATGCGTTTGCCAGTCAGCACGGCCAGCAGTCATCAGAGCTTGTTATGAGGGTTATATCACAGCAGAAACCTACCTAGAGCACTCAAATCTATTCGAACTGAAGTAAATGACAGCCAGAACTGACCTAAAATGGATGAAACAATGCAATGGTAAAATATATGGTACGTAAAAGCCTACTTCAGCTGGCTCGCCAGCAATTTGCTGACCTATATGGAGATCCGAAATCCTCCGAACTGAAAACAAAAAGTGAACCGAAACCCACCCAACTGGGAAACAACGACGGTGTTTAAAAATATTCGACAAAAATAGCAGGAACCAGCATAAAAGAGACAAAACCAAAAAAACGTACATAAAACAGTAGCTGAAACGCTGAAACTGACCTGAAGGTAACTAAACTGCCCGATATATATATATATATACTTGAGAAAATGGTAGACGCACGATTAAAAACAAAAACAGTGGTTTACTGACGTTTCGACTGCGGGACCAGTCTTCATCTTGATAAACCACTGTTTTTGTTTTTAATCGTGCGTCTACCATTTTCTCAAGTATTTTTTCTGGCTCCTCGAGAAATATATATATATATATATATATATATATATATATATATATATATATATATATATATATATATATATATAGAGAGAGAGAGAGAGAGAGAGAGAGAGAGAGAGAGAGAGAGAGCCTCGGTGCTCGCACAACAAACACTGGCGGAGAGGGCATAGTGATTGGAGTAATTTCGCGTTAATTTGCGCGCAACTCCATCTGTGCTCCGTATCCTCAGGGATTCTGAACGTGTTGTGACCACGGTTAACGGTCGAACGAGATTGAAAGTAGTTGCAGGGGGCCGAATAGTAGATACAGTCGAACCTCGCTAATTCCAACTCGCTTAATTCGAACTTCTGGTTTATTCGAACCGACGCGGCGGTCCGGGGAAAAGTTATGTCTATTTAAATCACTTCGTTATTTCGAACCCTTTTTCGAGGCCCTTCGAGTTCGAATTAACGAAATTCGCCTTACATCCAGTGTCTGGAATGAACGAATTATCACTGACGACTCAGCGATCCTTTGCACCCTAAGGAAATGCTCATTCGGAAAAGATGGCGGAATGAGTTCCAGAAAAAATAGACCTTTTGTCCACACTCTTATTCCTTCCAGCTCCACCGTCACTATGCAATCGACGGAGGTAAAAAAAAGGAAACACAAAATAAAATAAAAAAAAAACATTGACTCGTCGCAGCCAGCATAGTCTAATTACCTGCCCAAGTGCAGAAGAAGGTGTCACTCACAGCTAAGTTCAATGGTTGCTACAGCTGCTACAGCCAGAGCCCCTAATTAAGTTGTTCTGGCTACAGCCTTGGTGGGACCAAAAAAATAACAGTAACACAGAACCGTGTGCGCAGCATGCTAGCATAACGCTCCACCGACCTAAGACAAACAAGCGTAAATGAAACGGGTTTGTTCTCGAAGGAATGACCATCGTCATCCCTACAAGCAATTGGTGTTCCGCAGAACGGTCAAGGACGAGAGAGAGAGAGAGAGAGAGAAAGAACAGCCTTTTTTTAAAGCAAGGAGGGCTGTAGGCCTGTTGGGGGAAGCGAGTTATTAAAGTATGGGGTAAGATGAATTGGGCTCTTGGAACGGTAGGGTGACGGGGCAGGTATATATCGTCTACCTGTCACAAGCAGTGAACCAACTAGCCCGGCCGCGTGTTTTATTGCATCATCATCGTCATAATCAGGCTGTCAGCCGTTTGATGCCACATGAAGGACAAGGGCATCTTTTGGTAATCTTCTCATCACCGTTGGGCCTGTTCTGACGCTTTTTATCTCGTATTTCGGAAGCCGCGTTGCGCATCGTGAAGCCAATCTTGAGTCCCTCTTTCGCATTACATGATGACGACGGCGATGATGAAAATGATAATGATGATGGTGGTGGCGGTGGTGGTGGCGATCTCTTAATGAGTTGTAATCCACCCTTAAGGGGAGATTGGTGGAGGCTGGGTGCCCTGAAAGATCGCACGTAAACTGAAAAAGCAGAAAATAAATAAACATAAAACAATGGAACTAGCTATGATGTATCTAATGACAACTCGAACTGCTTCATATTCATACCGACGATAGCATCCCTGCCAAGCTTCAGTTTTTCTTCGTTTGTCCAGATGAGTTTTGTTCCCTAATTATGACATCGCTTCGTATCCCTTGGCGTGACAGCCTTCTTCTTTGCAGTTTTCTCTTTTGGGCAAAACTAAGTTTTATTTCGGAACTCTTCGTAGAGCGTCTGTTTGTGTCTCAACCCTCAAACAAAGGGAGCCCAGAGTTGAAAGGGGAACGTAACGGCCGTCCTTTTCCTGTCTCGAGAACTAAATGGCGCCGTGGCCACTCAACCACGCGGAAAGGTATTAGGGAGAAAGCCCCGACACTTTGCCACGCCCATTCGTTCTGGCTGCATGTGTCGATTCCGTGACGTCAGAGAAAGCCGCGTCCTTTCTGCAGCGAGGGGATCAAAACAAGGTCGACGCGCGAACTCGCTGCAACAACGACGCAAAAGGGCGACACAAACAAGCAGCCCAGTGACTCTCCCCAAACACCCGCGGGTGGGGCTTTTTTTGCGCTTCCTTCTTTCCCCGCTGCGTGCGGATTAATAATGAGGTCAAGTACGCGAACGCCAGCCCTTTCCTTTGCAGCTGCCTTCGATGGGTCTTTCAACTAACGCAACACCCCTTACGATAGTTAGCTGCTTCTTCATCGCAATGGATTCCTCCTGTCGTAAATCTACTTCAAAAATCTCCTGGCGGCGCTTTTTTCTTGTACTTGGCCACAAAGAAAACAGAACTTCAAGCATTGCGCCAAACCCGGGCTCTAATTCTGGTGAGGTCTGGGGCCTTTTTGTCTTGGTGCCGGTGGCTCCTTTATCCACGGCCTCTTTGCCGTCCACTCTTATGCCGGTGATTCGATGAATGCGACAATGCGCGAAATCTGCACGTCGTTGTTTGAGTCGGGGAGAAGCACAACAAAACAACAACGACGATAAAGCCAAAATGTCAACGATCCATACCGCGTATACTGCGTTGTCCCCAAGTAAGATAAAAAGAAAGGCTAGAATAGTTTGAGAGAAAACAAAGATAAAAGAGAAGAAAAACGAAAACAGAACAAGGACGATGAAAAAGGGAGTTGCGGGGCCTGTAACGAGGTCGATAAATTTTAAATAGTTTATCGTTTTCTTTTTTACTTTTTCTTTCGGTGGCTGCGCCGAAACGGTGTCACGCGGTGTAACGTGTCGTTGAGAGCTTGGTACGCAACGCACGGAATGGTGAACTGGCGCCAGGGTGTTTCGGCGATGGGCGTGCATTTTGAAATTAAACCGTAACGGCTTAAACTGCGCGGAAACAAAGGCGAAAAGAAAACTCGTTTTGATGTGGTAAACAGCGGTGCGCATCCGAATTGACAACAAAAAAAGCGTGACTGTGGAAAGGTTAATCTCGTATGCAGTTAGGCCTTCGTGGGCGTCATTTTACACCATAGCAGCGCGCAGGGCCTTAGTTTCTCGTCACGTACTATTGATCCATCGCGTTAAAACGTTAGTCAACATACCTAGGCTATTTCTAAAAGGAACTTTATTAGAGTGAACGCCGTCCGTGCCGAATAATACGCTGCTGCGCGTAAAATATAGGCCGCAGGCGACCGCCAAATTGTTTTGGTTGGTTGGTTGGGCCCTTGAATCATGGCGCATACCCACGTGGGGGACTGGCCGGGAAGCTGCCTGTAATGATTAGGCTGTGACCCGGTTTATTTTAGAGAGAGAGAAAAAAAGAATAAAGTGAGAGAAAAAAAATTAGGACAACAAAAAAGAAAACTTTGGATATAACAGAATAGTTAGGAAAAAGAAATCACGAATGAAGAAATATCTGTCTAGCAGGGCATCCGGCCTGTCGCCACAAAGAAGTGAAAGGCTTTAATCGTGTTTCTACTTATAACTGAAGAAAAGAAAAGAAGTAGTGGAGAATGTCTGTGCCTCACTATAAAAAAAAAGAAGTCAAAACAGAAAAATTATTGCTTCAACAATCAATATTAATTGATACCAACTTCAGCAGCCCAACGCAGCAATATTTTCCGTGAATTAAGGCTCCCATCGTACGCTGCACTTCTGCTTACAGCTTTAACAGAACTATATGATGTGGGCGCCGCAGCAAACAGGAAAAAAGAAGAAAAACTTCGCTCACTAATTAACTTAAGCCCATTTGACAGCCCTTCTTGATTAGCCAGTGCATCGAAGATACAAATTTTTGTCTCTTATCCAACGCGGTGATTTTATGCCGCTGTTGAAGCATAAGGAGCTCGTCTCGGAGCGTTCGCCTTACTTTCCCTTTTAGTACATGAATTACCTTCTCCAAATATTATTTCTACATACATACATACATACATACATACATACATACATACATACATACATACATACATACATACATACATACATACATACATACATACATACATACATACATACATACATACATACATACATACATACATACATACATACATAAGGTACATATATACGTGTCTGTATAGTTGGCAATTCGGGTATATAGTTAGTATATTCATGTTAGAATATAAGCAAATTAACCCCGTAAACTGAGTTCACTGTAAATAGGACAACTGTCGATAGGACAAGTACAACTCCTTCTATTAATTGTTGCGGATACCGACAAGGGTGTTAAGCCCTTTCTCTCAGTTGCGTGCGGCATTTCATCAAATATTGTAGCGGAGACATCAGTGCAAATTGCTTTATCGGGGGGCGGGGGAATAACACAAGGAAAGGAGGGGGGTTGCGAAGGTGACGTATATGGCTGCGGCAGCGTGGGCCACTGCAGTGTTCCATTGACGTTGTCACTCCAGCCACACTCCTGGGCCCACCCCTGCATTCAGTGTGAGCCCTCTTCGCTGTCTCGACACTGGCTGCCGGCCCGTCGGCCTACCCTTCCCGGCATGCTGCAGTGGCGTGTCGCCATCACGTCGCCAGTGCGGTTCGACAAACCCTGAGGTAACCTCTATCCTCTCAATCGATTTAGTTGGCGACATCACCGCTGCCGGCGCTCTCGTTTATGGTTTTGTTTTCATTCTCGGCGTTAGCGCTAACGTTGTCAGTGCATCTGCAGTGTTGCCGTCGATGGTACATGTAGGGACGGTCACTCGACTTCTAAAAAAAAATAAAAGCAGAATTCACGTCTGATGACTGCCTTTAGATGTGAGGCGTCCTTCGGCCGGGGAGAGTTATAGTGCGTGCGTGCGTGCGTGCGTGCATGTGTGTAGCTCGTTGCGCCTCTTCCGTTAACGGCAGCTGTTATCACACTTGTACCGTTGCTTCAAGCGCGCAAACCAGCTACGCAAAAGTTCTAAGCGCTTCAAGACTGCGTGAGGGGTGTTAGGCCGGCTTCAGACTGTTGTCGCAACTGTCGTAATATGTTTAAATGACGTCATTTAACGTCTCAGCCAACCGAACTGCGTGAAACACAGTTTTTTTACGTCCATAGCGCACGATATGGCTGTTAAGTCGGTAGTTTGAACATTGCGTTACTGTTCTTGCTGGATTGCCTTATATAAAGCCATAGAAACATGCTACTGCACGGCAACCATTTTTTCCCACTTATAATGTATCGCATTAAAAAAGCACTGTATTTAGGAGACACACATATCAGGCTACAACAATAACAACAACAATGCCAATAATAAATAAAGCCAATAAGGGCAACAAATGTGCCCGTTGTAAGCTTCAACTTGCGATTGACCGAGGGCTTGTCAAGCTGCCTAGAGCGGCTTTTTTCCCAACAAATCCACCATATATTTTATGGAAATAAAGCAAAGTTCGATTCTGAAGTATTAACTTCTGCTCTTTCTCTCTGCCTTTTTTTTTTTTTGGGGGGGGGGGAATCATTCGTTCTAACTTCTGTTGCTCACTAAAAGTATTTAGCAATCGCTATTCATTTTATTCTGCCGTCTATTAAACCCACCGATGCAGAGCCTTTCAGCCTTGGTCTCCATTCAAGCCGCGCTAGAGTGATTCATGGAGCTCCGCGCAGCTAGGGTGGTCATTCAGAGGCGGACGACCTCGGCGGTCGTCTGCTTCTAGGTCGTCTGCCGGCGTCCGGCCTTGTGCCTCTCGGCTCGCTCAATTTTTATTGCTGACCAGCGCACCACGCACACTGCGAAGAGAAAGTGATGGCCTCCAAAAGAGCGCGGCGATCAAATTAAAGCAGCGGAAAGGTCGCGCTGTCAAATGCGGTCATATGCCCCTTATACCTTTAAGTCGATCTATCTCAGCGCTGTGAGAATACTCTGATATGCTGACCGGGGCTATATCGACGGCATGCAGAAAAGCTAATGTGTTATAACGACACAAATACGTCCGACACAAATACGTTTAGGCCGGCGAAGACAGAAAACCCCGAGCGCACGTGAGCACGTGCCTTGCGGCGACCGCCTGGCGTCGTCCAGGCTTGCGCGTGGGCTTTCGCCACACGAGGCGCTCCCGCCTTCGTCGTGGTCGTCGTGTAGCGACCGGCCCGCCACGGGTACGCCGCGCCGAAGACGATGACGACGAATCTGTCAAGCCATCCCTTCACAATCCACACGTGGAGATGGCCGCCGGACCAGCTGACGAAGAAGGCAAGGACATGCTGCATAATAATTTACGCTACGCGGCTGTGCCGTCGGAAGATGACGACGAAAGGGATGACGACGCTTGCTTCTGAATCAAACACTGTATTGCTTTAATGGTCTTTGCTTTACAGTGCCGTACAAAACAGCTTTGCACTGCTGGGGCCCGGCTTCTCCCTCTCTCCTTGGACCCGCTGTTAGTGTGGGGAGGAGCTAGGTCGACCCCCAGCTCTGTTGTTTCTCCAGCCTGGCACCACTAGTTTGAGCTGCGCTATTTCTTGGCCTACAAATACATTTAACGAATGCATTTAAAGTATGCGGTTAGGGACGCAATATCAACAAAAAAAAAACTGGCCAAATATAAGATGTAGCACAAGAAAGTGTCGAAACCAATATAAAATAAAAACTATAGATAAAGTAAACAAGAAAAAAATGCAATGAAAGTATGTAAAGAAATAAAACAAGAGGAGAAAAGGTGGTGAAGGAGAGAGCCTCATCAAACGCGAAAAGTGACCGTAGTCGTAGCCGTTGTCGTCGTCGTCAGCATCAATACAAGTGGAGCCAAAATGGCTACCACTGTTATGAGAAAATAGGTTTGGTTTGTGCGGGATTTGAGCCCGGGTCGCACAAAGTAGCAGCCAAGTGCGCTGACCACAGCGCTAATCCGGCACCCTGCTTCACATAGAAACGAACATGAGCCTGATGCGTGTGCCCTGACCGGTGCTCTTGGCGGAACGATTGATTGATTGATTGATTGATTGATTGATTGATTGATTGATTGATTGATTGATTGATTGATTGATTGATTGATTGATTGATTGATTGATTGATTGATTGTGGGGTTTAACGCGCCGACGCTACACAGGCGATGAGGGGTGCCGTCGAGGGCTTCGGATTAATTTTGATCTCCTGGGGATCTTCAACGTGCGCCGAAATCTCGAACACACGTAAGCTGCCGCGTATAGTGCGACCAAAGACGAAGAAAAAAAGGAAAAAAAAACTGGATCAGCTTGCACTATTGGTGCAAGGTTGGAGAAATAGCAGGGATGGCGGCCCCTCTCCCTTCGTCGGAGACTCGGCTGTCGCACCTCACACGGATTTCCGAACTTGGCGCTGAAAGTTCCCCATCACTGGGAGGCCCGGATCGTGTTGTCCGTAGCCTTTCTCATCTCTCCCAAAGTGGAGGCGTTAGCACGCGCTAGAACCCGCGGCAACAGGCTTCATGAAACTCGGCGTCTGTAGCGCTAACTCGGCACGAGCGCTCGTGAGCTGGCGAGGAGAACAGCACGCGAAAGATCAGGCCACGAACGCTGGACAGAGTGTTCTCGAAGGCCGAGATGGACGTCGCCGGGCGCTCCTCACGAGACGCACGCTCATGTGCGCTCGGTATTCTTTCTTGTTTTTTTATAGCTCCTCACGTGGCGCAAGCCCACGCGCAAGCCTGGACGACGCCGGGCGCTCCTCACGTGCGCTCGGCTGGGTTAAGTGTTTTGGTAAAGCTCCACGGCGGAAATTGAAGTATAAACAGCTCTGCTGTTAGAAATTTCAAACACTGTGTAGCGGTGAATAGGTCTGTGATAATAGGCTTCAGCCTTCAAACCACGTATGCAGTCCTTAGTGTTTCAGGAATTTTACAGCAAAGCTGTATGCCTCTACCACGGCCGCTCGATTCCCATCGAGCGGCACTCCGAGACACTCCCTTTACAACGACTTGCGCTAGAACGCTTCGTGCTTCAAAGACACGAGACTTTTCCAGCAAAGTTGTATATCTCTACCCCTCGATGGTTTCATCTCCGTGGGCAAAAACGCCAAGGCGCCAAGGCCTAAGACGCCGAGCGCATGCGCCGCTTATCAGGCGTATAGTATAGAGCTCAGAATTCGTGTAAGGAAACCACAAAACAAGCATCGAAACCGCGTTATAAGGCGTCTGTGAGCAATGGGACCCCCCACCATGTGTTCCCGGTAAAGGTTATGTTTGCAGGTTATCTATGAAGGGTAGGCAGGGTCTGGTGATACTAGCTGAGCGCAGGCGACAAGCCCGCCGAGACGACGAGAAACATTTCATACCATTTTCCACCACCATTTGTAGTGGTTTACAACAGCTTTTTTTTTTTTTTTTTTGCTGGACATCCACTTTCGCAGGGCAGGATGGCGACCAATGTTTTCTTTGTATTCGGTGATACAGTAATAGAACAGAGATGTTTTTTTTATATATAGGTCGCTGAATCCTTCGCACTGAAATTCTGCACGAAATTATCAATCTATGGTCCAGTTTGCTTGAAAGTAACACCGGTGGAACCAGTGCCCTGATTTTTTTTTTTTTAGCAATCGATAAAAAAAAAACACAGTTTGCCTGTGGAAGAAAGGCAGGTCGGAAAAGTATTTCTGCACCGTTACGAGCCTTCCACTCGTAACCGAATCTCTTTATGTCAGTGTTCGGTTCACGACATCTTCGAATTTGGATCGGCATGGCTTCGACCTTTCGACACATACCGGGCCGACCCCGCCTCGTAATATCAGTTCGCTCGCGGCCCCAACGCATACCGCCGTCACGTGTGCGCCAACAGCTCGAACAGAGGAGGCAGATAGCCATCGGCGAAGGCGATGAGGATCTTGGCGGCTATATGAAGAAAAGAGCGACGGGGGAGCTCTCGGAGAGAGTTCGAGAGGGAACCGGCGCTTTTTTGGGGGGCCTTGACATCGTTTTCTTTTCTGTTTTCTCCCGTTGGGATCTTAGCGGGCTCATTTTGTTTTCGGATCCTCCGTTGGGCGCTTTTTTATTTATGTGCCTGTTTTTCACCCTCTTCTACGCGGCCGTGAAGTAGGACCTGGATCAAAGCGGCCTCAGCGGCGGTGCGAAAAACGGAGAAAGCCGGCAAGGCGAAGCTTGTCACGTACTCGACTGAGGTGGAGGGGGGGAGGGGGGGGGGGATCGGCAGGCTCGTGCCTTCGCTTTTGGGTGCTCGAGAGACTTCCCGGTCGACGAAGCACAGGATCGATAGCTCGAGATTAAATTTTCGCGCTGCGCCGCATGGCCCAAATTACGTCTACAACACCTTGAAAATGAACTAAAGAAGCGCTTCGACTTTAGTCGAAGCATTCGCTCACGGACAGACGTGCAGCAAATGCGTGTATATGTACTCGTGAAAACGCAGGTCTCACATACGTAAGTACGTTATCCTTGCGAACGATAAGAGAAAAATGGTGCATTAAACAAATGAGCATATAAGTGACAAATACGGGTGACACTATTAAAGGGGCCCTGCAACACTTTTGAGGGCTCGGACTGTCAGCGTCTCCTGTCGGCGTCGTCGTATCTCGTATCATGTAGTCACGGTACTAAAACACCGGGACACTCGTTTCCCATCGCCTCTCGCTAGAACGTAACGCGTACTGAAAGAACACACCGGGACAGCCGTTATCCAATGCCTCGCGCTATAGAACACTTCGTGCTTCAAAGACACGAGCCTTCTACAGCAAAGCTGCACACCTCTACCCCAAGCGGTTCCATCTCCATTGGCAAAAACACCAAGGCGCCAATAATACTGTTATACACTGCATGCTTCGCTCTTCCCTAGGTTTCACGTTAGTGGAGATGGCCTGGGATTTTTTTTTTTCATCTTTTTTTTTATTTTAAGTGCTTGGAGTACATAGTCAACCAACACATTCAGTACTGAGATTAGGGGGTCGCAAAGTACTTCAGCCCAAAATTGCCGCTCTGTGCCCATCAGGAAACTTAGAAATGTGCTCAAAAGATTTTTTTCTCTCTTTTCCTGACTTGTCGCTCTTCGACCGCTGGAATTACGTCATTACAGCTGTGTAGCGGCTATTGGCCGCTTTTCCTTCAGCAGCAGCAATGAACGCATTCGATAGCCGCTTTAAAAATTAAATCCGTTCAACTCAATGCGAACGCTCTCGGAAGTGCAGAGCAGTGATTCGCCATTATGGGCTGTAGCGGCGTTATCCGCTCACCGCTACCACCCAATGTAATTCAAATTTCCCGCCTTCGCAGTGCTCGCGCGCCCCCTGTCTGAAACTGCGCCAGCGGGAGTTTTGTTCTTTTAAATGCAGAGCATTTCAGTAACTGACGATGTCACCCGCGTTGACGTCCGTACTCCGCACCGCACCCCTCCCTACTATATTAAAAAAAAAAAATACTATCCGGCGCCCGGTTTCGATCCCTCGACCCTGCGGGCGGAACGCAATGTACATGGTGCTCAACCCACTGCGCCACAAAGCCGACACAGAATGGGACGCTACGAACGCGCCTTATATCGTTGACTCATTCAAATTACTGCTGACGAGCGCTCTCTCGTCAGCAGTTGCCACAAGTGCAACAACATTAACGTAACGCAAACTACTTAACGTCGTGCGCCCCGGGAAATGCTCTGCATTTGATCATGCCCCTCGCGAGGGGGATGTTTCACTGCGTCTTCTCTCGGTCGCGGGACCCGTGGCGCCATCTGGCGAAGGCGCGGCACAACTCGTAGCACTTTTTTAATTTCAAAAGTTCAAATTGATGGTTCACGTCTCAGAGCTAAACTTGGGCCATCAGGCGCGTTATGTGGGAATGAGCGATGACTGCAGACGAACAATTTCTTTTTTGCATTTGGACATATCTCACGGAGTGGAGAGGAGACCATGCGGAGATATCTTGTGCTTCACAGTGCGACTATAAATGCATAAATGGCGTTAATCAATCAAGAGCCGAACACCTTTTCCACACCCTTTAACACCCTACGAAAAACCAAGGGTGTTAAAGTTTGTTAACACCCTTTTTTTGTGCTTGCTTTTCCTCCCGCACGTGACAGCGTTGCAATGGCACTTTTTTTCGCAAAAACCAACCCAACGAGCGTTCCTGACTAAATGAACGCGGGCGCGCTGCCGGTTAAAAACTTCGATTTTGCCTCAAATGGCCTACAGTTTTTTTTTTTCATAAACAACGGGGAGATGTATGACAATCGCCAGTGGTTCACGAGTTTCGAACGCTTATGAATATATATATAAACCGCTTGGCTTTCGAAGCCTCTGGGTTAGGCCGCGACGACAGCCGCTACGACGGAACGCCGTGTGGCTCTACTTGGGTCCAGCGAGCGAGCTACGACGACAAGGTGAGCCCCTAAAGTGCTCTCCACTTAAAAGAAAGCCACAGAAGCAAAGCAGACATGGAAGGCGGATCTAATGCCGCAAATCACGCAGTGTCGCTCCATGCTAGCGATAGCTATAGCTTTCGCAGTGCTTCCAGACGCGAAGGAGAGAGCGAAAGCGTTTCTCGGAAGTGTTGCAGAGTCCCTTTAAAGAGCGTTATGATGTACGAACGAAAACGAAATTAAAGGAGGACACGAGAAGAACGGTTTTTTTCTCTTAACAATGCAGCGCAACAGAAACAGACTTAAGCTGAGGCACACAGGACGAGCGCTGACTTCCAAGTGAACTTTTATTACAGAAACAAGCCTTGTATATAAATAAGGCTTGTTTCTGCAATAAAAGTTCAGTTGGAGGTCAGCGCTCGTCCTGTGTGCCTCAGCTTAAGTCTGTTTCTGTTGCGCTGCATTGTTAAGATGAATCACCAACGAGCCCAAAACTACACTCTGCTTAAGAACGGCTTGTTACGGTTTCCGTCACTGACCTGTTTCCGTTCCTCACGGCGCATCCAACATGATGTTCACCTTAGCTGTGTCTTTCTTCGGGATAACCACCTTCGACGCTCAAGAGAAATAAAATGGGATACGTCTCTCTTGAATTTTCTGTGGTTTTTATGTCGTATATATGCTAAAAAGCTACGCTGGTCATCCACCTTCACAATATACAACGGCTCGTTATTTTTCTCTCTCTGTAAAGAACTATTGTAAAGGAAGAGGGTCGAACAACTTTATGTTGGCACACTTTGAAGGTAGGCGCAGCTCACTACTTAGCTGACAGAGCTGTTGTGAAACTTTGCGCACGCGCACACGTACCCCCGCATAGAAAATAAGAAAAAAAAAGCCCAACCCGGACTTCGGTGATCAACTAAAGCTTGTCAAAAGGGCCCGCCTGGGAGCTGCTGCCCAGGGATTTCTAAACTAAGAAGACCTCTCAACCGCCATGGGTGCACATTAACTAACCGTTGGTTTTAATAAAGATTTTCCCCTCCTCCCGGTGGTCGAGTCGTCAAAAGGATAGTGTTATTCGCTTCAATGCATCCGCCGATGATCATGCTGGCCCGCCTTTGAACGTATCATGGCGATAAGCGTTGCAACCATTTAGTGTACGCAGTGCCTCTCAACCGAGAAATAAAATTAAAATAATGTTTAGGTGGAATAAGCGAACGTGAGAATATGAATGGCAAACACATAACTAATTGCGCGCACTTTATCCCGAGGCTCCATTATGTTACCGGTCGGCCGTTTTCCGCCAGGAGCAACGCTTCGCAAAGAGCCAGAATTACGGCTATAGAAACACGTGTAATGTCTCAGGGGACTCAGCGGTGGCCCGTGCAGGCCATTGGAGAACGCAATAACAGAGATTAAGGAGCCGTTACCTGAGACAAACGCTGCAATCGCATTGCGATCTCTTCTTTAGGTCGGATATCGTTAACCGACTACTGCTAATGGATCTTCTCGGGCCCTACAGGCGGCTTTAATGGCACACGCCCACGGGTACGGGGTAAGAGTCGGCAGATGGCTACAGAATCAGTGCAGGCAAGTTTTGTAATGTAGTTTCAGTGCACGCTACACTGCTCGAGTGTTCCTATAGCCAGAACAGGTGTACACGCCCACGCGGGGCAGTTATGTTGCCTTGTTTTGTGTATCCTGGCGTGTAGTAAAACCATGACGACAAGGCTCCCACCGCGCATGTATATAGCGGGCTAAAACATGGGCATTTCCCAATGCACGCAGAATGCACTGACATTCACGACCGCAGCACAGTACCGTATCAGGGGTACGTTGTTTGCTTGTATATGTTCTGACTGAACAAATTTATTGTGTCCGCGTATGGTATTCCCGTCAGGCTCTGATTCAAGTTTCACTTCCACACCTTCGCTCATCATTCACGGATAACTTATGTGCAAAACCACTCCTAGTTAACAGCGCAGGATTTTAAGTGCGAATGCACTTTATAAGCGACCCTGAATTCCGTTGACCGCCGTCCGTCCACATAGCAACAGCTGCGGGTGCGCGCGCTCCTCGTCTTCCTTGGCAACGGGGGGAGATGGCACATACCCACGTGGGAGATTGGCCAGGAATCTCCTCGTCTTCCTTGGCAACGGGGGGAGATGGGCGCGCGCTGCCTGGCCGCTGACATGGCACATACCCACGTGGGGGATTGGCCAGGAATCGGGCGTGAGAAGGGCTAATGCACCCGCTTAAAGGAGTACTGACACGAAATTTCAAAGCTGAGATCCGCTCTAGCAATCAAGTACAACGACAACACAAATAGGTGTCTGTGAATAAATGCATCTTTCTTTCTTTGTAGTTGTGTGTGTGTGTGTGATCTCTCTTTCGCGAACATTACCGAACCGCGCAAATTCAACTCGTGCATTCGCACTTTCACATTCTTCCCCTCGGGGAAATGCGGGGAAATGTTTACCAATCAATCAATCAATCAATCAATCAATCAATCAATCAATCAATCAATCAATCAATCAATCAATCAATCAATCAATCAATCAATCAATCAATCAATCAATCAATCAATCAGGGCAAGTAATTTGTGATGTCCTCGGCATATTATCGCGTTTCTCTGTGTTTATTTGCTCTACGCGGAAAACTTCCTGTCATATTATTTTATAGAAAATGTAAATAAGAAAAAAAAACGCGCATTGCTTTTTTTTGCGAGAGTTTGCCTTACGGCATAACAGTTATATGTACAACATCACATTTGTTTCACGCAGAAACGTCAGCAGAGACCGGTACTGAGGGCCCCATATCCACCGCTGTAGATCAGGGGGTCTCCCAGGATGAAGCCCTGCGCCCCGGAGGTGTTGCAGGCGAGAGGTTTGAAGGGCAGGGCAGGTCCATAGAAGGTGGCTCGTGTCGGCTTCGGACGCAGGGACCGTACAAAAGGGACAGGTTAAGGCACGAACGTGAAGTACGAGAAAGTAACCGCATTGTCTTAAGGCCTCTCTGCTCCGAAATTTTATTTATCTTTTATTTAACTGTTATTAAAACCAAGCTTGCTGCGCACACACGCTCGCTGCACAAACTATCAAGTCGAGTGGAGCTGAGGAGAAGAGCCCATAAAACAACGCATAGTTCGCATGTTATATCTCACTAAATGCTTTCAGTGAATTTTAAAAAAAAAGGCAGCCAGAATGCCCCACCAAAATACCTCAGCAATGCGGCACTGTCCGAGAGGTCATGCTAATCAGGGGTAGCCATTATTCTGGAAGAGAAAAGCTTAAAGCAGCCGTGAAGACAAAATACATTTTTGTCCAGCTTTGAAGAACTAGCTTTTGCTAACTCACCCGGCTCCATTCCAACCACGAAAGACTTTGCTTAACCAAGAAGAAAACACGCAAGAAACATAAAATAAACTAACTTCGCTTACAGTGACGTATTAGGGACCAAAATGGCGCAGTAGAGACCAGGGGCGGTATTCTCGTAACTGTCCCTTTTGAGTCCCTTTCATCGTGACGTACTTCCGGTTAAGCAGTGGGCGTTGGCAGTAGGTTTGTTGCGCTTGCGTTACGTTACATCCGGTTGTTTGCTTTTAGCCAATCACGGCTCGCCAAAAGGGACACTTTCGAAAGGGAATCAAAAGGGACAAAACTCGAGAATACCGCCCCAGCACTAAAAACGCAGTAGATCAACTGCGTGTTAGCATTCAAGTGGTACGACCAAACGTTAGGAGCCACTACAATTCGTCTGGTAATGTTTCTTAACGGTGGCTTAGCCCTTTGATGCCCAAGATGGCTCGGGAGCAACAACTCAAACAATATTTTTTCTCTCTCGCACGTTGTGGTTTTTTCGACATCTAACGCCAAATGTTGACAGACAAAGGTCCCCAGACCTTCAAAAATAAAAATAAAAAAGAAAGGGAAGCACGTACTTCCGTGTGCTGAAAAAAGTTTTGTTTAAGCGTGTCAATTGGCATCAAGCCGGGGGGCTCAATGGGCAAATGACAGGTAGGCGAAATTGTGCAATTTCGTTGTTATTACAAATTATAGCAATACAAAATTAACGTCATTGTCTTCACTTGACCCATAAATCATGCTGATCAAGGTAGCTTTCTCGTTCAAGTGATATATGGGCAGCTGCAGTGCCAGTGTTTCCCAGTGCCCAGAGAGAGAGAGAGAGAGAGAGAGAGAGAGAGAGAGAGAGAGAGAGAGAGAGAGCTCTTTATTAGAGGAAAGCAGAGAGGTCTGCCGGAATGTTAACGCCTACATGCTACTCTGCAGGATAGGGAGGAGGGAATAAAGTTGCAATAGGAAGTGAGGAGGAAGAGAGAGAAGAAAGATGGAAATAAAAAAGAAGTAAAAAAAGGAGGCAGCGTGTGTGTTGGGGACCGTCAGTGCGACACGCGAAAATTCCGTATACGGTTGCACAGTGGGTCATTGTGTCCGTCCTAATGAACCAAATGTTTTTCTGACTTCATATTTGTGATGTCGGAGGTTCTTTTAGTTCATAAAAAGTGTTTTCACAATATTAAGCAAGAAAATTAAATTTTTGGGCGTCGAAGGGTTAGGAAAAACATTCTTTAACGTCATAGAAACGTCGCCGGACAGTGCCTGGTGAGTAGCTGCAGCTGCTTCATCTGTTTTCCTTAATAGTATCTCCGTATTTTGTTGGAAGTTGATATCACTGTTATCGGGCAGCGCAGCCTTTTCAACGAAGCGAACTCGTAATTTGTATAATGGACCCTTTAAACACCGGGTACACGGGGACGGGCCCGAGTAGGCAGGCTTTCTGACGAAGCAACGACATCTGACTCTCTAGTCACTCATCAAACTTACTCTGTAATTTCAAGAGCAGGCGCACCGTCAACAGTATGAACATTTTTGAGGAAAGTGACTGCAGGCTAAACTTCACCCGGAAGTTACTTCTGGGAAGTGCTTCCTAAGTTCTTGGACCTGCAGTTGACATTGCTGGCAGACCGTAAGTATTGACAGTTGTTGTCAAAAAACTTTATTTTGAGCTTGGTGACCATGCGACGACCGTGCTGTCTCAACCCTAGACACTGTGGGGATCGCGACTTTCACGCGAACCCCTTTTCTGGCTAGCTTCCCGTTGCGGCCGGCGTGCACACGCGCCTCGCTCACGCGACGGGAACCATACGGGAGGGCGCCAGCGACCGGACGGTTTGTTTCCGCCCTGGTGGAAGCGTTGACCCTTTTCTCCTCTGCCCTACCCGAGAACCAGTTCTTCCTCGATACTAGCGCCACCGTAAGGCGAAGTCGGGTGGGACGTAGCATGACGAGGGGACGCTCTCTTGTCTTCGGGATCCGGTAGCGCGCGGACGTCTCGGCGCTGGTCCTTACCTGGGGGAACGCGCCACAAAGGACGCGTCCGGACGAGCTGGGAGACTGCACCCGCGCTCGCACTCCGCAGCGCTCCGCTGCTCCGGTATGCAATCGGTGAGTCGAACCATCTCGATCTCTAGCGTTGTTTAATGCCTCGCATCCCAATGTTACCGTTATGGCCTACGATTAGTCTGTATGCAGTATATTTGATTTGCACTTTGCAATAAATGCTGTCATTGATGTTTTGCCCTCGCCGCCTCCTGCCTTTGTCTGTCTCCGCAAACAACGGACCCGTCCGCAGCCGGCGCTCGCAAGGCACGTTTGCTGAGCGCGGATGGTTGCGGGGTGGGAAATCACTAGTGTGTGAAATGTAGAATCCCACATCTGGCGCCCCAACGTGAGGCCTTGTTTGCGGAGACGAGCAGGAGGCACGGCAGCATCCTTTGTTCTGGCGTCGGACGATCCGAGCACAGACAACAGACTTCAGGCCTAACTGATTGGAGCGAGTTATTAACAGAGGCCAACTTTCCTGAGAGTGAGGCGAATTATTTATTGCTGCGGCGTTTTTAATTTGTTAAGCGCCGAGTTTGCAGCAATCGTGTGTATGGCAGGACATCGCTGCCAATTAACACGTGGTCTCCGAATTTTTGTCGGGACGTTGTTGTTTATGGAAACGAGGGTTTCCGAGTTTGCATCCACGCGAGGCCGGGAGCCCGCGCCGTTGTGTCAGCCCGAAGTGAGTGTGTACGGAAGCTGCAATTTGGGTCCGAGTTTTTCTTTTTGTTTTGTCGACTCCGGGAGTCGAGGCTCTGGGAGCCGTGTGGCTGGGCCACGTGTGCCGCAAAAGGCTAGCTGGTATTGCAGCCTGGCATGGGCGCTCCGATACCGCGGAATGCGGTAGGCGCCGCTCGCTCATAAGCTGCTTGTGTTGCAGCGAGCGTGTAGGACCCTAAAAAGCAGATGTCTCCTCACGGCTGCACGTACGGGCACGTTCAGGGTTTCCTTCGTTTGGTCCGTTTTATTTTGTTGTGTTTTTGGATGCGGGTCGTTTGCCGAAGTGAGTGACCCGAAGGCTTTCACAGCCGGTCCTCCCGGAGAAGGCACGACCTTGGGAACAATGCGAGGGCGCATGGAGCGCTCCCCCTCTTTTGTTGATCGCCTCGCGCGAGAGAAAGGAATCTCTCCGGCATCAGGAAAGACTTGCTTTGACCCCTCGCTGCTTGAAAAACTGCTTTCCGCAGCGTAGTTGTTTTTGTTGTCGCGCCACGCGGGCGACGGGTCTGAAGGGGTGCCTCATCCCTCTTCCACTGACGGGGAGAATTACGCGAGGCAAACTTTGCGCCCGCCGATTGTAACGTCGCAGGAGCCCTCTTGTTCGGCTCGAGAGACCAAGCTCTGTTCACGTAAACTAAGCGCCAGTGTGTTGAAACGTATTTCAGCATTTTTACGCAAGCGGTGTTCATGTGTGTGAACATAGGGCTGTCGTTGGGAGCAAATACTGTTTCCGCGTTCATGTGTATGAATGAAGTGTTACTGATGCGAGCAAATACTGCTTTCGCATTTGTGTGGTTAAGCATCGCGCCGGGCGGTCGATGCGACCGTGTGTGTTCTTTGTGCCCTGTACCGTATAGGGTTAGAACAGGTTCTAGCTCTGTGGACATTTCCAGAGCGGTTGCATTGCTGAGAAACTTAGCAGCTGAACCATCGGATTGTGTCACGTTATCGATGCAATCGAGTTCGTATTTTCCCTACCCTGCACGCTGCAGGGTTAGGACAATTTGGCGTGCTTTGTTGACGCTAACAAGCTGGTAATTATGCCGAAGCCTTGGCAGTTGTGATATTCGACATCGAACCACATGATCGATGGGATCAAAGGGCTACTGCAGCCTGTTTTTTTCCTCCCCTATACATTGTAGGGTTTGGACTATTTATTGGGCTTTGTTGACATTAACAGAACGATGGCAATGCTGACAACTCGGCAGTTGTCGTTAGGATCGCGCCACAAAGGCGGTGCGATCGGAGAGCTATTTTTTCTGCCGTACACTGAAGGTGCGGGGAGTTTCTTTGTGCAGCTAAGCCACCCCGGCTTGGACCACATGACGGAGCGTGTTTATGCTGCTGTCTACTGTTCCGGGCGAGCTGCCGAGCCTGGGGTGCGGTGCGGCATGCCGTCACCAGCCTGGCTGAGAGAGTCGGCAGTCTGGTCGCTCGGCGGCCACGGGCCATCACGGATGTGCCGCCACTTGAGCAACGCTTGCTTGGGTTGGCTGGTGCGATTCTTCCCGGAGCTACCCGCCTGCAGACATCAGCGGGCGACGACCGGGCCTGCTGGTACACTACCAGCGGTGGCATTGGACGAGTGGAAGCCGGCGTAGGCAACACGATGCAGTGACTAACGATTTAATCGACGAACGAACTTTTCGTCGCCTCTAGTCCTGTAGTCAGCTCTCACCGGCGTACGCAAGGAATTTAGGAGGGAGGGATGTGGGGATCGCGACTTTCACGCGAACCCCTTTTCTGGCTAGCTTCCCGTTGCGGCCGGCGTGCACACGCGCCTCGCTCACGCGACGGGAACCATACGGGAGGGCGCCAGCGACCGGACGGTTTGTTTCCGCCCTGGTGGAAGCGTTGACCCTTTTCTCCTCTGCCCTACCCGAGAACCAGTTCTTCCTCGATACTAGCGCCACCGTAAGGCGAAGTCGGGTGGGACGTAGCATGACGAGGGGACGCTCTCTTGTCTTCGGGATCCGGTAGCGCGCGGACGTCTCGGCGCTGGTCCTTACCTGGGGGAACGCGCCACAAAGGACGCGTCCGGACGAGCTGGGAGACTGCACCCGCGCTCGCACTCCGCAGCGCTCCGCTGCTCCGGTATGCAATCGGTGAGTCGAACCATCTCGATCTCTAGCGTTGTTTAATGCCTCGCATCCCAATGTTACCGTTATGGCCTACGATTAGTCTGTATGCAGTATATTTGATTTGCACTTTGCAATAAATGCTGTCATTGATGTTTTGCCCTCGCCGCCTCCTGCCTTTGTCTGTCTCCGCAAACAACGGACCCGTCCGCAGCCGGCGCTCGCAAGGCACGTTTGCTGAGCGCGGATGGTTGCGGGGTGGGAAATCACTAGTGTGTGAAATGTAGAATCCCACAACACCAGGAGTTGCTGCGCATCCAAGCCGGCGCTGTTGATCAGGTTCTCCAACACTTCAGGAAGGGAAAGGGTTAGTAGTAGATAAAGGCGTGAGGATGGAGTAATGTGCTCACCCCAAGATCATACATATCAGGTTACATGGGTTAGGGCAGAATTTACATGGGACAGGCTATTGGGTGAGGTACACCCGATGTAGCCAAGTTGGGTGAGGAGAGGTGTTTATCTGAAGCATCCGGAGTATTACTTCTTCCCCTTCAATAAGCTGCGGGTGAGGAGGTGGGAAATGTCTTGGGGGCAAACCAAAGTCAGAGAAGCCGCTGCTTAATTGTAACACTCGTGACACGCGCACTTTACACGCAAGACAACTCTCCTTGTCGAAGCGTTGGCACACGGAGGGGGGTCTCATGGTGCTTTCATGTCCAAACTGTTGTCTCCTGTTTGCTCACCATCTTGTGTGTGGTACGCGACGCTTACACTTACACTGTTCATATAACAGTTGATTGATTTGATTGATTGTGGGGGTTTAACGCGCCGACGCAACGCAGGCGATGAGGCGCGCCGTAGTGGAGGGCTCCGGATTAATTTTGACCACCTGGGGATCTTTATCGTGCGCCGAAATCTCGTACACACGGGCGTTTTTGCTTTTCGCCTCCATCAGAAAGCGGCCACCGCGGCCGGGAATCGAACCCGCGACCTCGTGCTCAGTAGCGCAACGCCTTAGCCACTGAGCCACCGCGGCGGGTGTTGATATAACAGTGCTGACGTGAACTCCTCAAAGCAATCACATGGTGGCTAAACTAGCCGTCTTATTCTTCAGACTAGTGCAGTATTTGTCTCGAAATGCCAAAACTACGTAAGGCCGTGGCGACAAAATTTCCAATTATGAACAAGTGAGCTGCGCACTCTACACGTGTAATGTGCTAAATAATGCATATGCGTGCATGTGGGTCGACCGATCAGCAACGGCTACGATTACGAGACGAGCAATTATCCTTCAATATCCACGTTGTTGGAGCAGACGTGTAGCGGGTGTGCTGCCATAAGTTAATTTTTTTTTCTTCCTTTAGTCTAAGTGGCTTTCGGTGCCCGTCTTGACAGAGCGTTGGTGCTTATAAAATGCGTTGCCTAGATTGGCACCGGCTTCGGGCCAGAAAAGCAACGGAGATGGTAGTCGCGACGGTTTGATACCGAGTTTGTGCACAGGCCCTATTGGGAAGGACACCGAGATGATTGCGATCACAGTGCCCGAGCCAATGAACGTTTGCACGGCGATCAATAAACCGTCCGGCCTTTCTGGCTCTTCTTTTCCTTCTCTGGACGTACACGCCGTATTTGCCAAAGAAGGAAGGGGCGCCGCGAATGGGGCCAACAGTTGGGCTCCTCCATGTCTGCTTTGCTTGTGCACCTGTTGCGGCACAGTTACGCGCTCGCGACTGTTGTCTGTTACGTCGGCGGGGGTTCCTATTCCTTACTCGTGGTTCTTACCCGTGCATTCTTCCACCTGATAAGCGGCAACGCTTACGCGTCACCGACTGAGATGGAATGGCCTGCTTACCCGAGCCGCGGAACGTATCCTTATGCAGACGACTACCGTCAATGCGAAGTCCTCGGGGACCGCAAAAGTTCCAATTAACCGAATTTCCGATTGAACAAAAAGCACCAGAAGAGCATTGTCACTAGTCCGCAAGGCAATTGTCATTAGCAATTGTCATCCGCAATTGTCATTAGAAAAGTTTTACAAATACATATTGATGTTCACAACGGTCTAGTTTGCTTATTTTAGAGATGTGTCACTTCTCTAATGAACTTAAAAAATAAAACTCTTGCTTTCGTGACACCTAGCGTCATCTAGTGAAAACTGGATAAGCCAAAGTGCGTTTCTTGTTTATTTTTATCTTCGTAAAAAAAGTGATATATTTCTAAAAGAAACAAGCTAGGCCGCTAGGAACGTTTCTGTGAATTTGTAAAACCTTTCGTATCGGTACACGATGCAGTTGGTCATGAATTAGTAAGACCCATGGTAACGTGATCAGGTGATTCCCCCTTGAACGACTTCCAATTATCGAGAGTCGACTGTAAAGGTCGTAGCTGTTTTTGGTTCTCTAATGTTTGGACGCATTACATGGCTGCAATGTGGTGTAAATATGCGTAGACCTTTGACGCGTTTTGACAGACCAGGTGAGAACTCATGTGTGAAACGCTGATTTCTACTTTAGGCATCCCATCGTTTTTACCGTGCGTCCGCTTCTGCGCTCTGTGCTCTCAGCCTTAAAGAGAAGACAAAATGCGTGGTTGGTTCTTTAAAAGGCTGCTGTGTCACAATAACGGTGCCACCAATTTTGTCCCAATAATAGGTGATACCAGATGAAGAAGTAGATACTCGCCAGCCACCTTCGCGCCAGACCTTATGACGTCATAGGGACTTGTTTGCGCGATTGGCGGCAGCCGACTAAAGCCACGGACAAGAAACATGGCGGCGAGAGTGATAGTGATGCCTGCAGTTGCGTTTGAGCACACCACTTCAATCCTGATTCGTGCTGTTAAGGCATTAACAACTCTGTTTTTAGCATTCCCTTTATTACGTCGCTGTCGTATACCGCGGGATTTGAAATTTTGTTCGATATTTGGGATCTTTTTCGGTCGAAAAAGTTCTTTCGAGGCTTTAATGCCGTTGAATGAGTTACCAAGATCTCTTTTTCTGAAAACATTTGATTTTGTCTTCATGATTCCTTCAAAAGAAGTACTGGCGTTGCAGCACTCTAATGAGCTGCCCCGCCTGAATGTGGACGTAACGACAGGATGAAGAGGCACTTTCTGTAGTTCCAGCTCGTTAGCCCCTACATTGAGGCATATATATACATTGTACGAGCTAGCGTTGGTTGGAGCCCAAAGCTTTCGCTGTGTGCTTTCAAGACACGATCATGTTCTATGATGTTCAGCTTCCATTCCTTACGCTTTATCGCGTTGTTTGTGCTTTGAATTTGAACGCGAGATTTTAACGCGGTATACGGCGAACAGCCGTATACCGGCACTGTGCTATAGCTAGAATGTGGGCCGCCTAAATCGGCACTTCGTGGTCACCTTAACCCTAACCTTGAAGCTTCAGACGCTTGACAAGCAACCGTTGTTCCCTTACGTAACCCTCTGTATGGCATCGCTCGAAAGTCGGCCATTTTATGGCGGGCCGGCCAAAGCTTGCATTGCGAAACCTTGGCCTGTTGGCATCCGCCAGTGCATTCGCAACGAGGCCTGGTCGTTTCAGATCATATTCTGGCCTGGTTTGTGGCATACGCGCGGCCCTTGGCTCGCGCTCCTATCGACTCGACGATCTATTCTGGGGCCCGCTCGTCGTGAGGCTGTTCGTGCGGCGTACAGCACGGCTCGATTGCCTGGTTTTCGTTCAAGCGGGGCGTAAAACGCGGCACGAAACGCCGAGTGTGCAATCGGGGATCGAAAGGAAAGGAAAGGCGGAGGGGGGCAGAACTGCAGCTTGCAAAGATTTCAAGGAAGGTGGGGGAGGGGGAGAGTAAGTGTCGGGTAAGGGGGGGGGGTGACGCGTGCTGACGTGAACAATTTGGCGAGATGCGCATTCTGAGTTTCTTTGCCGAACAACACCAGTATACTTGTTTGTGTGAGACATAATCGTACACGACCCGCCGTTTTTTTTTTTTTTTTTGCGTAATTTAGCGGTTAACGCTCGCTCGTTCGGCGGATCACATATACCAATAGGGCCATTTTACGCCATGAAGAGAAGGTCTCAACATCTACACCAGACCGGCGTAACGACGTAAATTTTCAAAATGTGTGCCTACGCGTCCAGAATGAATGCGGGATTCTACGTGTCTATGAGCCGCTCTGTTGGTGACATGCCGTAAAGAGTTTTGTTCCTTGACATAAAATGACGTATGCGCGCTCTCGAAATGACACTCTCGAACATTTCTGTACAAGTAAATCACAAGATACAGCCGAGCTTTAAACTATAAAGGTTGCTGCGCTGTTCGAGCGATGGCTTCCCGCATGTAGCACGTCAATCGCCGATGCAAGACCTTTCACGAGTGATTCACCTGGTGGAGATGTGAATCGCCGTTAGTTGTTGAGTGCAACCTCAACAACAGCAAATTTACGTGTGATCAATCTGATCGATGATGGGGGTCTGCACTAGCAGTGTGATTTGAGGCTGTGTGACAGCAGATTTGTGGCGACGAACTGAGCTCACTTCTCCGAGCCCTTCCTCACCATCCCTTTGCTCGGTGAACTTTAATGTGACCGATGACCTTTACGTGTCCTCATGAATTTCTGAAGTGTTCTTCGTTCGCATGCCTCCTCCATTTCTTCTCCAGGGCCTTTTAGGGAGCCTACATGCGCCACGCCTTCGACGAAGGCGCGGCTCCATAGGGCCTTCGGGCCTCATTTTTGTCCACAAAGTTATTAATAAAGTTGTTGATTACTAATTAATTGTAATAAAGTTAATAATATTGTAGCGTAAGCTACCCTGGCCGAGGTTGAGCAGTTTCGCGTGGACCTTGGAGGGCCGTGCTGCGCAAGCGCGAGGAACATTGGATTGGATTTGGATTGAATTGGATTGGACTAAATTGGATTGTATTCCAATCCAATCCAATTGGAGTACGGGTGTGTAGAGAATTAGGTGTGCACAATCGCCGGTCTGCGCATTCCAGAGGAGTGACGTCAGAGCCGCGGCAGACGCACTGGCGCCGGCGCGTGCCCAGCTGTGCGCCTCCGTTGCGCAGTAGCCAAGTCTGACACTGCGCCGGAGCCTCTTGATAGCCGTTGTAGAAAAGAAGGACGAAGCGGGCGTGAGCACGCGCCACGATCATCATCGGTAGTGGTTCGAGGACAGCTAATAAAGAAGCACGGATCGCTCCGTCTAGGGCTCTGGGCCGTGACTCGCGGTAGCTTCCGCGACATCTTTGGTGCCGATCAACCCGGGAAATCGCCCTTCGGAGCATCATCCGCATGGCTTCGTCCATCGACCGCCTTCGGAAGGCTCGTGGAAGGCGTCGTCAGGAGCGGCGTCACGCGAGCGCTCAACCAGCTGAATGACCTGCTGCAGCAGCCGTCTCCCGACGCGGCAACCCTGAGCTCCCACGTCGACTACATCGTACAGCGAGAGCCTGAGCTCACCGCCCTCAACGAGAAAATCGCAGATGCCACGGATGACGACGGGCTGGAGCAGGAGCTCGAAGGAGCGGCAGAGTATACCCGCAAGATATCTTACGCCGTCTCTCAAGCACGCTTCCTCCTACGAAACGCCCAGCAAGTGCCCGGCGCGACTGATTCCAGCGCCAGCGGAGGGACAGCCGCTCCAGTTACTGCTCCCACGGGTGCGTCAGGCGGGCACACGCATGCTTCACGTCATCGGACGGTGATGCTTCCCAAGCTCCAGATCCCAGCGTTTTCGGGAAATCTGCACGACTGGCAAGCGTTTTGGGATCATTTTAATGTGACGATCCACGAAAATGTCGAGCTGCCGAAGATTGAGAAGTTCAAGTACTTATTGACATACTTGATCGGCGGCGCCAAACGAGCCATTGAGGGAATCCGGCTTGCTGACGCGAACTACGACCTCGCGGTGAAGACCTTAGTTCAGCGGTTCGGCCGTCGAGACTTGCTCATCAACGAGCACATTGATCAACTCATGGCAACGAAGCCGATCAGAAGCTCAATGGACATCGAGAGGCTCCGCGAAATGTACGACAAGGTGCAATTCCGTGTCAGCGCCCTCGAAGCCTTGGGAGTTCCGCGAGAGCAGTACGCCGTAATCCTGAACCGTGTGCTCCTCCGATGCCTGCCGGATGACCTGACTCTAATGTACCGGCAGAGGGTTAAGGAGACGGACAAGGGGCTAACGGACGAATCCGCGACGCGGCAACAAGGAGCTGGCCAGGTGAAAGAGCTAATGGAATTCCTAAGAATTCAAATCGAAATTCGCGAGGAAGGAAGACAAGGACAGCCTCCCTCCAACACAGGTCGTCGGTCCGTCCAAAACGCCGACTTGATCTCTGCAGCGCAACCGGAGGCACCCGTCCCCTCAGCGTCAGCCTTGGCCGCGAAGTCTGAGTCCGTAATAATACCAGCGTGTCCCTTGTGTGACAGCCATGGTCACAAGGTGGCGGACTGCCTAGTTGACATGTCGGCGAACGAGAAGAGGACGCGATTGCGCAACGCTCACTGCTGTTTTCGGTGCGGCCAACGCAACCACGTGGCGCGTCAGTGCAGAGCTTCCCGCAACCTGACCTGCAGCAGTTGCAATCGGCGCCACCTAACCGTCCTGTGTGACTTGTTCAATCCGACTGGCAGCAGCACGCCCAGATCAACACACCAGGTACAAGCTAGAGAAAGCGCACCTGCCGTCATGACGGCTTCGAGCGGACACTCCGGGGCAACGTCCGTGTTGCTCCAGACGGCGCGAGCCTTGGCAGAGGGTGTACGGCGACGCCTTGTTGTTCGAGTGCTGTTAGACACTGGCAGCCAACGCACCTTCATTCGCCAGGATGCGGCTAGGGCCCTGAAATGCGCGGTTCTCGGCACGGAAGAACTATCCTTAGTAACGTTCGGTACTGCGAGGTCACCCAAGGTTCTACGGTGCCGGCGAGTACAGGTGACGCTACGCGGACAAGCTCGTGGAAGGTCGGTCGTGTTGGAAGCTTTAGAGGTTCCGAAGATCTGCTCCCTTACGAGTCCGGAACTCGACACCGCAACCGTAAAAACCCTTATAGAAAAGCGGTACGACATAGCCGACGCCTTCCATCCGAGCACATGGAAGGCAAATGAAATCAGCGTACTGGTTGGTTCCGACGCCTACTGGAAGGTGGCCACGGGCAGGGTGGACAGAATCAACGGAGACCTCACAGCGGTAGAAACAGTTCTAGGCTGGACCGTTCAAGGAAGGCTCGCTTCTACCGCATGCCCTTTTACCAGTGCCATGTTCCTGTCGTGCACCTCACCCGGACATTTGGACTTTGACGCGTCTGCCATGTGGCGGCTGGATGCCATTGGCATTGATAACCTGACTCACGAAAAGTCGCTGCAGGATAGCTCGATGGAAACATTCGAGCGAAACATCACCCGTATCGAAGGCCGGTACCAAGTACCCCTCATGATCCAGGCTCCTGGTTTACCTCCTGGCAGCGACAATCGTCAGCTCGCGGAGCACCGTCTGCGAACGCAACTGAACCGATTCCGGGAACAACCTGAGTTGCTCGAGCAGTATGACAGGGCAATTCGAGCATATTTTGACGAAAACCACGCGGAACAAGTTGCGGAACAGCAGCGTCCAGGCGATAACTTGTATTACATGCCCCACCATGCCGTCATCCGAAAGGACGCAGTGACAACAAAACTCCGAGTAGTGTTCGACGCTTCTTCGCATACAGCCGGCCAGCCGTGCCTAAACGACGTCCTTTGCAAGGGCATGAAGCTTGGGGTCGAAGTCGTTCAGCTGCTCATGACTTTACGTTGTCACCCTGTTGTCATTGTCGCAGACATAAAAAAGGCGTACCTGCAGTTGCTGATTCGACCAGAAGATCGCGACGCGTTGAGATTCCTCTGGGTGGAACGACTGCCCACGCGAGATAATCCGGCGTCCCCCATTGTAACCTGGAGGATGACCCGTGTACCGTTTGGCGCGTCATCCAGCCCATTCCTTCTGGCTGCCACGATCCGCCACCATCTCCAGGCCTGTCGGGAGCAGTACCCGGAAACAGTAGCGCTGCTGGAAAGGGCATTCTACGTGGATGACCTCATAATTGGTGTACCTAGCGTCGAAAAGGCAATTCAAGTGTACGAGGAAGCTCGCAAAATATTCTCCGAGGCCGGAATGGAGATACGAAAATGGGCATCAAACTCAGAGGAGCTCGGACATCAGTTTGTGCGGGACAACGTCGCAATCGAAAATGAAGCGGGAGACGCAATCAGGATGAAGGTGCTGGGAGTCCCATGGGAGCGTGCTGGAGACTGCATTTACCTGTCGACGAAAGACGCATCAGAATTTGCGGCAGCCAATCCGTCAACCAAGCGCACCGTGCTGCAGACGTTTGCGAGGATGTATGATCCCTTGGGATACTTTGCACCATTCACCGTAACGGCCAAGCTTGTGTTCCAGGACCTCTGCAAAAAGAGCCGCTCATGGGATGAACGCCTTCCAGATGACGAACAAGCGCGATGGAACAGCTGGTGCGCCCAATTAACAGAGTTGAATGAGGTCCAGGTTTCACGGTTCATGTTCTCGCACTCGTTCGATGTGGAGGGTTCAATCGAGATCCACGCTTTTTGCGATGCAAGCCCGCGAGCTTACGGCGTTTCTCTATACGTCCGAAAGCTGGGTGACAATGGCCTATATGACACCAGATTGTTAATTAGCAAGAGCCGAGTCGCCCCTATCAAGCCCATCTCCCTGCCTCGGCTAGAGCTTCTTGCCTGCGTTATTGGAGCACGACTCGTACGTTATGCCAAAACAACTGCAATTCTGGAAGACTCCCCCGTCAGTTTGTGGACGGACTCTCTTGTCGCGCTGCACTGGATTACTAGCGCCGCCACAAAGCGTGACCAGTTCGTAGAACACCGCGTGGCCGAAATACGACGACTAACTGCTCCTACAGACTGGAACCATTGCAGCGGGAAAGACAACCCGGCAGATTTAGTCACACGAGGTATATCGGCGGCGGCTCTTCTGCACTCAACCCAATGGTGGCACGGACCTCCGTGGCTCCTAGGTCCAAAACAGGAGTTCCCTGAAACGCAGATTGATCATGTTGACCCGAAGGAGTTCGCAGTGTCACAGGAAACTTTGGTTTGCCCTTGCGATGTCACAAAGCACGAACAGCTACTGACGGTAGAGAATTACAGCACCCTCAGGCGCCTTTTGCGGGTCACGGCCTGGATTCTACGTTTTCTGCAAAATGCCCAGCGGCGAGGGCCATCAGTAAGCGGTCCCCTCACAGCAACTGAGATAATGAAGGCCGAACGCTACTGGATGCGGCACGTACAGCTGGAGTTATTCAGCACTGAAGTACGCGCACTGTCAGTCGGTCAGACCGTTCCTTCTACATCAGAGGTGCTTCGACTTTCACCCTTCATGGATGACGAAGGTCTGCTCCGCGTAGGAGGCCGATTACACCAATTGAATTGCAGCATCGACGTCAAGCACCCGATTCTGCTACCTGCGCGGCACAAGTTTACGTACCTCGCTGTTTTGGCGGCCCATCACCACACTCTTCACGGTGGAGTCGAAGCCACGCTCACGGAGACACGAGAACGGTTCTGGATTGTGAAGGGACGCCAAACCGTCAAAAGGGTGCTGGCCCAATGTCTGACGTGCAGACGCCGGAGGCTGACTGCCCAAACTGCACCGTTTGCTCCATTGCCAAGCGACAGAATCACGGCAGCACACCCGTTCTCTGTGGTAGGCCTGGATTTCTGTGGACCACTCTACGTGCGTGGAAAAGCTCCTCCGGCAAAGGCCTACATTTTATTATTTTCATGTGCTGTCACTCGTGCCATACATTTGGAGCTGACGTCGGATATGACAGCGGCTACCACGCTACTGGCCTTCCGTCGGTTCGTGTCAAGACGCGGCATACCGAACACTGTTTACTCTGACAAGGGGGCGCTGCGAGCGCGCGGAGCGAGCGGTCACGCTTCACATCGGCTCCGTAGGAAATGCTAATTTTCGGCGGACCATCGACCCCTTCTGGACTAATTTTTGGTACGTGAGTGTTCAGCTCGGTGAGTGGACCACGTTGATACCAAATTTGGGCCATTTCACCCAATTTTGGGAGTTTTAGAGCGATTTTCATGTGCGAAGCGGGCGCGGCCCCGCTAAGCCTAACCACGGCTACCTGCGCTCCGGCCATGTGCTCGGTCGGCGTGGCGCCCGGGGCGGCCTTGGACGCCTCCCCTGAGCTCGCCGGGCTTCGGAACGACGGGAACGACCAAATTTACGAAGAATTCCAAGCCATGGACACCTCGGCTGCGGATATAAGTGCGGATTCGGCTCGCAAGAGACGGCATGGTCAGCTAGGCCTAACCGCTGCGAAGACGAAAGCCGCTGAACAACCGACGGGATTACAACACGACACCGGCGAGGACTGCTCGACGACGATCGGCGACGGTCTCCCAACCGCAACCGGCATCGGACAGTGTGTTACCGCGGTGAACAGTGACTGTGATCCAACGAACTCGTGCGCGGGTTGGACTGTAGTGGTCTCTCGACGCGAGAAGAAACGACAGGAAACGGGAAACCCATCGCAGCGGGACACCCAAACCGCAGTGCTCGGCTTTAGGGCCAAGCTGGGAACGCAAGACGCCATGCTCCTGATCCAACGAGAAGTCCTCGACCCCCCGGGCGGGATTCCGAAGAACGACAACCGAGCGATCTTGGGCTTGGACCTGCAGAGTGCGTTCGACAACGTTCGGCACTCGGCGGTCCTGGCTCAGGTGTCCCGCCTGGGGCTGGGCGCAAGATCATACAACTACATCAGAGCCTTCCTCTCCCGCCGCACGGCCCGGTTGGAGGTGGGAGGCACGAAGCTTGAAGAAAGAGAGCTGGGCAGTGTCGGGACCCCTCAGGGCTCGGTGATCTCCCCGTTCCTGTTCAACATCGTCATGATCGAGGTGGCCAGGCGTCTGGAGGCACTGGGCCCGGGGATCCGACACTGCCTCTACGCCGACGACGTAACCATCTGGGCCACGGGTGGGAGCGACGGAGACATCGAGGCGGGCCTGCAGGCAGCGGTGGATGCCGTGGAGTCCGCGCTCTCGGGCACGGGCCTGCGGTGTTCGCCGCAAAAGTCGCAGCTGCTCATCCTGCCGCCACCTGGAAGACACAGGAAGAAGGCGAGTCAGGAAGCGATCGAGAACATCGTCGTGCACACGAGCGACGGTGTGCCGATCCCGCATGTTCCGGGGCTACGGGTCCTTGGGATGTTCGTGGATGGCACCCAGACCAACGCCACGGCGGTCAAGAACATCACAACCAAGATGGGCGTTGCAGCACGCCTGGTCAAACGAGTCTCGTCCCGATACCGGGGCATGAACGAGAGGGGGCTCCTGCGCCTGCTGCAGGCTTTCGTCGTAAGCCTTGCAGCATATGCGGGGGCCTTCCACCGCTGGACGAGTGCGGAGCGAGCCAAGATCGACGCCGCCATCCGGAAAGCCTACACGGGGGCCCTGGGGCTCCTGCCGGGCACGAAGACCACGGCCTTGCTGTCTCTGGGAGCACACAACACGCTCTCGGAGATCAGCGAGGCCCAGAGAGCATCGCAGCTGAGCCGCCTAGGTAGCACGGCAGCGGGCAGAAGACTACTAGATCGGGTGGGACTCCTACCTCCTGGCGAACGTACGGGTGCAGGACCGGACGGCGAGCTGGAGGAGCAAGTACTCCTGAGTGATGAGGCAGCGAGGAATATCATCGTATACCCACTGCCCAAAAACACAGATCCAGAGAGAGACGAGGGCAGGCGAGCGGCGAGAGCTGTGGCGCTGGCCCGTCAACACCAACGAGACGAAGGTGCTGTCTACGTGGACGCCGCGAGGTATCCGGGGAGACGCAACGCCTTCGCAGCGGTGGTGGTTCGAGCTACTACCGGAGAACTGCTAACAGCAAGCACAGTGCGCGCCCGAACGGCTGGCCAGGCAGAGGAGGTGGCGATCGCTCTGGCCATGGGTCTGCCGGGTACGCGCACGGTGCTAAGTGACTCGAAATCGGCGATCAAGAATTTCGCCCGAGGAACGGTCTGGCGGGGCGCGGAACAACTAGTGAGGTCCATCGAGGCCTCGCGGGTCGCTCGCGGCGTCGCTGCGGGACCGAACATCGTCCTCAAATGGTTTCCGGCCCATGCGGGCCGGCAGCTAGCACCCGACATCGTGAACCGCAACGAAGAGGCGGACGCCGCGGCCCGTGGTCTCATCACGTGCCGGACCGCGGCCGTCCGCCCCTCCGAAACCAGCGGAGTAGACCGAGAAGAAGCCTTCGAACCCCTCACCGACTACGGTGAGATCCTGACGGCTTACAGAGAAGTCAGGAGAGCCTTCCCACCCCCGCACCGAGAACTCTCGCGCGCGGAGGCAGTGAAGCTCCGACAGTTGCAGACTGAGTGCGTGCTGACGCCGGCTCTGGCCCGGCACGTGTGCCCCGACATGTTCGTGGACGCCAAGTGCAGTGTGTGCGAACGTGAACTAGCTACTCTCCGCCACATCATGTGGGGTGGGTGTAACAGTGCCATGAACAACGGGAACGGGCAGTGCCAGGACGCCACGTATCCCGAAGAGGTGGGTGCGTGGATACGCTCCGAAGACCCGAAGACGCAAAGAAGGGCTATCCAGCGGCTCGAGGAGGCTTTGGCGAAGCAACGGAGAAAGGGAACCGACGCCCCGGCCAACGGGTGCGGAGGAACTCGAGTATCTGTCGCCTAGCTGAAGTACAACATCCTCGAGGTCTAGGCCCTAGGACTATTGGACTTTAATAGCCGTAGTCTTTAGACAGGGAAAATCCGCGCCCTGCGAGGCCGGGGACTTCCCACACGCCGGATGTGTAAATAAATGTTATTTCTCTCTCTCTTACTCTGACAACGCTCAGTCGTTTCATAGTTGCGCTCGAGCATTTAAGGCCGCCGCGTCAGCCCTTCAAGAATATGCGACTGGGCTCAACGTGCACTGGAAATTCCTCGTTGAGCGAGCCCCTTGGTGGGGTGGCTGGTGGGAGCGTCTCATTCGCTCCACCAAGGACGTTCTCAAGCGTTACCTTGGGCGCAGTAGCCTTACTGCCGAAGCTCTGTCCACCACCCTTTGCGAAGTGGAAGCTGTTATTAATAGCCGACCTCTAACCTACGTCGAAGACCACCCCGATGAAGGAGTGCCACTTACGCCTTCCCACTTCCTGACAGGCAGGCGTGCGCTCTGCATGCCCCAAGAGTTAGCGGTGACCGAGACGTCGTCAACCCCAGCTGACCTGCAGCGACGAGCACGCTACCATCAAAGGCTGACGGCTGAGTTATGGCGCAGATGGAGGAACGCATACTTGCTGTTACTGCGTTCGGCTCACAGCTGTCCCCAGGCAACTTCACCGCAGCTGAAGGTGGGCGACGTCGTAATAGTGCATGACGACAACGCTCCGCCAATGCAGTGGAAGCTGGGACGAGTGACAATGCTGCACCACGGCGTCGACGGCGTCGCTAGAGCGTGCTCGGTGCGGACAGCAACGGGTCACGTGATAAACCGTCCAGTGCAAAAACTTTATCTGTTAGAATCAGCCGCCTAATCATCTTGGGCCCGCGGGAGGATGTAGAAAAGAAGGACGAAGCGGGCGTGAGCACGCGCCACGATCATCATCGGTAGTGGTTCGAGGACAGCTAATAAAGAAGCACGGATCGCTCCGTCTAGGGCTCTGGGCCGTGACTCGCGGTAGCTTCCGCGACAGCCGTTTCGCGTGGCTCCTGGAGAGCCTTGCTGCGCATGCGCGAGGAGCAGTGACTGGACTGGACCGGACCGGACTGGACTGGACTGGACTGGACTGGATAGGATTGGACTAGATTGGATTGGATTGGATTGGATTGGAAATCGTTTTAGCAGGAGTAAGCATGATAATTAGCTAACCCTAGACAACCAGGAAACCTAAGAATAATCAGCTGAACCTTAGCTCACGTTACGTATATCCTGCCATAGCCGAGCTGAGCCACTGCTAGCTTTTTTTTTTTAAGTTACTATGTGGACTTAACGAGAAACCGATCTGTCCGCATGTAACGTTTCACGTGTCCCATTTTTCACATTTTTGACGTCTACGAAAATGCTATGGAAGGCCTCAGGGATATTGCTCCTGGAAAGGTGCCTTTTGATAAATGCGTCTTTGTAATGTAGTGGAGCTAACCTTAAAGGGGCTTGCTGTAGAGCGATTCATGGAGTTTTATGGGGGTATTTAATATAAATAAGCCCTTGGGGCCTCCATACTTCGGAGATCTTATATCGCCTACCGAAAGATTTCTTCTCATAAATGTATTTATTCGCAGTAGTGAAGCTGACGTTAAAGGCGTCTTGATGTATTTGACAAAATACCCTTTGGCCTTCTCTCTTTGTTATGAGACCGCTCAGGAATGCATATGAAGCTGACTAGAACACTAGTGAAGCTGGCTTTGAGGGCCTCGGACTCGGAGTAAAGCAGGCCGGTTTCAATGTTTATCTGAAAATTCGTACTTGGAAGTTTCTGCACTTTTTTTTTCACCTGTTGATAAATTTTTGATCAGCCGGCAGTAGACGTCAGTCATAGCAGACGGGACTTTGCAGAGAAGATAAAGTGTAGATGTTTCTTTTTATTTTTTTTTACTGGAGCGAAGTTTTCACCGCGCAGAGTTGCTCGTAGTACTTAGCACACGTCAATACCTACGCAGACTACTCGAACGTCAGCACTTCTATTGCGACGTCAAGTGACAAACGAATAGATATTTTTTTATTTGATATTTACAGGTAATATTTATTTATTTATTTATTTATTTATTTATTTATTTATTTATTTATTTATTTATTTATTTATTTATTTATTTATTTATTTATTACGGATACTTCAGGGCCCGTAGGGCACAACAGAAAGTAGTGGTGAAACATAAGAGAAGAGAATGTGCAGTTTCTACAACAGTGGAATTATTCAGATGCACATATGACAACAATGATCGTGCACTATTCACACAACAGCAAAACAATACACAATGTGCTGTGACATTCTACGAACAATGGACGTTATGTACGGCAGTTTTGAAAAGGGTTGTATCAGTATTGGATGCGATGGCGGCGGGGAGGTGGTTCCATTGCACGCTTGTTTTAAGAATAAATTAATCGTTATACAGATCAGGAAATACGACAAGACGGCAAGCCGACTTAGCAACTATGGTCCGTTCGAGATGAGATATAGCGAGGCGGGGTAATCAGCTGTTGTTCTTTTAAGGTAGCGTTATGGTGAGGAGGAGGAATAAACATTTAATTGAGCAGTCAATGTTGTTGGGTTGACCGCCAGGTGGGGGACCTCCTTAGTCCAGGAAGCCCTGGGTCTTGGCGGCCTGTCTCGCCCGGTCTATATTTTTTAAATAAACACAGACGAAAATATTTACCGCGCACTGCTGGGTCAGGGACGTGAACTGTTTTTTTTTTATTGGCGTAACACTGGAAGTACGTGAATAGGACGATAAGATGTAGCGCGTGGCCCGACTTTGAATTGATTCCAGACAAAGGGTGAACGTGACCTGATTTAGGATCCCTCGATGCGCATGCGTTCTCTAATTTGGAACGAACAAGTGTTTTGTAAAGCGTAAGTTTAAGGGAGGTAGAAATGGATGAAAAATTGCGGCGTAAGTAGCCCAGCATGCGGTTAGAATTAACGTATTCTTTTCTGTATTCCAAGGAAGGTCATTAGAAATGTGAACCCCTTGGTACTTATAGAAATTAACAGGGAGCAAGGGAATGTTATCAAGGAAGTACAAACAACAATTTCTCTTATCAGTCCGGCAAGATATTTGCATACTTTTGCAATTCGAAACGTTTAAATGCAACACCAGTTATTGCACCAATTAGTAATGCTATTAAGGTCATTTTGAAGATTTTGAATGTCAGCGGGGTTAGAAATTTTGTGTATAAATTACACAATCATCCGCAAACAATTTCATCGACGAGAATTTAACACAGTATGGTAAGTCGTTATTAAAAAAAAAAAAAAAACTAGACGCCCTAATGCCGATCCTTGCGGAACGCCAGATGTTACATCGCAGGTAGGAGACATGCAGTCATTAGCAATAACGTATTGAGTTCGGTTAGACAGGAAGTCTGTGCAAGTACTAGAGGGTCAAGGTTTAGTTGGCCAAGCTTGAAAATTAATAGGCCGTGAGGAACTGAGTCAAAAGCTTTAGCGAAGTCAATAAATATGCAGTGAATTTGAAATCGAAGTTCCTTATATTTGCAAAAAAGGGCATGAGCAATGACTAAAACTTGGGTTTCACAAGAGAAAGTTTTTCTAAAGCCATGTGGACAAGAAGTGATAAATCAATTTGACTGGAGAAATTCAACTAGTGAATATATATATATATATATATATATATATATATATATATATATATATATATATATATATATATTTTATGAACGGGAACCACCTTCCCCACGTCACGAGGAAATGTACCACAACGCAGCGACTGCTGAAAAATTTCTGACAGAATAACGGAGAAGTAAACAATAAGGCATATGAACATTTTCGCGTTAATATAATCAGACCAAGGAGAGGAGGAAATTTTATGATTATTAATTAATGCTTCAACGTCGACAGAGTCCACGAAAACAGAATCCATCGGTAAAAAGTCCATTATATTGAAAGGTGGAGTACTGACGGGATGGGTAGATTGAACACTGCAGCAAAGGCGTATTTTAGAATTGTACAGCATTGATTTGGTGGTATTGGAGCGTTTGAACGAGATAACTAAATCAGATTCCTTTTGGTGCCGCTAATAGTGTTCCAAAATTTTCGCGGATTCGTTCGTAATAGCACCGATAATGTGTGTTTTGCAACTGCTACAGATTTGTTAAATTCATTATTAATGGTGTGATAAGTGCGCCAATACTCAGCTCGGTTTGTTAGCTTTTCGCGACGAAATGTATACGTTGCTTTCTGTTACGGAGGCGTTTAAGCGAGTTATTGAACCAGGGCAATCTAGAACTTGTTATTATATTTTTCTTTGGTACATAATGATCGATTAGTGCTAAGAGTTCATCTTTGTACAGTGATCAGTTTTCCTCCACTGTGCGTGCTGAAAAGTTATGGAAATATGTTTCGATAAACGACTTTACTTCGGCTGTTATTGAGGCAACGTCGTCTCTGCCATAGTTTTGTATTTGTTTGTAAACTTTCCAACAGGTAGCAGCACTTTCACAGTAAACTGGAGGATTGAATGATCGCTCCTGGCGTATGCGTGTGTACGCGGCGCCTCCGCGGGATGACGCCACCGAGCCAACCGAGCTGCTCCAGGTGCGATGAGCAGGCGAGCGGAAGCCGCACCCGCGCACCGCCGCCGCAGAGAGCAAGAAGAGCGCTCCCCGATGGGCCGCGCGAGCCACCGTGTAAATATAATCAGTTAAATAAAAAACGAGTTATTTCAGTTCAACCAAGCCAACGGCTCTCAATAATAGATAACACGTGGTAATAGAAATAAAGTTCGGTGTAGAAGGAAGGATTAGGTCTAAGATGTTAGCTGTGGAGCCTGTAGTTCGAGTAGGAGTGTGAACAAGTTGCGTGAGGTAAAAATTCCGTAAAAAAAGCAAGTTATCTCGCATAGAACGGTCCTCCAGATCGCTAAGCCGTGAAGTTATTGCAAGGGATTCCCTTTTTATGACTTCGTTGACGATGTGCGGCCGATTCTACCGTGTCCAGCCTCGTAGCAAGGTCAGACACTCTTTTCAATAGCGCCTCCCGATTCTGCCTTAAATCAGTGAGCGCACTCATAATATCAGCATGGCGAGTATCGTGCTTAGCTGAAAGAGCACCAATTGCCGCGAGTAACTCATTATGCTTTCGGTCAGCCTTTTCAGAGCAGTCATACCAGGGTTGACCTCAATATCGCCGCCAAGCAGTAACAACTTATACAATCACCAGAACTCTGAAATGTTACACTTGGGAACGGCGGCAGCGGCAAGCAAACATTTTTCGAACGTTTACAATGAAGTGACGGCGCAGTGCCAACCTGCCCGAAAAAGAGTGGATTGCTGAGCGACGACCGCATGGCTGCCGCTCTTGCGTGCATGCCCACTAAAGGTAGGCGGTGCTACTTATATTCTCCCGGCTTGTAGCTGCAGACGGCGCGGTAGTGTTATCCGATACCGAAATAGTGGACGAGACAGCGTATATACGCCACAGTCATCGGTGATCAGCGGTGATTGTTCCAGACGCAAGATTGCAGAAGGAACAGCTGATGCTTTCGGTACAGGCGAGAGCCATGCACACAACGTCTACTCACCGCGCGTCAAAATTTTAATTCCTGATTGATTGACTGTAGGGTTTAACGCGCCGACGCAACGCAGGCGATGAGGCGCGCCGTAGTGGAGGGCTCCGGATTAATTTGGACCACCTGGGGATCTTTAACGTGCGCCGAAATCTCGTACACACGGGCGTTTTTGCTTTTCGCCTCCGTCAGAAAAGCGGCCGCCGTGGCCGGGAATCGAACCCGCAACCCGTGCTCAGCAGCGCAACGCCTTAGCCACTGAGCCACCGCGACGGGTAAAATTTTATTTCCCCTTCTTCAATGACAGCAGGCTCCGTGAAAAAAGAAATCCTGGTTATGTTATCCACTTCTTTGAATGAATCGGTAAAGGTACATTATGGCATGACAGCTGTATTCAGGAATTCGGAATTCCCACGTGTACACACATTACGTATTTCTCCACAAATTCGTTCCCACTAAAACAAAGCGGTGTTCATAAATGATGAATAAACTTTATTTGAGACCAGGTGCTGATGTTAGGGCGCCCGCCCGGTGGGAGGCTTCCTAGTCCGGGATGCCTTGGGCTATGCTGGCCATCCGTGCCCTCTCCACCGATCGTGGCTGGTGTGGAAGGTCGGAGCTGGTCAGCAGCTCCACCCACTGCTCATAGGTATAGGGTTGGGGTTAGGGGTGAGGGAAGGGCATTGCTGGCACTCCCATACAATGTGGTACAGGGTGCCTGATTGGGGGCAGGATTTGCATGTGGCAGGGTATATGGTGGGATACGTTGCATGTAGCTCGGTGTTATGTGGGTATAAGTTAGTCTGTAGTCGCCGGAAGGTACGAGAGAGGTTCGAGGGGGGGAATGGGTATTTGCGACACATGTTCCTGTAGTGGGCGAGTATTTCGGCGTATGTTTGCAGTGGGCCGGGTGGGCTTAACTGTTGCTTCAGGGGGGGGGGTTCGTGGCCCTCGTGGGAAAACGGCCCGGTGTGAATGAGCGCGGGCAGAGGCGTGTGCCGCTTCGTTACCCCTGAGGGATTCGTGACCTGGAGCCCAAATTATTTGCAGTTGTGGGAGTGGTTTCTCTTGTTGTAGAATTTTCAAGGCGGGTTGCGATATGCGTCCCTTTAGGTAGTTCCTGCACGCGGCTTGGCAGTCAGTAAGAATGGTTAAAAATTTTTGGCCTGTCGTGGCGGCAAGGGCAATGGCAACCTCTTCAGGGGCGGTATTCTCGTAACTGTCCCTTTTGAAAACGTCCCTTTTGCGTCCCTTTCATCGTGACGTAACTTCCGGTTAAGAGGTGGACGTTGGCAGCATGGAGGAAGGTCGGCAGTAGGTTTGCCGCGCTTGCGTTACGTCACTTCCGGTTGTTGTCTTTTAGCCAATCAGGACTCGCCAAAAGGGACACTTTTGTAAGGGACGCAAAAGGGACAAAACTCGAGAATACCGCCCCAGCTGTTTCGATGGAGTTGGTGAAAACGCAGTCACTGCAGTGAGTTCAGTTCCTCTGGAATTGACCACACTGGCGACTTGTGCAGATTTGTGGGGGTATGACGATGCGTCCGTATATCGGGTGCATGGGAGGTGGTGGTATTGGTTGTGTTCATAAAAAAAAATCATGGCACTCTCCGTCTAACGACGACGATGCATGTTGAACGCGAAGCTTTCTCGCGAGGGTTTCCTTGGTTGGCCAATCCCACAACGCGAGCATGTCTTACTCTGGAGGTATGCACCACTTTTCTATAATAACCGCAACAACTCTCGGTTATGCACTCGGTAGGCCTAACGTTTGGGTTTGGTGTCTACGGAGAGAGAGAGAGAGAGAGAGAGAGAGAGAGAGAGAGAGAGAGAGAGAGAGAGAGAGAGAGAGAGAGAGAGAGAGAGAGATGAAACTTTATTCTGCAGCTCAAGTCCGAGCCGCGGAGTTACGAGTCCTCGGAGGAAGGGGGTGTTTCGCTTAGGCTGGTGGAAGGGGCCGTGGCGGCAGGGGTCCTGGACTGGGGGCCCCACACCACCTTACGATGCTCTTAATAAAGTTTATCCTCCTCCTCGGCACCTGCTGCTTGCCATACAGTGAGTACTTTTTCGGGTAAGTGCCGGTTCAAGGTGTTAAACCTTAAAATGTGACGTCAGGCCTCGCGTCCTGCGGCTAACAGCCTTACGGAATGCAGGGCAACGCATTCTCATCGTACGTCGAGCTGTGGGTACCGGCTGTCGACGTTCACTTAGGAACATGACGTTATGCGAGTATACGTCGCGCAGTAGCACGCCTGAGTCACCTGCGCCCTTTGCTGTACATTTTCTACACATCACGCACGATCATCATCATTGTCAGAGAAAGTTGGCTTTCCTGCAGTGCGTTTTCGCGAACGGACATCATAAGCGAGAGGCACAATGCTTCGCTTTAAAAATTGACCCCGCTTGTAATTTCGCATCTTTCCATTGCTGAAGGGAGTGCCAACTTCGCTTAATAAGACGGATGATAATGATGAAGGCGGCGACGGTGACGACGACGACGATCCACCGCGAGATGCGTACGGAAGGATTCTTTCTTTGGGGCCATGCACGAATAGTATTCTAAGATCCTCCTCCCAAAGAACGCGTACCTAGTATATGACAACAAACACGTGCACTGCGCTACGAGATTACTACACGGGGACCTGTTCCCCAGTGCCGTCAAAAACTGGCTGCCCTCGCAAACGGCTCGAGCGACGTGGCGGCGACGCCACCATGAACGGGGCTACTGACCGAAACAGAAACCAAGTTCACTGCGGAAGTCAAGAAACGGGGCGCGTCGTACACTCCTAACGGCCTACCCGGCCTGGACCGTCTCCCGCGGAAAGCTAACACATCCAAGGCGAGCCTCGCGAAGCAACGACCGCCCCTCCACGCGCCGAGGTCACGCCGATGACGCAACAGCGTTCGAGAATCGGTCGACCCAGTAAACCGTTATAGCGCTCTGCTGTCGAGCTGCAACGCCGCAAGAGCAAAACAGCACCATCGAGGAAACCTGCCCCGCAAAGGAGCCACCTGTATGACTGGCTCTTCAACCCATCGCCACGAAGAAAGGGGATTGGCGCGTGCCTGTTCGTAAATCGCTGGGGCCGGCGCAGCGTCGTCTGCTACGTTTGTTGTTCTTTTGGTCGTCTGAGCGGCGAACGGTTCGCGCGTGCGGCGCCGCGTCGTCTGCGAACTGAAGAGGTCAGCACTTTTGACGTGTGCTACGCATGCTCCGATCCCGTGTCGCTCTGGGCTGTCGCGGGAGAAGCGTTACATAAACTACAATCTCCTTGCGGGCCCGTTGCACGAGGCTTTGCATAACGAATGGACGCTGAGCACTGTTAGTGTTCCGTTTCATAACCGCCACCCGCTATGTTGATTACGAAAAGGCGGTCGCAAATCGAATAGTGTGTCTGTGTTGGGGGTTATGAGAGCCTCACCTACGATTCCCCTGTTCAGAAAAACATACCTCATGTTGCCGGTACTTGGGCTTTTAAAAAATTTATTGTCTTGTGGAAATAACAAGTCGCAGCTTTCGCATAAGCAAAGCTTCTCTTCTTTATGACATACGCATTGCGTGCGTTTCGAGGCCCTGATCTTGCCCCTAAAATATGGGATATAAAAAAATTGGCCGCGTATTTCCTTGCTCCTGTGCAAATGACGTCGATGATGACCATTTTCATCGTTCATTTAGTTAAAAAGTTGAGGTTGAAGTTGCAAGTTTCTTCATTTCGACAACATGTGCAGGGATGGCTAGTACAGTTGTCGATGGGAATGGTCAAAAAGGCACAGAAAGCTTGACAAGGTGCCCTCTACCCCACCCGTTTTGGCACGGCTCTGCGGGCATTGGCATGTCATATGAGACCATACAAATAAAAGAATGTACGCAATTATACAAACAGAAAATCAGCTTTCAGTTTTCAGAATGAAAGAATAATTACAATAAAAGATTTCTCCGAAAGAAAAAAAATCAGCTCTCAGTTTTCAGAAAACAATAAGCCTAATGCAAGGTTTCACAGTTAAAAAAAAAACATCTCTCAGTTTTCATAAAGGAACAATGATTACATTACAAGATTTCACAGAGAAAAAAAATCGGCTCTCAGTTTTCAGAAAGAAACAAAAAATTACAAGTTTTTCACTGTACTTCTCGGATGTAAATGTGTAATTTCTTTTTGAATGCTTGTTCGGATTTAGCATCTTTTAACATGTTTATAACTGCAGGGATCATGACTGTCTAAGAAGTCGGATATCTCGTAGCTCAATTTGTGGTGACCATAGTTTGTGAGAGTTTTTGATTGATTGATTGCGGGGTTTAAGGCGCCGACTCAACTCAGGCGATGAGGCGCGCCGTAGTGGAGGGCTCCGGATTAATTTTGACCACCTGGGAATCTTTAACGTGCGCCGAAATCTCGTACACACGGGCGTTTTTTGCCTTTCGCCTTCATGAGAAAAGCGGCCGCCGTGGCCGGGAATCGAACCCGGGACCTCGTGCTCAGCAGCGCAACGCCTTAGCCACTGAGCCACCGCGATGGGTTTGTGCGAGTTTTTGGTTTTGTGTATGTTGTCTGCCTAAACTCGTATTCATCTCTTCTTGACGTGAATTTTTTATAAAGCACATTAGGGTCAGTCCTAATTTCCTGAAAAATAGTTAGAGTTTTTTTGTTTATAATAACAGAATTGAAAGTTGGGCGAGTTGGTGCGTATGCATTTTGAAGCGTAACAGCACGAAAAAACGTGCTTTTGCACTTGTTTATAATGTCCATAATTGTCAATACCTCATGTTTCATAAATATTGGAGAACTGTGACTGGTATAGGGGACGCTTTCAATTATGCTTAAGACTTTTTTTTGGGGGGCCGGTATAGGTTTTTCATGTTTGTTTTTCTTGTTCATCCCAACACTAAACTACAGTAGTTAAGGCGAAAATGGACTAGACTCTAGTAAAGTTGGTTTTTTAACCAAGCAAGTAGTAAATATTTCATCGTATAAATAATACCAATGAACCAGGATATATCTGTTCGTAATTTATCATTATGAGCAGAGAAACTTAAATTTTCATTGAACACAATGCGAAGGAATTTGTGAGAACAATTCTTTTCGATAAATTCGCATCGGAAATTTAGGAAAACCTGTTTCCCTACACGTTTGTTGCAAGTTCGGAAAATAATATATTTTGTTTTCATTGCGTTTACATCCAGATTTATTTTACTTAGTCAAAAAAAAAAAAAACGACAAATTTTCAAGCCGTGAATTCGTTTGTCTTTCTAGAAGATCCAGATCTCTGCCAGACAAAAATATGTTTGTGTCATCCGCATATAATATATCCGTGGTTAAAGGCAAGTTAACAATGTCATTTATATGTAACAAAAATAATATCTGGCCGAGCATAGATCCTTGTGGAACGCCGTACTTAATTAGTCCAAAACTGGACCTGGCGGTTCCAATTTCGGTATATTGGAGGTGATTACGTAAGTAACTTGCTATTAGATTGAGACAAGTTCCCCCAATTCGTGTTTCACAAATTTCTGAAACAAAATGTCGTTATTGATAGAATCGAAAGCCTTTTTAAGATCGAGAAACACTCCAATAGCGAACAATTTTTGTTAGAAGTTATCAATAATTTTATCTTTCATATAAAAGTTTAGTTCTCGGTGGTGCTAACGCAAGTACTATGTGCCGAAGGCATATAGTAAACAGAAAGGAAAAAAAGACGCAAAGGGCAAATAAAGATGATGATGACGACGACGACGACGACCATGATGATGATGGTGATGACTATGATTAGAGGACACGTTCGGAAATTGGGAACTGGTGCTTCGGGAACAATCGCCCATCGGGAACGAACGAAGTCGCCTAGATCTCGCACACTGCCCGATCCTCCCTTGAGTGTTTGTCTCAGATGGACGTGCTGTATGGCCATCCTCCGATGTTGTGTCACAGCCGCAGCGACATCGCTATAGACACGCATATTCACTGTACACTCGCTGGCTGTTTAGCGAGAAAGCAGTTCAGAACGCGTTTGGAACTCGCAACAAACGCGTCTGACGGAGCTCACCGGTCTGCCTCTTGATTGATTGTAGGGTTTAACGCGCCGACGCAACGCAGGCGATGAGGCGCGCCGTAGTGGAGGGCTCCGGATTAATTTTGACCACCTGGGGATCATTAACGTGCGCCGAAATCTCGTACACACGGGCGTTTTTGCTTTTCGCCTCCATCAGAAAAGCGGCCGCCGCGGCCGGGAATCGAACCCGCGACCTCGTGCTCAGCAGCGCAAGGTCTGCCTCTTTCACCAGCAACCATCCCCTTAAGACAAGACTCTCATGCAACCATAGGTGGAGCGTCTACACTTGATATAATCATGATGATACTCCTGTCATGATTTTGACCAGTGCTCGTGCAAAACAGATACTGCTGTCAACCAAAATAGTTCTTCGATTCCCAGTCGAAAATGACAAGAAAGATTTCTGTAATTTGTCGTATTTCTGCGTGTCGTACTGTCGTCTTGTCGTATTCTTCTGTCGCGATTCTGGCATCTGGCTATGCCACGGCAGCATGATGGCTGTCGTAGCGACAGATAGTTCTATTGTGAGTACAGGAATGTTTGTCGTTGAAAAAATTAACTCTGCCGTTATGACATAAATGTGTGTCGTAACAACACATCGCTTTGCTGTAACAACGGCTTCTGTTGTCACCACAAAGTTTCTTGTCGTACGACAGGAATTCTTGCTAGGTTTCGCGGTATTCCTGTGGTCGTCTTAGGCTGGTAGTAGTGTTTTCGCAGGCCAAATATGCGCTAAAAAATCTGGGAAGCCACCCTAAGCGCAACAGGGCCTGTGCGCCATAGAGGACCGAGCGCGCTCAGGGACGAAGAAAGCGACGAAGGGCAGCGCGAGCGCGAGCGCCTCCGCCCATCGAAGCTGACCAGTGCCGTACGACAGTAAGGTCCCTCTTCTGCTCGAAGACTCCGAGAGGCCCGCCTCGCGGGCTGTGCTCGTCCCACCAAGCCCGGCGTGGTCACCCTGGCCGACATGGCCAATTCGCTCAAGCGCTTTCTCACCATCTTCGGCTACAAGCTGGACCGCAAGTGGGGCAACTTCAAGGCCCGCGTCAAGGAGAAGACGACGGACAAGAGCGGTGGCTCGACCTGGGGCGGCGTCCGGACGCCCATCGAGAGCCTGCGCAAGAAGAAGAAGAGCGGCTTCGGCAAGCTCGACGACCGCAACGTCCCGCAGGAACTGCCGGCCTTCGGGGCCTACTGCAACTACTGAGCACAGCGCCCGCCGCCGCTGTGCCTTCCTACAAGCCGCCTGCGTGTTCGTACTCTGCTCGCCTGCTACGGAGGCTGCGGTGACTTTCCCCCAAACACCCCAACCGCGTGAGGAGATTCGCTTCGCCACTAAACTTTCGCTTTTCTTCTAAGCTTCTCTGGGTCTTCTTAAAGTGCTTTCTTTAACCTCTGCCGCTTCAGTTGAAAATAGCCCTTCCAAAATCCCCTTCACCAGACTGCTACAGAGACTGTACTGTCCTTCCGAATAGTTGTACATGCGCGAGAAGATTCGCTTGGTCAAGGAAGTTCTGTTTGAAGCCCTCTTTTAACATAAAAAAATCCGTCCTATTACCATGCAGCTGAAAAGTACCTCTGCTCCCATTCTCCTGCGTCCCAGCGGAGTCTTTTTCCCAGAATTTACACACAATTCGATCCCCCGCCGCTGTTTTGTGAACGTCCCCAGACCGACTTGAAGCCTCCCCAACAATTTATCCGTCCCTTATAAACCGTTTCCGTGCATCCGTTTTCTCTCAACTACCGACATACCTGCTCTCTTTAGCACTGGACTTGAGCCAACCGCCCGGGTGTCCCTGTCCTCCTCTTCTGCAGCCACTTTTTCCCCTTCTTAAATGTGCCTTTTCTCATGAGTCCTAGTTCAAGAGCACTGAAGCTTCTCAACTTTGCTAAATCCCAACGTACGACTTCCAGAACTTTCCCGCCATTTCTGCTGCGAGCCGAATCTTCTGTCGATGTGGGTACCCCTGCTTACTGGTTGTCATGATGTGACGTGGCTTGAGTGACTCTGGGGTGACAGCTCGTGGTTGGTGTGGCGATTTATTTTCCCCGGACACTAACCGAGGTGTAGTTTTTGTGTCCCGTCATCCGTAGCTTGTCACCCCTAGGTACTGTAAATCCTGCGTTGCCCTCGCACATTTGGAACTGTGTTTTGTGTTCACTCGTTAAATTAAAACACGAACTCCATGCGGCTGCATTGAAGGACGTACTTGTTTAATGAGTGGTTGTAAGGCCTGCTATAGTGCGGCTACTTCAACCCCTCCGGGAAGTGACTCGGAACGCAAACCAAATTTTTACCCCGCGCCTGTATGATGTTTCTACGTGTAAGAGGGAACGTAGGATTTGGAGGCGTCAGCATTGTAAGTCTTGTATTGTCATGACAACACGACTGCAAGGCCGCATTAGCTATCGTGCCATGACTCGCACGGTACTGGAAAGATTGCAGGGGGAAGAGATGGAGGCTTGCAACTTTTCGACCCTGCCCTTTTATTTTTGCTTCCAATGTTTCTTCGACATTTTTTTCTGAACATCAACATATGCTGAGCCAAAGCGGACAACATTCTAGACATAGCAGTTTTCCCCTTTATTCCGAGCGCTCATCCCTCTATCTCTGATGTGTGAAGAGAATTTATTAAATCGCGTATCCCGGTGAAGCGACTAGGGATAACAGTGCTGTCATAAAAAAGGGAACGTATCCAATCAATTCCTACTCAAACCGGGTTATCAACGCGCTACAGAAAAAAAAAAAAAAACGGTGAATGATGGGGAGGGGGTTACAAGCATAACAAGTAAAAGCCAGCATTTTAATCATTGCTATTTCAAACGCTTCAACGGCAGTCTCGGCTGCAAAACGTGACTTACCAAAACTTGCGCTAGTTGGTTTATTGTTTCGCTGGACCCGCCGCGGTGGCTCAGTGGCTAAGGCGTTGTGCTGCTGTGCACAAGGACGCGGGTTCGATTCCCGCCCGCGGCGGCAGCTTTTCTGATGGAGGCGAAAAGCAAAAACGCCCGTGTGCACGAGATTTCAGCGCACGTTAATGATCGCCACATGGTCAGAATTAATCCGGAGCCCTCCACTACGGCGCGCCTCATCACTTGCGTTGCGTCGACGTGTTAAACCCTACAATCAATAAATCAATAAATAAATCAATAAATCAATAAATCAATGTTTCACTGGAAAGAAGAAAAGGGCACGCCCTCCTCACTAGCACTTCGTGAAAAGCTGTCTGTTGTTAAAATAGTGCCTAATAGTTCAGAACTTGCTCTACTCATCATGGCTCCATGTCGGTATACTCTCAGTAGTGCGCGTGTGCGCCTGCGTACACATGTTCAATACTTTTCAGTGCTTTTACTTGTTTATCTGTAAGTTGTCAGCAAATGTTAATCCTGGCAGAAAGCTTGAATTTACCTTTACTAGTGTCTTGTGTATAAATAAGCGTGGTTTTTCATGAAGAAACAGTTTGAAGTTGGCGCCTGTATATGTCTTTCGTGCCTCATTCGTCTACGTACGTTCAGCGCCCTTTTCTTCTTTTCTGCAAAACGTGAGAGTCGTGAGGAAAAGCCGCCCTTTTGGCGTCCATGGGGCGAGTAAAGGTCACATACGCGAATAAGCAGCACGAGTCTGCTGGGAAGCGACAACGCTGTGTACGCTGGCAAACGGCAATAAGAAACGTTGATTCAAACACAGAGACAAGGCCGCGAAAAGTGACCCAGTCAGTCAATTATGAAATCATCGAAGCCGCAAGGTGCTTATAGAAGTTCATTGGTGGGGAATTTATTGTGCTGCGCAATCAACTACCGAAAGAACCAACGCCGAAGAAGCAGTCAAGCAGAATGACGGGTGCAGTCGGGGATCGGAAAAGGGAATGCCGCGGCGTTCGCTCTGGCTTTCGATCTTTGAGCGCAGTGATTTCCAGAAACGTCAAGTCAGATCGAGGACATTGTCGGTCAGACCAATACTGTCTAGGCCAACGAGAAACGGCTTGCACTTTCTCCCTAGCAAGCAAGAAAGCCTGGCGCGGTTTACCAGAAGAGTGAAGACTCCCCTCCCCCTTCCTATCCTCCCATTTCGCACGATACATCAACTTCTGTTGCCACGCCTAGCTTTTATCACACCGACGTGGTACCGTGTCAAGCATGGTCAGATGCCTTATAGGTGGATCTTTTGCACTTGTAGATGAACGCGAGGAATCGCGGGAATGTCGGCGCTATTAAGCAGCCATTTCTGAATATACAATGAATAAAAACACAATAAACATGGCATTCGATTGTTGAAGGTACAGCCACATTTTATTAAAATATACAGTAATACCTCGTTAACTCGAACTCGCATATATCTCGAAAAATCGGCTAAGTCGAAATTTTCCGTGGCACCGAACCATTTCCTATGCGTCCCATGTATTTGTTGCCCTTTATTTCGAAATATTTTTTGGGCCAAACTGTGGATATATCGAAATCTTGACTGAGAGTGGAACGAAAACTTCGCCGCCGCGGACCGTTTCACAAGATTCGCGCGATGCTGCCGCGCCTAAGTCCCTCGATTTTTTTGCTCGTTTAGCCGCGCTTACCACAAAGCCAATGTTTTCCCCATCGAGCGATGGGAGACCTTACTGTCCAGCTCTGACCTCGCCATTCAGCAACAGCTGGTGGCTGGAGGAGAAGAATTACTGGGTACATATGGGTCCCGCGATTAGGGAACCACCCCATCTGGTGCCTTCGCGCACCATTCCTTATTTGAAGCTCAGTAAAAGTTGTTCAATCAAAAAACCCAGGCGTGAAGTCTAAGCCTAGAGGTATATCAATTTCCTCAAGCAGCCCTGTGGCCCGTCATGTGACGGTGAGACAGGGACAGGCGCAGAGGTACCGTACCTTCTTATATATACCACATCTTCTTAAAAGATAGAGGTGTGTCGTGCGAGGGAAAACCCAATGGAGAGCGCGGGTCCCAGCCGGTGAACGTCTCTTGCACGTTTTTTTCCCTTTCATACTTTTATGAAAAGCAACATTGGAAGCTGCTGCTGAAGAGGTGGTAAGTAGTAGCGCCTTTTTTGCAAAGAACTCGATATTTCATGGCAGTTCACGCAACTTTGCTTATCTCGAAAATCCGCTTATCTCAAAATATTTCCCACTTTTACTACTTCGAGTTAACGAGATATTACTGTAAAATGAAAATATACCCTGTGCGCGTACGTTTTGTGCTTGTTTGCAAGTGCGTTTATTCATATTTTGGAATGCTTCCCAGCCTATTTATTCTAGTTGAAGTGAAACTTCGCGCTTTAGAGACAAACGAGGGGGAAAAATAAAGTATGGGAATATGAAGGGAGTTCCTGAACGCTGGTTTAGGGATTTTTTATATATAATGTTTGATAAACACTGCCCTCAAACACTCCGATGAACGACATGTATTCTACAAATGGCGAAGCGAAGCTCACGATATGCCTCCGTAACGGGGTAAACTACAAACAGTGTAGCTCTGAATAGGCACTCGGGAATGACCAGGACGAACACAGACGCCTGTCACACAAGTCGCGAAATTCTGCCCCAATTCGCGCTCACCTAAAGAAAATGGTTTCCTCTGCTACAGCAGGGTGGCGAGTTGAGCGAGTCTGCTACGCCATTTCGCAATGCGAGCTGGACGTTTCCGCATTGCACAACACCACAATGCGATTTTCAAGTCAAATCGTATACGCTGCACCTTGCATAATGCGTCACTGGGAAGCCGACCCAGGGCAGTACCTCAAGGTGTAAGACTGACATGCCATTCATTGGCCCAGAACACGCCTATTGCTCGTGTAATGTAGTTTCCCTTCGGACTAACTCAGAGTCGACCTTTGACCGGTACTGCGATTGTCCACAGAAATTTGTGAACAGAGCGAAGTTAAACGTAAATACGTACGCGTGCGGGACACAGCGTTTCCAGAATACGTAACACGTTGACGGAAGGGAGGAGTTGCGATTAGATCGAATCCGGTGAATAATTTTATATAACGCCGCATCTTGTGCGTCTTACACTATGCCCGCTTCCTTGGCCATACTGTAAAACTCCGAGGACGAGTCCGCGAGAAGGTCGTTGGGGGGTCCCATCTCGATGATCTCGCCGTCCGCCATTACCACGATCCTGTCCGAGTCCAGGATGGTGTTGAGCCTGTGCGCGATGGTAATGACCGTGCTGTGCTTGAAGAGGGTCCTTATCGTCGACTGTATCAGCGCGTCCGTCTCCACGTCCACGGCTGCCGTGGCTTCGTCCAGGATGAGGACTCTGCTGTGCTTGAGCACCGCTCGGCACAGACAGACGAGCTGCCGCTGGCCGACGCTGATGTTGGCCCCTCCCTCCGTTATGGGCGTGTCCAGGCCATCCGGGAAGCGGTTCTTCAACCTGGTGATGTCCAGCACTTCCCAGAGCTTGGAGTCGTCGTGCGCCTGTTCCGGGTCCAGGTTGAGCCTGAGCGTGCCGCTGAAGAGCACCGCCTCCTGCGGGATGATGGTGATCTTGGACCTCAGGTCGTACAGGCCGATCTTGGAGATGTCCACGCCGTCGATGAGGATGCAGCCGGTGGCCGCCTCAATCATGCGGAACAATGCCAGCGTGAGCGTCGACTTGCCTGCCCCGGTGCGACCCACGACGGCCACTTTCTCGGCGGCGTCGAACTCGACGTTCAGGTCCCGCAGGCATAGCCTGAGCCCCTCGCGGTACCGCGCGCTGAAGTTCACGAACACGATCTCGCCCTTCTGCGGCCAGTCCTCGGGCGGCGAGGGCTCGATGAAGCGCGGGGCTTCGCCCTCGACCTTGGAGTACTCTTCGACGCGCTCCGAGGACACGATGGCGGCCTCGGACTCGGCTGCGAAGTGGACCAGGTTGTTGAAGGCGTAGGTGGAGGTGATGATGTAGGACATGAGCAGGCCGGCCGTGCCCGGCGCGATGGAGTCCCGCCAGCTGACGATGAGGAAGGCGGTGGTCAGCACCATAGTGCAGCCGATCAGGTCCAGCCGGCTGATCATCCACAGCTTGGAGATGAGCAGCGAGAAGGAGCAGTTCTGCGTCAGGTCCACCTCGGCCAGGAAGCGCTCGATGAAGACGTTCTCGGCGTTGTAGCTCCGGATGCTGCTCAGCCCGTCCAGGGTCTCGCCGAACGTGTTCACCACGGGCGACCTGCGTGTGCCGTTATACGAGCGCTGCGTCAGCAGATAGTATGTCCGGAATGATGGCTGAAACCTAGCTAGTTAAAGAGAAAGCTCCCTTTTTTGTTAATTTTGGCTGTTAAGCGACGTGCCGCTCTCACATCCACGGCTGCACTCTCCGCTTTCCGCGTGAATCTGCGCAGGCCCAGGCGTTACCTATCAGCGTGGTTCTTCACTCGTGCTACGGAATTATTCGCGGTCGCGTGTGAGCCGTTCCTCGGCTTCCTACGCCAAAGTGGTCTAGGAACCGTTTTGCGGTTACATACTGAAACTCCGACGCCGGCTTTTTTCTCCCAGAGGGCTATTTAATGCATTCGCGTTAAACGCCTTAATTTATCTTAGGTTTAACTGAAACGTAAACAGTATGCCGTTGGGTGAGCTAAAAGAAATAGGACAATTATGATTCGGACTCCCCCCCAAACGCGTGTTGTTCGCAATAAAGAACCATTCTGCCTCGAGTTCAAGCATAAAGTATTGAGCCTTTGCGGCAAGGGAAACACACGCTCGTGGCTCAGCGAAAGTAAAGATGGTCGGTGCACGCCCTTAATCTTTTAACTTGGTGCGAACGGGTCTATGAGCCCACGCGAGCTCCAAACTGGAGAAGCCGAAGACCCCGCCCTAGAAGCTTGCAGGCGATGGCCACGGCGCGAGTTGCATTGCAAGCGCATACCTGGTGACGCCTTCCAGGCGTTTGAGCTGTCTCAGCGTTCGAAGGTAGAACTTCTGCATGAAGGCGTACAGGATGGCCATGGGTATCGCGACGATCAGGAAGTGCGGCAGGACGACCGATATGAGGACGGCCATGGCCATCAACTGGAAGAAGAGCTCGAAGAATACGTTGGCCATCAGGGGCAACTGCACGTCCAGCTGGTCGATATCCTTGCCCACCCGGTTCAATATCCGCCCGATGGGCGTCGTGTCGAAGAAGGACATGGGCGCGTCGAACATGCACGTCATCATATTCTCGTGCAGTGTCCTGGACGCCTTGATGGTGCCGTAGCTGAGCATGGACGTCCCGAGGAACGCCAGCAGGCCCATGCAGGTTCCTAGAACTCCGTAGACCACAAGCCGCTGGGTCCTTCTAGCCGAGGTCTGCTCTTCTTGGGGCAAGTTCACGTCCTTGCTCCAGCTCCCGATCCAAAGTCCGGAGCCAATGTCGAACATCCGGCACCCGATGTAGCCGGTGAAGGTTAGTAAGAGTATAAAGCAGCCAATGTGCCGCAGGTAGTTGATGTACACCTCCTTCTTGATTGATCCAACCTGCACGGCTTCGTCGCAGACCAGCGCGTTGGCTCGCGTGACGACTGACATCATGTTGCTCGTCTCCAGGTCGGTGACTGTGGAGAGCGCTTGGACACCCATCTGGCCTCCACTGTCCCGCCTTTCGTCGTCGCGCTTCTTGGAGTATTCGTGAACAACGTTAGCGAACTCTTTGTCTTGTGCCATCAGCTCGCGGTACGAGCCGTACTCGACGACCTTGCCATCCCGAAGATATACTACCACGTCGACCGCCGACAAAAGGGCCAGGTTGTTGGTGACAAAGATCCGCGTCTTATCTTGCAGTATCCCCCGCGGACCGATGACCTTGCTGAAGATCCTCGAGCTGACTTGCGCGTCCACGGCGCTGAGAGGGTCGTCGAGCAGGTAAATGTCCTTGTCTAGGTATACAGCTCTGGCCAGGCTTATCCTCTGGCGCTGGCCGCCGCTGAGGTTGACGCCCTTCTCGCCGATCTCAGTCTTGTCGCCATCCATGAGCATCTCGAAGTCGCTGCGCAAACAGCACTTGTCGGTGACTTTCTTGTAGAAGTACTTCTCGTACTCGCCCATGAAAGTGATGTTCTTGCGGATGGTACCGTGCAGGATCCAGGCACGCTGCGGCACGTACGCTACCGAACCGTCGATGTCGAGGCTGCCTCGGACGAGCCCCATCTCTCCTAGCATAGCGTTAAGGAACGAGGACTTGCCGCTTCCGACGAGGCCGAAGACGCCCACTAGCTGACCCTTGGGTATGGTCAGGTCTACATCCTTCAAGAATGGCGGGCTGTCGGAGTGCATTTTCCAGGTTAAAGATGCGTTCGAGAAGCGAATAGCATTTCCCTCACCCGGATTATGACCGATCATTTCCGTATTTTTCTCTTCGGCGTCCAGAAACTCCGAGATGCGTCTAAGCGCCACCATGGATTGGATAACGTTAGAGATGACGTCGGGGCAAGTGGCGAGGTTCATGCGGAGCATGCTGCACAGCGTTATGGTTACGAAGCCCGTCTCCACATCGATCGTCATGAGCCTCTGCGTGAGCATGTAGACGGTGAAGAGGCCCAGCGACTGCGCGAAAGGCAGTGTGAACCAAAACAGTCGCATGGTCGCCGATACTATGGCGTAGAGCTTGATGGTGGACACCTCCTTTTCGCGAATGTCGAGGATGCGCTTCATGAAGGGCACTTCCCAGGTATAAAACTTAAGGATGCGGATGTTGCCCAGAGCTTCGTTGGTGTACATGAGCCGGTCATCCTTCAGGGCCATGAGCGCTCCTTGGAGCCTGTCTCCGATCCGGCTGAGGAAACCAGTGACTGGCAGGATGACCAGAGTGACGCCGATCATGGTGAGTGCTGAAGGCCCCATGAATAACCACAGCCAGATTGTAGACTGTATGGTCATGAAAAAAGCAGCCGCACCGGCAGTGATAAAAAGAGACGTCTGGTATACCTTGTCGGCGTCCACCGTCATCAGGTTGATGATTTCGCCGACGCTGTACTTGGTCAAACAGGCGCTGGCTGCACGCAGAGTCTTAGTGTAGACAGCGTGCACTAGTATGCCTTTAAGCTGGAGGCCCATCACGACGTAGTGGAAGTCACAGTGCCGCAGAAGCGTCATGCCCGTCTTTCCGGCGAGAAAAATAGTGAAGCCGTAGAAATATCCTTTCCACGTTTCTTGCTCCTTGACGAGCACAAAGCGGATTATGAGCGTCAGAAGCACGGGTGGCAGAGTCCTGAAGAAGGCAAAGACTATCTGGATAACAAGCACAGACATGACCATGGGCCACACGGTGCGGAACAGCGTCCAACCTAGACGCCTGCCCGAGTGGCTGTAGTTGTTTGTGCGCTGCCACTTGTTGAAGTTGTTCTCGGTCTTGATCTCCTCGGAAACCGGGAACAAGTCGGCAACGCTGAGTGTCCTCCAGTATCCGGATAAAATGAGCGACGTGAACCATTCGAAGCTGATGACTGATATGGGCGACGCCACGTCCATGGGGCACACTTTGCGCGTGTCGGCCGGATGGCGTTCAGTGAACGAGTAGACGACTACGAGGCACCACGTGACCGGGTAAGCGATCACGCGCATCACGTAATGAAAAGCCGAAGGCGTATCAAATCGGAGATCGCTGAACGCGGTCAGAAGCATCCGGTAGTACTCAAAGGTGGTGCAAGTTGCCTCGAGCGTCCAGTACACGAACAATACGGTGGAGGTCCTTCGACCACGCCTGTGTTCGAGTAACTGGTACATTATGGCGATGAGGCTGCCGGCGAACTCCATGACGGACGCCATGAGCTTGCTCTTGGGCGCTTCGACACCGATGGTACCGCTGACGCTGACGGCGTGGACCAGGCACAAATACAACGTGAAAGCGTACCTGGAGTACGACAGGAGGGTCTTTGGGTAGGAAGGCACTCGAGGTCCTATCGAGGAACACATCTTGATGGGAAAGAAAACGATAAGCACGGAAAAGGGGATCCATTTCAGCACAGTCTGCTCGAAGCACGGAGTCAGGCGAGGGTGATGGGTGTGCCAGGTGACGTTGCTCTGCCACAGCGGGGTGTCGCAGAAGCCGCCAAAGGACATGATGAGCACCGCTGCAGTAGTTCACTTGACGCAGAAAAGAAGGTGGCGAAGCCCCTGACCCTGAAGGCCGACACAGAGCGCGGAATAGGTCAGCCGCCGCAAGAGATTCATCTCAGCGAACCGTCCGTTAGGATTGCCTCACACGTGGAAGGTGGTCGCGGCATACTCCGGTAGCCATCACCGCAGGTGCGTGTTTGCCTGCGCGCACCTTCAGGAGCCGTCCAGAACAGTGTCACAGAAAGCGGGCCTTGGTCACGCTCGGGCTCAGGCGACGTGCCGACCTCGATTGCGCTGTCCTGGCGCTGACCTTGCGCTACCGACGCCTGTTGTCCTTGTGGGGGACACCATTCGCCGGTCCACAAAGGACACGGCACAGGACGATGGTACCAACGAGCCGGGCACAGTAGAGCGGCGTCTGGGTGATTTTTGATGATGATGAGCAGTCTTCTTCCTTTAGGACCCTTCCACCCGAGCGGGATTAACCTACTTCCTGTCGAGCTCCAAGGGTTGTACCCAGGATGGTCCGGACCTTTTACTGGGGTACAAGCTTTAAGCGTGGGAACTGAATCGAAAGATTACCGTAATCAAAAAGCCACGGCTATTGCGCGTCCGAACGCTGTTCACTTTTTGGAAACGACACTGTGGGCGTTCACACCCGCTCTAGCTTCAAACAATACAGTGTTCCTGCCCGTTTTTGGCTGTGACCCCTCGCCGGTCCTACCACCGGTCGTTATCGGTAACGCCGCGATTACTGCAAAATAGGACACTATGTGCCTCTTGGGCATTCCCGTTGGATACAACAATAGCCCTAAAATCTGGCTAGCCCAACTCAGCCGAAAATGAAAGTTATTCAACTTACAAACAAGAGTATTCAAGAAGCATGGATGAGCTAAAGAAAAAAAAAACGTTCAAACACTGGCAACAGCCGTAGCTGTCACTGCACTCTATCATAAACCATTTATTGCCCCCACCAATCTGCTTCGCATGTATTTTATAACAAAACTCAGCGCACGGTTTCTCGCTTAACCTGGCATGTAGGAAGCTTCTGCTCTTTCGAACTGCTGTGTTATTACAATTCGTTATCTTAACCATCGTTCACGAACAAGCGGATCAATACAACTTTAAATGACATTTTACTCCTCGAGGGGCCCTTCTTACTGGTCGGGATACCAAACAACGGTCTCCATTTCCAGAATTTATCTGACCCCCATGTCACCGCGGCATCGACCCGTTCGTACAGTGCACCGGGTCGCGAAACCACCGAGAGGAAAACGAACCCGCAACCTGTCGATGGCGAAGCAGTATGTCGAAACCGGTATTCACATGGACACGAACTTCACTGTTTCCCACATTGGAACGGCTTGGATCGCTCCTGATGATCGAAACATCACGGGTGCGCTGCACCTTTATCTACCTACACCACATCAAGGGAAGCTGAAAGCTCTAACTTACAAGTCTTATCACTCGGTACGCATTTAGTTTTCAATAAGCACCATTTTCAAGATGAGCACAGTAATATAACAGTGTGTGCGTGAACGTATACGTGTCTTTCTTAGGGATGACCGCCGTCGACGGCCAGCAGAAACAAAATTTGCCCATGCCTTATTTCATCTAAATTGCGTGTCACCTTTTCGTCGGGGGCTAAACAAGTGGTAACATATTTTGAGGTCCAGATCATGCTTTGATCACGGCGTGCGACCCTGGCGGCAGTGATCGCGTGGGAACAGCACCATACTGGCACGTTCGTTTTCCAAAGCTTCGCGCTTCAAAGGAGGGCCGGAGCCAGTATTTTTTTTCAATGGGGGGGGGTTATGGACTTTGGGAAGGGGGTAGTTTTGCTGAAAGCAACAGTAAGTATTGCTTACGTGCTGCCTGGAAAAGATTTCGGAGGGGCTCGAACCCCCAAACCCCCCCTCTGGGTACGGCCCTGCTTCAAAGACACGCGTAGCTTCGGGTGTATTCGTTTTCGGTCGTGGAAAATGCATATCGAACCCTACCCATATAAGTCTCACCCTTTAAAGTAGGCTTCACTTACTATGCACGAATGCATTGCCGGGAAGACGTTTTTCGGGGCAGTACAGGCGCTTTTATAAAATGTGAAGGGCACATCAAACGTTAAAAATGTACAGACGGGGTTTTCCCGCCAAGTCCACAAACAAATTTCTATAAATTTAGGAAGGGCGCGAACAAAAAAACGACAACACAAGATCGCGGCGCAACTATTAACTGAACACTTATGCTATGCAGTAACAACCAGCCTTCATTCGTGTACGGGCTCTGAGCCTCGCTGTTGTTCCCCTTTTATTACAGTGCCTAGCACTATACTTTCGTATTTGTCACCGACTTCATTTCTGATTCTTGCTCGCACGTCCAGTGTTGGGCATTCTGGACCTGCAGCGCATGAAAGCGATGCTTCCTGTATCGATCCGGCGACAACAACAGCGACAACAGTGCCAAATGATCGCTTTCGGCGTCGTTATGCTAAAAAAAAAGAAAAAGAAAAGAAAGAGTTTCGAAGAAAGGTTTTCTTGCGCGCGCTGCGACATCTGGGTGTACGGCTTCGAAACCGCCAACTTGCGCGAGCGCCCTCTCATTTCATTTACCCAAATCGAAACCAAAACAGTCGCCACGTGACAGGCGTTCACATGGTTCACAAATGGGCGTTGTGTTGGCATGCGTGTTGTTGTAGAGCGAAGTAGCGTGCGTTAGTGCCGGCTGCAAAAGTGTCCTTGGTGTTTGGAGTACTCGGCTGCGGTTGGCGTGGTCGGAGTTCAAGAACCCGGGCTGCATATCGGTGCTTTTAGAGACGCCTATTTGCGATTAGGAACCCTGTCGGGACGGCTTGACCGCGGGCAACAAGGAGTTATAGGCGCTTACGTACTGCTGCTGAAAGAGCCGTCGTATTCGTCAAAATGGCTAGCATCAAGGCCGACAACCTATCCGCCGTGCTTTACAAGAAGGACGATCTTCGATTGGTACGTCTTTCACAGTTGTGCTTGCAATATTATGAGATCGCGATCAGCGCACCGTACGTTGTTCATCTCACAACTTCAATTTCTCATGGTAACTTTCAGGAGCAAAGGCCCATTCCAGAGCCTGGCGATAATGGTAGGTGTGTTTAATGCGCACTCGCAAGTAGTATTTCGACATCTGCAACTGGTTTACTTAATCTATATGCATGCATGGTCCCAATTAATTGAACTTTTCGCGCGGTTGTATCACGTGCTTCGTAAATAGCAGTTACGTTCTGCGCGTTCTCAAATAGCTTTTAACAAGTCACATGTCGGTGCGGCGCGTTTACGATGAAAACTGTGAACTTATGACTGCTGTTCTACTCGATGCAGATTAGAAGATTCTGAGAGCGGGGGGCGGAATTCTCAGTTTTGTCCATTCCTTGTCCAGTGCAGAGCAGCCCATTTCTAGTGTGCCGTGATTGGCTGAAAGCAGACCACCCGGATGTGACACTGCGCAAGCAAGGCGAGGCGTAGGTTTTTGTACGTGCGCGTCATTGGTGAAGGGCCGGACAAATGCTAATACGTCACAAATGAAAGGGGCGCGAAACGGACACACTCAGAATTTTGCTCCAGTGCAACAGAAAGGCTGGTGGCGGCGCATGCGTATGACGTATACATGTATACATAATACAGGTATAATCATACATGACATATACATGTGACATGTACATGTGATGTATACGTCAGTAAAGCTTCACGTGAGGCATGGTTGTGTTTAAGCTTACAAGTCTGTTGTGTTGACCGCTTTGCTTGATGCTACTTCTAACATCATGTACACAGATTGCACAATATATGCTACATCCACTGCAGATGTACAAATACAGATGCACTCTGTGGGCATCTGCGGCTCCGACGTGCACTATTGGGCCCGCGGTGCCATTGGACCCTTCATAGTGCGTGAGCCCATGGTCCTTGGCCATGAGAGCAGCGGAACAGTGGTCAAGGTTGGAAAGAACGTCAAGCACCTCAAACCGGGTGAGCGGTCCAGTCACAGAGCTCTCTCAAACAATAAGCTCTGCCTCGTAAGCCAGTGCTAGTTGAAATTCTTCCAAGAACACTGCTGACATGTTCTTCAACTAACCGCAGAAAAGGATGCAACAGCTGCGGCAAAAATAGTCATTTGTCAGGAGGTCCGTGACAATGAAAATGGTCACGTGCCTTCCAAAGAATCGGAAACACCAGGGCATGAGTGAGTTTGAATGGAGCATTCACGCCATTGCATTGTGCAGGTGACCGTGTTGCCATCGAGCCTGGCGTGCCCTGTCGTTTCTGCGATTTTTGCAAGGGAGGCCGTTACAACCTGTGCCCCGACGTCGTTTTCTGCGCCACACCGCCACACCACGGGACACTGACTCGATTCTACACTCACGCTGCCGACTTCTGTTACAAGTGAGACCAGCCCTTCTGTTGGGAATATTGCTGTTTGACTGTGTAGTCTCAGACTGGTTAATTAATCTGATAAGCCTGAGAGATGGCTGAAAGGTGTTTGTCTCGCAGACCCGGCCCTCACAACATAGGGTAATAACTTTTGTAATAACAAGCGAAAACGCGTAAACTGGAGGGAAGTAACTGTCCAGTGTTCTTGCCTCACATAATTGGTGCACAGTCTTATGGCACCTTTGTGTGGCTACCAGCATCTTTCAGTTTCCGGCCCGGTCATGCCAGGCATTCAGTGCATGTGATTGGGGTGTCTAGAGGAAGGCAGGCGAATATGGTGAGAGCTGGAAGCCAAATTGAGATTGTGATAAAATTGTGCAGAAATATTTTGGAATGTCCGAGAGCCCTAGAGAAGCCGAATTGAGATTCAGATAAAATTGTGTAGAAATAGTTTGGAATGTCAGAGAGCCCCCCAAAAACTTAAAAACCCTTTTTCTTTAGTTGGCTGGTAACCTGCATCTTCTTCTTCTTAAAGGAGCCATGAAGACAAAACACAAGTTTGGTTCATTCGAAAGGTTGCCTCGTTAGAATCATACTGACACCACTTTTAACGTACTCTTCGTTCAAATAAGCTATATAATTAGTGAAAAAGGGAATGGCCATGCGACCCACTAGCTCATTTCCCGCAACAGAACCTATGATGTCATATGAGCCCAGCTGTGCGATTGGCTGAAGCCGGCGAAAGCAAACGCAATTTAGGCAGAGCTTATAAGCTTGCCGAATGAGCTATTTGCACCTAAATGCAATGCATATCCATTTTACAGCAGTAAGACTGGTGCGGTAAACAACAAAAGTTACGAAAATCACGTAAACATAGAAGTACCGATGTGCACTGCTGTTGGTACTGGGCGCACTATGCTTGTTTTAGCTGCACAGCAGTCCAACGCTTTAGAGTTGTCTTATGCAACGCTAGCCGATTGGTGTAAGCGACATTGCCTTGTCAAGCATACCCCATGTTTCACGAAGCGATTACTTTCTACCATAACAAAAACGAGCCAGGTGTAAATACGGTCAAAAACGAACCAACGGTGGAGGGCTGAGTATGCTAGCGCCACCTGGGAGGTTTGACGGCAAGCAAGGCTGTAGAGCCGAATGGCGCAGTGGAAGTTCTTTTTGTATACGCGCTGTTATGAATTCATTGCAGACGTCACCAAAACACACAATTTGGCGGGATAATCAAAATTTTAACCCAAATTGATTAGTTTCTCGGTGAATACAGCATCATTTGCTTCCGCGCAAGCGCTGAGAATGCTATAAAACACGAAATCTTTTAAATAAAACCAACTTGTATTTTGTCTTCATGGCTCCTTTAAGCCTGGTTATGTCCACTGCAGGACGAAGGCCTCTCCCAAAGATCTGCAGCCACGCCTATCGAGTGCCTGAAGGCCGATAGAGCGATTGCAAATCATTGGGAGGTTTATAGCACATGTACTCAGTTAGGGTTGCTAAATTCCTGTCTGGTTAGGGAATGCTGTTTGTCTCCAGGGATCCTCACCTAGCATGGTTGAACCTATCTATTACAGCCTCCCGTAGTATCCGACGATGTTCTATATGGTATACCGAACCAGGCGGCATTTCGGACCTGGTACAACGCTCTAGAGGCATAGCATAGAAGGTGCATAAGTGCGCCTGCTCTATCATAGACCTGCATCTATCCTGTGTGTAACTTATAACGGTAACATGCGCGTGCATATGTCTGCATCCTCGCAGGCTGCCCGAGCATGTCTCCTTTGAAGAAGCCGCACTGTTGGAGCCGCTGTCTGTCGCTGTGCACGCCTGTCGACGGGCGAGGCTTCAGATTGGCCAGACGGTGCTGATATGCGGGGCAGGTGCGTGCTGATCCTTGTGTCTCCACCTTTTCTTTTTGACCCTGTGACTGATTTGGCTGTGTTTGTTTCAGTGTTAGCACTGACCATAGGCGGAGAGTTTTCATTTTCCCGAGGGGAGTGGTGGGGGGGCTCGGCCCCCCTCGACTTGCAGCCTATGATGATGATTATGATAAAATGTACCCATCATCATGTATATACATGCATGCATACATACGTACGTACATGCATGCATGCATGCATACATACATACATACATGCATGCATACATACATACATACATACATACATACATACATACATACATACATACATACATACATACATACATGCACGCGTGTTAAGGACATATTGGTAGGAATTAAGAAGAAGAAATAGACGTGGGCAGGGCATGTAATGCGAAGTCAAGATAACCGTTGCTCATTAATTGTAACAGAGTGGATCCTTAGAGAACGCAAGCGTGGGAGTGGGTGGCAGGAAGTTAGGTGGGCAGATGAGACCAAGAAGTTTGCGGGGATGAATTGGTCGCAGTTAGCACAGGACCGGGGTAATTGGAGATTAATGGGAGAGGCCTTTGCCCTGCAGTGGGCGTAGATAGGCTGGTGATGATGATGATGATGACATACACACATACATACATACATCTAGTGCACTTATTCTCCAATGGGAAGGATTCAAAGAAACAAATGGAAAATATGAAAGTAAGCATCCACATCTGTGTGAATTCAATGATGCAGTTTGCTTTTAGGCCCAATAAAATTTAAAGTCTCTTAAAATTTTATTGGGCCCCCGAGCCCCCCCCCCACACAGTCTCTACCTATGGCACTGACTGTTGTCATATTTCAGTGTTGCACACAAATGCTCATCTGTGCGCAACACTGGAAGCATGCTGACTTGTGCTAGAACCCGATTTATGCAAGTTTAATTACGGGAAAGAACTTCTCCTCTCCCATTATGTATGTACTATATCATTTTTATTTATTTATTGTATTTACTTGAATCTTACACTCCCTTATTTTTAAAATGCGTGCAATTTTTGCAACTTCAAAAAAAAAAATCACCAACGTGCAGTGGGCGCCTTTTTTCTGCGTCGTAAAATAAACATCCAGTTGCAATTTTTTTGTTGTTGTTTTGGAATGGCTACAGTGTGTGCAATCTTCGAAGTTTTATTCGCGCAAAAGTGTGATTATGGTTGCCCTGCCACGAGCACTGTTTTGGCAGGTACCTACTCAGATCTGACACACTTGCGATTGTTGGACATTTTCTTGGAAAGATGATGCGTGTTAGAATTGAGCAATTACAGTATATTCTGGCTGCTATAGACCTTTTTAACTTCTTTGTCCTGTCATCTGCCATCTGTATCAGTGGGCTGTGCTAGCGGCTCTATGATTGGCGCAGTCGACAGGAAAATGTAACTGAACATGCGCAACACAGCCCAGAACTTGTCCTGATCATATTACAGATTAATGGATGAAAAGGTTCATAGCCTGTGGGAATTGAAGACATCGACTTAATTTCTCGGCTTTCAAAGTCTGGTTTTGACAGTAGCAAACGGACAGAAACAAGATTCACTATAATAGAACTTTGGCGGTCGTTACAGAAGTACGGAATTCAGGATTCTCTAAACTAACCCAAGTGCATCTGCCTCCCCTTGTACAACTTTCTCAAAACAGGCTGCATTCACGCAGCTGTTGCATAGAGCAGAAATAAAATTTCTTTCGTTAAAAAACTGGACTTTTCTAGTGATTCCCCCCCCATGTTTGTTCTTGATAAAAAAAATTGTTGGAATGAAAAAAAGGTTTTGTCATCCAGTGATGGCGGACCATTGACATACAATTGGTAGACAAGAGGCAAGAAGTAATGGAGATGCTTTAAACCATTTTATTGCCACTTACGTGACCAGGAACTGATACTACAGTTGAGACTTGTTATAACGAACATTGATATAATGAATTATCGGCTATAGCGAACTAAATACAAACTTTGGTTGGCAACGCTTTATTTCAGTGACACTTATTGTTTGTGACGAAACCGAAACCGCTAGAGCTTCCCCCCGACATCGGCTGTATTGAAGTAAAATTTGAGGAAGGCTGATAGGCTACTCAGAAAAGCTCCCAGCGTCCAAAACTGCGGAAGTAGAAAAGGCCCTTCCATGTGTGGACAATGTGGAAAACGTCATCCTACTCGGGGCTGTGGAAAGCCGCCTGACGAAGGTCACATCCTATGCAAATAAATAAGAACTCGGGCCTGTTTAGTCGCGCACACTTTGTTCTGTTCTAATTTCACTTTCACGTGCTCTGGTCCATTTAGTTTGAAATGCTGCAAGGAGACAGAGACGGATTACCTTGTTTATAGTGGGTTTGGAGCCCAGCATGTAGTGTTTTTGTATCCAAAAGTTTCGCACTAGCCAGATTGCCCATGTGTTGAAGCCGAGTTTTACTCATACTGCTACAGCAAGTATCGGATATAACGAATGCGACAATTGGCTATATAACGCATACCGGATATATAACGAATATCGGAGAGAGAGAAAACACTTTATTTGAGCACTAGTTGGGCTAACGACGAGTGGTGACCAGCGCTTGGAGGGTGCCGGTGACCTGAGCTGCTCGTTCAGCAAGTCCATGCTGGACTTAAGGGTCCGAGCTGCATAACGCCACCTCCCAGTGCTCTTCAGAAGAGATCAGAGGGAATGAGTTGTGGGGGCATTGCCAAATGATATGAGAGACTGTTTCAGTGGCTCCGCAGTTGGGGCCACTGCGGTATATCCACAGTATATCTGCGGTATATCCATGGTATATCTGTATATATGTATATCTGTTTATCTGTATATCTGTGGTATATCCGCAGTCGGATATGTTTAGATATATCGGATATATACAGATATATCGGATATGTCGAATATAACTAACATTGGATGTATAATATCGGATATACTGCCCCATTACTACTTGGTTTTAATGAGGTTCGACTGTTCTAATTTTGTGCATCTACAACCAGGGCCTATCGGACTTGTGTGCCTCCTCACTGCCAAAGCCATGGGAGCCAGCAAGGTCGTCATCACTGGTGAGTGGTAACGCTCGTTTTCTCGGTGGCACCTCGACCACATTTATTTTATTAGTCAGCAGTGATGAGCTGAACGGCAAAAAAAAAATGCTAATTCAAATTTCGTTCGTTTTTTTTTCATCAGGAAATTGGGACATTTATAACCCCTGAAGCACAAAAGCTACAAGCCTGAAATAACTTGTATTTCACTTCTTGATTCATCTAGGTCATGGCTAATGAAGATTATAAGCAAATAGCCAGTAGTTTTCTTTAAAAAAAGAATCCTTGCGGAAAAATTGCAGAAACCCGTACAGCATGGGGTACTTTGTGATGTAAAATGTGATGTAACCTAATGTGAACAATTTTTATACATTGGGTTAAATCCGATTTGGCCTTGAAAGTTTCTCAGTTACAAAGTTATTTGTTGCCGCAAAATTGGCTATAGCCTGAAAATATATTCCGCCATAAAAATAACCTGGCAGCAATTTTTGCACTGAAAAGGTAACCTAGCTGTAATTTCTAAACCAGCTTTGTATGGCACAAAAACAAAAAAAAAAACAGATGACCACAGAAAGGCGTAACAGGCACAAGCCCAAACCCACTCTCTTCTAATCTAGATTGGATTGCTACCGTGGTGAATTATCATTACTCAAATCTGTTTACTTTGCTGATAACCCCCAGAAACTTTCTTGGAAGCAGTTTTGTTGCCTTTGCATGCTTGAAGGTAAAGCAAATGCGTGTATCTAAGAAAATTTCAACGCGTCCTGATGCCAGCCTATAGCAAGTGGCACACATTATTCTCGGTTGCAAGATGCGCTGTGAAAATATGGCCCCATCTAAAACAGAGATTTCATGAGTTTGGTGTCCTACTTTTCATGCTGTTCACTAATTCATTGGCGTACATTACTTGTCCAATTTTTTCGTGCCCAAAAGAGAATTTTTTTGTATTGGGAATGTATTTAATGAAACTAAAACTTCCAATTTCAGCAAGAAATTTCTAAAAAGCCAAGTTCCTCTTTGGTCGCCAACATTGGGAAAAAGTACCCTATTTTTCACCTGAATTTACAGCACTATAAACCTGAAAACGAAGGACTGTAATTGTATCTGGTGGTACAATGTTCTGCGTGTGGCTGCAGACATTATGGGCAACCGGCTGGACTCTGCGAAACTCCTGGGTGCCGACTTCACCCTCAATGTGGGTGGGAAGTCGGCACAGGAAGTACAGGCCCAGATTCAGCAGGCACTCGGTGACCTCCCGGAAGTCACCATTGAGTGCACCGGTGCCGAATCGTCCACTCAGCTAGGCATGGTGGTAAGATGTCCTTTCTTTTTCAGGGGTGAAGCCCCTTATGGGCTGGGGCTGTTGGCGTCTCCTGTCGTCGCCGTAATCGTTGTCTCATGTAGTCACGGTACTAAAACACCGGGAAACTTGTCTATGCCTCGCGCTATAATGTAACGCGTACTATAAAAACACCGGGACACTCCTTTACGCCTTGCGGTAGAGAGCTTTGTGCTTCAAAGACAAGAGACGGTTACAGCAAAACTGTATCCCTGTACCCCCCAACGGTTTCATCTCTGGGCAAAAATGCCAAAGCGCCGAGAAGACACTTATGCACTGCATGCTTCGCCCCTCACCAGGTTTCACGTTAGTGGAGATGGCCCGGGATTTTTCTTTCAGTTATCATTTTATTATTTTTAATTTCTTTAGGGATAGTACTGCGGCCAATTCTCTGGCCCTGGCAGGAAGGTCATTACAGAACGTGAGTGAAATAAATGGAATTTTGTCAAAAAGAAGCAAGATGTCAAAATGGATTATGCTAGCACAATGGGGAAACATAGTGTGAAAGAGAAAAAAAGACAGTAAATAGAAACAACCCTTTAATTGCCTTTTTAGTGGCTCTAGTATTTGATGAAACCAAGGCATGCGCTGCAAAAATGCCATTTCAACACAAACTCTGCATGTGCTCCTTACAGAAGAAGGCACGCAGAATTGGGTCTTACACTGACAGAACAAACAATAGTTAGCTAGTGAAAGGTAGATTTAATATACATGAGTACAGACAGAAAAAACAAAGACAGATCAAGTAGATTTTCTGTCTTTTGTATCATTTCCATTTGTTTTTGTCTGCATTCGAGCTTGTTTTTACCGGTTGCGTACCAACTCCCATAAATTGGAGCAGCGCGAACAGTTGTGTACAAACAGCCTGTGCAATAAAACGCAATCTACTTTGTAGAACCTCTGTTCTAAGGAAGGTGCAAGCTTGTGCAGTCACTGTTGTCTTTTAAGCATTGGAAACATGTTTAATGTAGATGCTGGGAGTGCTTAATGAGAGCAGCACCCCAGAAGCATATTTGCACTGAGCAGTAAAAAAAATGCAAGCGCACAAAGGCCTTCCACCACAAATTACAGAGCCATGCCAAACTTCACTTCGCAAGTATTCTGTATGTTTAAAACTGCAAATTGCACACTTGTTCCGTAACCTTTAATACATGTAGCCAGTGTTGTGCCAGTATTTTTTAGATAGCGGTGTTTCGGAATGAGTTTCAAGCAGGAATAAATGCGGATCTGTGTTTCAACGCAAATAACTACTGTGAAGCGAGGTTTTACGGTTGAATGAAACTGTTTAACTGCCCTGCAGAGTGCAGCATGGCTGTTGCAGTGCAGTCTTAATCAATTATAGCCTCGTAGCTGACAGGGTGCGGCAACGCTGTTGCTGTCATTTTTCGCTTGTCTGTGCTGTGTGCAGGCCACGAGGTCTGGGGGCACCCTGGTCTTGGTAGGCATGGGACCGAACGAGGTGACGGTGCCCCTGGTCGATGCTGCCTGCCGGGAGATCGACATCCGGGGAATATTCCGCTACGCCAACTGGTGGGTACTGTACGGACTGCGAGCATGAAAATTTTGCTGGGACAAACAACCGTGTCACTGCTGAACAGATTTGCAGAAGGATATTCGTTATAAAGGGATATCCTCATCCGCACCCCTTTCAGTAGTTATTTGAGACTTTGTGAGATAAAACTGCTACATTGTTTGCTGTGAGAGAAAACTATAACACTGTTCGCTTTTAAAGGAAGGTTTTTGTGTGTTGTTTTCTGTGGTGCTCCTAAGGAGTTGCACTAGAATGCAAAAAGTTGAATGTTTTGAGACTGTTGAACAGAATAAGGTTAAATTGGTTCATTCAAAAGAATGAATTCTTGGAGAATAGTGAACATTGATAATTATAAATCATGGTTTGAAGTGTCAGAAATTGCGAAATTAGGAAAACAAGAACACGAACAACAACAAAAAGAACAACAAACGGGGCTCCTCAGATACCGTAATCCCTCGTTACCTCGAAGTCGTAAAATCTGCTGAAAATTTAGAGATAAGTTAGATAAGTGGAGTTTTAAGTTAAGTGAATTGTCAAAAGTTGAGATAAGTGAGATAAGTGGAGTTTTAAGTTAAGTGAATTGTCAAAAGTTGATAGTTAGGTCACTGCAATAAAAACTAGTACTACTGCTAACAAAAGCTCACTGCAAATGGGAGCTTTTGTGATAAAGGCAAAAAAATTCGCAGGAAAAATGAATTTTTATTATTCTAGAATAAAGAACTGAATGATGCTGGCCTGTTTTGCGTTCGAATCTGGTCCCAGAAAAGAATTCTCAGCCTGCTCAATGCATTGCATCAATTGGTGGTCGCCACCACCACATTTAATCTTGTTGTGGAGCAGGCGCAGCATCTTTGTTATTTCTGCCGTTGTAGGCACTTCTTGAGGCTCCTTGTTGCCCACATGATCAACTGTGTCGTCCACACCTACCTCAACGATGTAGGCATCGGACAGCATTCGCGTAATGGAGACATTGCCCTCATACAGCGCGTACTCTGGGTAAATTTGCCGTTCATGACGGCGTTCGACGTGTAGTGCAAGCTAAGCTGTCAAACAGAGACCTAATCAGTTGCCTGCAGTGGATTTTGCTTTGCATCCTCTCTGTCAACGTTTCGAGATATTTGCGGTCCCCTGAAAAAAAATTTCGAGATAGAGGGCGGCAAATACATAGCACCTATGGGAGGTAAATGCACAGCGAGAAAAAGTTTCGACTTAAAGATATTTCGAGATATCCGAGTTCGAGTTAACGGGGGATTACTGTATTGGCATTTTTGTGTGTGTGTAACCTATGTCGTTTTCAGTAGGTCAGTGGTTGCAAAATTCATAAAAGGTTTAAGAAATCACCTTGCGGAATGCGGGCAAAAGTATTTTAACGAAGAACCATTTAGAAGCCTACGTGGAGTCTGACGCAAAAAGTGGAAAGCTTAATGTAAGCTCACATTTTGCATTTTGATGTTACCCTTCCCAAGAGGAGCAATGACAGCTGATGAAGTGCGGTCTCTTCACAAGTGCTTTGATTAAATTTTTGTGACTCCACTGTAGTTTACTAGTACTACAAGGTGGTAGTGTGTGTGGAAGACATGCCAAATTTTCGTCAGTTCTTCCAGACACTCTTGGTCGCAAATCTGTGCATGCAGTTACCCCACAGCGCTTGCCATGGTTGCCTCGGGAAAGGTGAACGTCAAACCACTGGTCACCCATCGGTTCAGCTTGGAATCGGCCGTGGAAGCGTTCAAGACTGCCAAGAGCGGCGCTGGTGGCGCCATCAAGGTCGTCATTAACTGCAGTCGCGAGTGATCCAAATCTTGAAGCGAGCCCAGGAAGTCTAGCTCGTAGGCTATATTAGCAGAGCCTCAACACTCACTGCAAAGCCTAACTTGTTTCAAGCGTTTCCATGAGGCGACTGGTGGTTGTAATACTGGTAACCATGTTTGCTTAGGTATTACACTTTTTCGAACAAAATGTGTTGTTGCCAAATATTCTGCGTAGGGGTGGCCTCAAATGCACAGTGCGAAAGTGCGGTGATTTGCACTTTTTGAGGCTGTGGTCGCACAATTTTTGACAGACGTAACAAACAGCACAAATTATTTTTGCCTAAAAGAACACCATTGTGGCTTTTCCCTTTTTATGAAGTATTTGCTTGAACCACGAGACTAAGGAAGATTACTGCTTGAGCACAGGTGATGTGACTAGCGCGCTTGTGACAGTCAAATAAATTTTCTGTGCGAACGCTTTTCCGTTATCTGTGTGCTTGCCGTTCACGGTAGTACGGGAATGCAAATACAAGAAATGCAAAAAAAAGGGTTACCTCTGTTTCCTTAAGGTATTCCGTGGCGTTTTCTAGTTACATTGTACTTGTGCTACTCGTTGTTTAAAGTGATTTTAGAGTTTCCCTTTTTAATCGCCTACAGACTGGAATGAGTGTGCATCATTAGGCCACGGTTGTTCCCCTTTGAAGTGGTTTTTATATTTGTTGGTTGTATCTTTTAATATGCTACATTGAGCTCGGCTTCGACAATCCACTTCTTTAGTCTCGCAGCACAAGCAAGTATTAAAGATCGAGAGGGCTGCAGTGGTCTTCTTTGACAATTATTTCAGCTTTTGAGTTTTACCATTGTTGTATTGCTATAAGTACTAACGTGGGCTATTTTGGACGCACAAGCTATTTTACTGGCTTGCTCTTTTTTAGCGCCCATTTGGCGACATGTTTTGCCCTTGTGATTACACTACACCACCAGTGTACACTACACCAGTGTAGTGTAGAAGTGTTGCTTTTGTTGCGTAGTGATTGAGTTGCAATACACCACTGGATTTCTAGTTTATATATAGACACATGCAGTTTTAACGACCGGCCAAGCTGATGTGGCCAGTGGGCTATCTGGAAGGGTCGTATTTTTTGTAACTTGCTCAATAACTATTTCCCAGTGTATTTTTATTTGTATAGGGGTATTTTAAATAGTACACTGAAGAAATATCGCCAAAGCTATATGTTATTGCCTGTGGCAGGGACTGCTTTTAGCTTGGTAACGGGGCCGTTAGTGTAACTGGGTCCACTGTGGTAATTTGGTGGTTTTGAAGGAATGAGCCTTCTACACTGGCGTGAATGACCTTGTTTGCACTATATTTTTATATTTTGATTACATTTTTGTAGTGGAAAATGTGTTTTATAACACCCTGAGTGCTATTACCTATATACAAGCAGCAGTTGCATTTTATAGTCTACAAGAAAAGCTTGTGAAGCATGTGTGATTTCACTTGGAGTACTGGAATTGAGAGCTGTCGCGGGTATGTGCAGGGTGTGTTGTGATAAATAAAGCTCAGCCACGTCATTTGTACTCGAAGGCTTTATTGAGAGACGGATACTCAACTCTGCACTCTTAACACAGTTTAACGCACACACACACACAACTCAAGTTTGAATGACTAGCCACCCCCAAAATGCAAGTTTTAACAAACATTTGCAAGAAACAAAACTGCACCATTTGCATAGACATGTTGAGAGAAAGAGTGAATGTAAGCATTCACTTTTTTTTTATGAGACCATGAAAACTTATTTTTGCGTCAGTTAATAGGATAACATAGTGGCATAACATACGATTCTAAGGACACCAAAATACACCTCATGATACAGTGAATGCGAAAGGATGAGTGCTGAACTGCTAAACCTAGGGAAATGTGCTGAACCGCTAAACCTAGGGAAATGTAAACCTGAAGCATGCACACAACTTAATTCTCTAATGCATGGCACTCACTCCCTATCCCCAAGTGTTACACCTGTCATCATCGTTCCCGTACCTAGATTTTCTTCCAAGGTACTTGACAAAACTCTCAAGTTTCTGCAAACATGAGTCAGCACTGGACGAACGCAATGGCCTTCGCAACGCGGTTGCATTGGTATCCATCCACACACAAGGCTAAGCAGCATTGGGCTCGGTCAGAAACGTGGCAGGGAAATCACCTAGGGAACACTGGGAGTTTATTGAACATGTCCATTTTCAATATGCTGACAAGTCCAGTTGAGAAAAAGAATATGTTTCCTGGAAAGTAGTCTGGCATCCCCAGATTATGCAGTCTAGGGTAAGCTATCCCAACCTAAATAAGTGCAACAATACTAACAGGACACTCCCTCGCTAAGGACATTACGCTATACCACCCTAGGTATAGTACTTGGCTGTAACCGGTTATCGCTATGAACCAATGACATAGCTTAGAACTAGAACCTTGGATAGGTATCACAAGGCTGTTTAAATAAAAAAAAAAGTATATCATCCTTTGTAAGTGAATGCACCCACTAGGCATCTGTTGCCATAGTTCTGTTTCGTGCAGTCTTGCCGCAAAAACTTTAAACAGAAGTCGACTATGTTTGAATTATAAAAGTGCAGTCGTAAACAGTGAAGACCTAACTAGACTTAAGGCACAGCTTCGACTAGGTCACGACTTGGCCCTGTTGGGCCGACTTTCCCCCTCTAACAAGCAACAAACCGAAGTACACTTCAGGAACCAAAGACGCAGGGGGGGAACGGCAGAACTTCTTGAATACATTTACTTTACATATACACACCCCAGCCATACTGTTTTTTCCTTTCAGAACAATGCTTAGACAAGCTCCTCCACTCCTATTACATCACTAGCAATTTCTGACCCTGCAAAAAATCGTAGCGCTCAAAAACGTACGGGTCACAATGGTTATTTCCTCGCTTTTGGCACTATCTGAGTTGCTAAACCGCCGATGCTACGATGAGTGGTGTAAGTGTATTCATAGTGCTGCAATCTGCTCGTATAGGCCAACTTGCTCTTACACTGCAGTGTTGACTGAAGAAAAAAAAAAAAACAGATGCAAGGCACTTTTCAATCAAGACGCAATCTCCCGCATTGCTCTCGACAGTGCAAAAAACCGTGAGAGCACATTCGGGTCCAGCGTTCGCAAATGCTTCCGTGGGACATGTTACATGTACGGTGGAGGCACCAGAGAACGCTGGCACAAGCGCACTCCTGGTTTCCATTGCGATGGCTGGTGGCGTCAAATCCGAGACGCACTGTGCCAACCGACCTACACAAAGTTGGGGCTTAGCAATCCCTAAGTTACACCTAATATGCACCACTTTGTGTTATTTCAATGTGTGCAGAATATGTATTGGCTCTATGGAGAAATAGTTTCCAAAGATGGCAACCAAACTCCCGACCCTGTTAAACACATTGGGAGCAGGTTGGCTTTTTAGACACTTGAGGCCAAGCACCGCTGGCAAGCACAAGTACACAAAGCAAAGCAACAGTTAGCTTTTCCACATGAGCAACTGCCTCCCCCTTACACAAACGCTTGTACAGTCAACAATACTACAAGGTACAATGTGCGTAACACTAGTCTGAGATCGGGGGGCAAGTTTTGAAACGACCGTGACATGTATGCCAGTGAAACTGCTCAGACTTCGAGCCTCTCGGAATGATAGTTGAGCAGAGACCAGTCAAACATAAATAAAGGGGTGGTACAAGAGAACAAGAATTGCGTACATGGCCAAGAAAACCACGAAATTGCGTCGTAAGGAACAATTTCTTTTCATTTTTTAAGTAAACTGAGTGAAACTTGTCAGTCTTGCTGCTTTTTTCCCACTGATCACTACTATGCCATTATTTTTTTGCATCCATCAATTAGTTACGTACCAAGATAATTAGAGATAATTAGTCATTTTTGGAGGAACAATAGACAAAGCAGTGTTAGCCATAAAACTGTAATCTTTATATTTCCCAATACTATGAAACGGTGAATGCAATAACAGAATCGGTTTTATTGATGCGCTGCTTCGAACTAATTTTACAGTTCATTAAACTTTGGTGTTTGAAACTGGCACCCGAAGTTGTTCCTTGTCACTGTGCCACCAATGTTTAATGAGCTGTAAAATAAGTTCCAAGCGGTGCATCAAAAAACCAATTCTCTTATTGCATTCACCCAGTTTCATAGTATTGAAAAGTATAAAGATTAATTTTACGGCTTACACAGCTTTGTCTATTGTTCCTTCAAAAATGACTAATTATCTCTAATTATCTTGGTAACTAGTTGACTGACTCAAAAAATGGTGTCATATTTGAAATCAGTGGAAAAAAAGCAGCAAGAGCAACAAGTTTCACAGAGTTTATTTAAAAATTAAAGGAAGCTGTTGTAAGAGCAGTGTCCCCTCTTAAAGCAATAGCTTTTTCTCTGAGAAAGAATGTCAGCATATGCCCCGCATTGGCCAGAAAGCGAGAATAAACCAGAGTGGAATACCAGAATCAAACGCAAGTGTTGCGCAAGCATTAGAGAGCAACAATGAATTCACTACACACAACAGATGCACTGAAAGAATGAAGAAACGAGGAGTGATGTAGCAGTGTAATAAAACTTGGCAAGATATTGTGAGCGCCAAGTTATACAAGAAATGGAGGAACGGGATGCACATGTGATTCCTTTTCAACACACCTTGCAGTGAAGCATGTTGAGATGTGCAAGCATATAAAAAACCTTTAGCATGAGCATCCCTTGTAAACCTCTTTGCAGTAAAAACACGCAATGCACAATTGTTATAAAAGACTTAAAAACTTGAAATCTCTGTGGCACTACCAGTGAAACACAGCAAGCATTGTTCACCGCCATTTTTAGATGCACGCAGTCAAGACAATCGCACTACCTCAACCCGAAGCGTAAATCGCAACTACATAAATAACACAGAAAATGAGAACACAGTGCAGGTTAAAAAATCATGGACCCCTCCGTCTAACGATGACGGTTGAACGCAAAGCTTCCTCGTGATGGATTTTGTGGTTGGCCAATCCCACGCTGCGAGTGTGTGCTACTTTGGAGGTACACACCACTCTTCTACAATACTCACAGCAACTCTACAGTGCGCACTCCGTAGGTCTAACGTTTGGGTTTGGGGTGTACCGTGCAAACTGGTACCTGCTGCTTGGCGTTCGCTTCGACCATGTCTAAATAGAGCAATAGGATAGACGCCAGCTTCATAACGCAAGGGACCCACGTTAGGTTCCCCCCACAGGAAGCATTTTTTTCTTTCACCTCACCCATGATCATTTATCATCACCATCGGAGAAAGTCTGTTTTCCTGCAGGACATACTGGAGGACAACAGCAACAGTAAGGACAATAAAGCTTCGCTTCAAAAGAAAATAAAAGAATAAGTGACAGATCAACAAAGCTGCACGACATTTCGGCTCGCACCACCAGCGTGCAAAAATGCACATTGTCGTAACAGTCCATAACAAGATAAAATGTCCCCTACCTCTGGTGTAGCCAGAATGTTACTCTGGATGATGTACTAGATTCCTTTGACTACATCTTCACAAAGTGGTAATAGGTGCAAGCGGACGATGCAAACTCTAGGAGGAAAGGGGTTTGTACTGAATCGGGAACCCTCCCACCTGCCTGGCGGCCAGTCTCTACAGTACAAACAACGATTTCCTTTCAAACCAACGGCACCATTGAAAACGGGAATAAAAATTAAATGTGAAAAATGAGCAAGGCGGCAACATCAGGGCTGGGTACCACTGCCGCCAGGTCCATGCGAAAAATAGAAAAATGTTGGGAAAGTTAACGGAAAACAAAAATGCTGCAATCAAAGAACCAAAGAACACAGCAATCGAAGATCACAGCACCAATGCAACTGCGCCACATTTTTACCCAACTCCTTCCCACGTCTTCATTGTCGAAGGAAAGTTTGATATTCACCTCAATGCTGCCGAACGGCTACAAGGGAAAGCTGTACAGCTTTCTCAGAAACTTCGCAGTTGAAGAAAAATTCATCCTGGTCCGGGATTCGACCCCGGGACCACCGCAGAACCGGAGCAGTCGCTCTACCAACAGAGCTAACCAGGAGGCTAATCGTTTGTAGCGCGAGAGCAAATTGATCAACAACTCGAAGTGGTGGACGCTGTTAATCGACCAGATTTAGGGGAAATCCCCAAGGTGGAGTAAGTTCCTGCGAAGGAAAGTTTGACATCCACCTCAATGCAGTCGTACGGCTACAAAGGAAAGCTAACAGCTTTCTCAGAAACATCGCAGTTGAAGAAAAATGTAGCCGTATGGCTGCATTGAGGTGGATGTCAAACTTTCCTTCGCAGGAACTTACTTCACCTTGGGGATTTCCCCTAAATCTGGTCGATTAACATCTTCCATCGTTTGCACCATTCTTTTGTTCCTCATGCTCACGTCGTGCTGGCCACGAAAGAGAAATCGGGTGGGAAGAGAGGGTGAGGTGGCGAGGTCTTGGGCAACTTGCGCATCACTCCCTGGTGAGATAGAGTGATCGGGTGAGGGTGCTACGCAGCTCAGACGTCTGGCTTGCCCAGAGAAGTTGCCGGCTGTCGCCAGACACAACGGGGATGGGGGTCTCTGCGACGTCGCTGTTGATGAAGGTGCCAATCTGCGCCAGGTCGTAGTTGCGCCTGTGACGCCGAACCGCATTCACAAACGCCCGCACGAACACGCTTCCGCAGTGCGGGTCCCGGTACGACACAGAGCTGAAAGAAGAAGAAGAGAACGCACAACGTTTGTTTCGCCTCTGGTGCTTGAAGCTGAGAACAGAAATTATACTTGGGCTACGTCCCATCACACTCAAAAGCTTCGTACTAGCGCAAAATCAATGGGGCATTCTTCAAATCGCATCGAATTGTCATGCACATCGCTCATTTTCGTTCTTATTTCATTCTTCGCTTTCAACTGGGGTAGAGGGTGCCACGATTGAAATCTTGTGGCTTGTATACTGAGCCAGCAAAAGCAAAACCCATGCGGCACTATGCCTTCTGTGAAATTAAGAAGGAATAATTATAGTAAGTTGGCATTGCAGCAGGACAAATTCTTTCGGTAAAAAGGACCAACCCTGTTGCTGTTCAGTGAATCAAATGGTGCATGCGAGGTCCTCTGTGAAGACAGGAGGTTCCAACAAATGGCTAAGGCTAAATGGGGTATTGTTTATATGCTTCCACGTAAAGAAAGGAGGCAGTCTTGATTGCAGTTTCGAAGAACACCTTTACAGCGAGAATCCCTATGCAAATTAGGAAATCGGAGCTTACTTGGGGACCGTAGACATGAACTTGAGCACGTCAGCCCGGTTGGTTGCTTCAGTGCTGCCTCTGCGCGGCTCGTCTGAAAGAGGTTCGAGAGGAACAATGCAAAGTTGTAAAATTATGCGCTCCGCGCTTCGTTTCAATCAATTTCCAACATATGGAGAAGCAGTTTTGTGGTGAAGCACTTCTTCACTTGTTATCACAAAAGCAGCCCATTTTCGCAACCCACACCAACTCATTCATGAACATCCTGCTAGCCTTGGAGGCATGCTTAAGTACACCTCAAAGACCGCAACAGACAAACCCGATGGTGTAATAGTAAATCCAGGCTATCGCCTTATTGTTGCTGGACATTTTGCCTTTCAACATTTCTTGTCTCCGTAAGAAGTTATACAGCATCATCAGCACTAAACTGAGAGGAAAAATCAGCATTCTCTTATTGAAACGTGCGCCAGCCTTCTGGCTAGCATAGGATTCAGTTGTATGCAGCAGTTATATAATATTTCATAATTATCTTCTGCTTGTAAACTGGAAAAGTGACATAATATTGCATAATTATCTTCTGCTTGCAAATTGGAAAAGTGATGGAGACTTAACAACGGAGGGGGGGAAGCGGGACAATGATATGCAACGTACTGCTTATGCTTTTTCCTCATCTGTTCAAAGTTTTCATGCATTTCGAACTTTTCCTTTCAGCCTAGGATAGTTCAATAGAGCCGATAAAAAGTTGCACAGTGTGTTGAGAGATAAAAAGAATGGCTGCACGGGGGGAAGGGACTTTATTAATGCCAAAAAATTCACTAGAGAATGATTCCTATTAGTGACTGGAATAATCTCCCGAACGAAGTGTTTCTTGCAGCGAATTTTGCTGAGGCTATAGAGCATGCTGTATAATTTTATTTCCGGAATGGTATTTTCCTCATCTATTGTTGTTCAAATAAGTGTTTCATTGTTATCTGTCTCACACAAACAAATTTATGTGCTGTATACTGTTCAAAATAACCCCCCTACAATAATGCCCTACGGGCGCTGTAGGAATGTGTGTTAAATAAATAAATAAATAAATAAATAAATAAATAAATAAATAAAATTCCTTTGTAGATTATAAAAATGGTTTGGGTGGTTTACAAACAGGCCCATTATCCCCCCCTTTCAGCTTGGTTTATTAAGTAGTTAACCCGAGATTCTTAACGCGACCTGCACAGCGCCCTATAAAAGAAAAGAGTCGCGGTAAAAGTTACCCGGAGAGTCGCCGTTCTGACAGGCCTGTACACAGAGTATCTTGGGCTTCTTCTTGAGGGCCTCGCACTTGTCGCACAGGTAGCTTTCGATCGTTTCCAGGTCCACTTTTTTGCAGTCCTGGGCATAGAACCCACCTGAAAACCATAGTACAGAGACATGCAGTGAACATTACCGCCTTAATTGAATGAGGATGACATTGATGCATTTATGGTAGGGTGACCATATTTATGGAGGTATAAAACGGGACACTCCAGCGGGTGGAGGGGGCGAGCGTAAAAAGGACAAAAGGTTGAGATGGGGAGAAAGGTTGGCATTGGGTGTATTTTGCCGACAATTTAGTTTTTTTGAGCAGGTCTTTACCCCACAAGAATCACTTGTACAATTCTCCGCACTTGTAGAAAAAGTTCAGCCACACAAGTAGGTAACATTGCACGAAATCAGCAAGTTGATCTCCATGTTGACTTCACAATGAAAGAAAAAAAAAAAAGCGCTCTACTAGAGCCGTGGTTCTAGGAAAACACAGGGCCAGTTCCGCGATGCGAGAAATCTCAGCACTGTGCACATCCCCTGTTGTCATCTCTTTAAAGACTTGCACCCATCTCTCAGAGACAGAAATGCCTTATGAGTTCCAATATTTTAGTTTCTTTTCAATGCTTTGCTTGACAATGGTCCACTAGGAAAATATCATTTCCTCGAAGATGTCTTCGGCAGCAAACTTCAAAGCGTTCTTTGGTAAGAATAGATCTAAATTTTGCTGTCTTGGTAAATATTTCAAAGTATTTTAAAGGCCAGCTGCATTAAAAAAAATTTCAACCTCTGGAAAACGTCACTGCCATATAGTCTGCCTAAAAAGACTGCAAGATACAAAATGTGACACCTGAAATGCGTGCATCTGCGGCGCAAACCACCATAAAAAATCGGAGATTTTGAAAGCGAAACTGAGGAGAGCGTGATGACCAGTTCTCCGGCCTGGCCATAGGAAAAAGCGCAGGGCCGGCCGCAATGTCACTTCCGCTGAGAGAATTATCGGCTCTAGCAAACTAAATACAGACTTTGGTTGGTCACGCTTTTTTTCAATGACACTTATCCTTTTACGAAACTGAAACCGTGAGAGCCACGCGATATCGCATATAATTGAAGAAATATTTGACCAGGAGGCTGAGAAGCTAATTGGAAAAAAAACCCCTAGTCCTGAACTGCAAAAGTATACAGGCCCTTTCGTTCGTGGACACTGTGGAAAACTTCATTCCGCTCAGTGCTATGAGTATCTACCAGACGAAGATCACATTTTTCATCAAATAAATAAGGACGCAGTCCTGTTTTGTCAAGTGAACTTCACGTACTCATGTTCCGGTTCATTGAGCTCAAAATGCAACTTGGAGAAAGGTAAGGGTTACCGTGTCAATGGGTTCGCAGCCTCAAAAAATGCATTTTTGTATCAAGTATTTTTGCACGAGCCAGATTGTCAATTTGTTATAGCCAATTTTTACCTTTACTGTTATAATGAATATCGGTTATAATGAACTAATTGCTGTCCCGATACTACTTTGTTAAAATGAGGTTCGACTGTACCGGTTGGTTTGGTGGTAACTACAGTACTTTCAAAGCAAATTTGTCAGCGGTGAAATTTGAGTGCAACTGGCCTTTATAATCATACCGTACTTACTCGATTCTAACGCGCCCCCGATTTTCTTGGAAAAAAAACAAAAAAAACTTGCACCTCCGATTGTAACGCGCACGGAACTTTATAACCCAGACAAACGAATGCGAGAGAAATGGGCGATTTATTTCCCGATGTAATCTCACTCATCTCACTCCTCGTCGCTTTCCGCTGACCCCAACATCTCGTCCTCGGTGCCGCCAAGAGCGTTCGCGATGCCACACTTCTGAACGAACGTTCAACCATGGTCGATGGGATCGTGGCCCACGCCTCGCACGCCCATCCCGCGAGCTTCTCCAGAGCCGCACGCTTCAGCCGTCCGCTCGTTTTGAACGCGTGAGAGCCGCTGCTGCCATTGCTGTTATCAAGTGCGCAAGTGGAACGATTTGACGATTTGTGTGAACGCCGATAGAAAACCATAGGCGCTTCTGCTTCCTCCATTCGAAAAATTGTTGCTAAACGTGGAGAAGTCTTCCTCAATGTTGCTAAAGGCTTTGGTGCCATCTTAAGATGGCGATGGCGATGGGTGGGACGAAATTTCCGCTGTTTCGGCAGTTTCGGTTTTGTATCCGATTCTAACGCGCATGCGATTTTTCGGCCTATTTTTCCGGAAAAAAGGTGCGCGTTAGAGTCGGGTATTTACGATATTTGTAAAATATACTTGTAATGAGTTAACACACTTTTGGTTCGATCAGTTTGCTTGGCACCAATTCTGAAGCCATGCAGACCTGTGACAATGGGACATGATTGTTTATTAGGACAAAAAGACAAGACAGCAGAAGGAGACCCCAAAAACGGGACTGTCCCGGACAAAACGGGACGGACGCCTGGTCACCCTAATTTATGGGCACCGATGTTAATACATAACTGCTTACAAGAAAAGAAAGCCAAGGTAGTGATTTTGTCATAAACCCATGGGCTGAACGGCCTACCAAAGAAAATATGGTTGCAATACTTGCTTCAAAAAGTCACAAAATGTGCTTCTATAAACAAAAGCTGTCAGATGGGCATGACATTCATTTTAGACTCGTGAAGTGTGAATAAGATATACTTTATTTTCAATATTTCTCTGCGAATGCCAGTAGAAAAAGTAGTTGTTACATCAAAGTCCTCGCATCAGACATAAATAAGATTTTCAGATAGTGGTAGTACCACGTCCTTCAGAAATGTAGGCTTTATTCTCGTAAACACCAAAATATTCCACTGGGTTAATATCTTCTCAAACGTAAAAAGTATTGGCACAGGTATTGCACACCAAAGAACCCACAACGAAATGAAAATTAGGTTCTTGAGCTCTCGCAATCTCTGCCTTTTCAACATACTATTTTGATTATGCTAAGAGTGACAGCCGCTGTCTATTATTATGAACTTCAGAAAGGCGCATGATGTCTCGTTATTTCTTTTCATGTCGACAGTTGTGTTTATAGGGTGAAATTATATCAAGGTAATGTTTACAGTTATGTTTACCGGATTATCACCAGAGTAAATAGAACATGTCATAATAAGATATTCAGCGTAAGGCATATTTGCTTTTGAATATGGATTTTTTCTGAGCTTGATGTCTTCGCAACATCCAATCCTAACGCTGCCAAAAGCAGTTTGTTTCAGCCTATTTTGTAAGCATAAGCAATAAAGCGTAAGCGTAAAGCAATAAAGCAATAAAGCGTAAGCAAAAAGAACAAGACAAGACTAGAACACTGAGCCAGGAGTTCAGGCTACCTCTGTATCCATGGGAGAGGATGACCACAACCAAGGCATCGCTCTTCTCGTGGTTCCAAATGGTGGCTACATCGTTGAGTAACCTTTCAATCCCTTCCGCTGTTTGGTCCTCATAGACTCGCACCGTGAAGTCAAGTTCCGTCCACATTTCTTTGAGCAACTCTGGCAAGAAGATAAAATGGTTTGGAATCGGAGAGAAAGAGGAAGCGTTACAAGCAACATTTTAGAGGAGCCATGCAGTCACTGATGGATTTTTCAGGCTTTGAAAAAATTCAGGCTTCTTCAATACTTAGAGGCTTTTTTAATAGATCTGTGATGGTAACGTGACTGTTTTTTTTCAGATCCGGTTTGTCAAACTGTTTTACTATGCGGGCTATCTACCAATCCCCACTAAGCCAAAAAATATGACACCAACTGTAGGTAGTTACTACTACAAAAGCACACAGCTATGTCTTTAATAATGACTTCAGACCAGGAAAAGAAAAAGAATGTTACGAGAATTTCCTATTGTAACGTACATTTTAACTTACTCGCAGTAATTTGGAAATAAAAGATACAAAAGAAATGCATTGCTGAAACCAATTTCTGGGGTAGCCAGAAAAAAAAAAAAAAAAAGCTTTGCAGCATTTCGTATCGCTGACACAGGTAACTACCTAATACCCGTGCCAATCGCACACGAAAAATGACATTAAGTGCTTAATGCCTGAAGTTTTAATGCCATTAATTCGCAACTACACGCAAAAATCTAATGCCACTCGCTCTAATATCACTTTTGGTTTAAGGAGTACCGCACAACTCATTTGCCTTAGCGAATGTCTTAACAATCTGCCTATTCTGGAATGCGATGAGCACCAAATGAAACCAACGAAACTCTCAGCACCTTAGTGTTGACACGAAAGCATAGCTGAACTTCAAAATAATCGACTTTTTGTGCACTCTTGGTGGTGAAGTTCTGAAGACAAAGTTCACTAAAACAGCGGCAAAAGGCAAAACATCGTGTTACTCGTCATTTTGAGTTTTCTGGATTTGGCTACCGCTGGCAGGCAACGGCAGTTGCTGAAGCCGCTTTTAGAAACAGCTCACACCATTTTTTAGACAACACTATTTCTCATAACGTTTTCTTTACAAAAAACATTCTTAACCCTTGTACGACGCTTTTCTCTACATAGCATTTCTCTTTTTGTTCATTATTACCTTAATGTATAACACATTTAATGCCTTCGCGTTTTCACGTGTAGCACGGCCCACCCAAATAATGTCATTCGGTATCTTGAGGCCTTAAACAATTAATGTAATTTTTCATGCACGTGTGGCACGGGTATAAGCAGATTACAATAAACTCATAAACTTGTTTAAAACAATAAACTCGTTTAAAGGGGAAAGAAATCTGCAGTCCATTTCAAAGCAGAACAGTGCAAAACCAAAGACAAGGGCTAGGAGTCTGTACTGGAAAAGCATTATACTTGTGCAGAAAAAAAGGAAAAAAAGAAAAAAAGAAAAAGGAAAGCATTATTTGTGGCATCCCCACTTCTTTGTCGGCTGTCTTCAGATTTTTAGATTGCCTCGTTTTATAACGTCGCGTGAACAAATCCAGGCCTCTAGTTCTCCATATTCTCCAAGTTTTTTTTCGTTTTAATAACACTGATCCAACTTAGATTTTTCTCGTGGACATCTTTCACTGAATGAAACTGCACCCACAAGACAATAAGGTAGTCAATCACGTCCCTGGAACTACGGAAGATGACAATATCGGGCAGTTTAGATTAATGCAGAATATGACGCTGACAGTGGCAAGATCGCAAATTGTTATCACCAATGCATTGTTGTAGGGAGTGCTGTTGTGAGAGGAAGATAGCAGGCTTGGTATTCACGTATGTGGTCTACTACTTTCAATAAACGTACTGGTGTGTTGCGTTATACGAGGGCATGGAGGCAAAAGGGGATTAGAAGAGGCCCCGACGTCGCTTTTTCTGAAGACGGAAATGCCATTTTAGGGCGCTTCCCCCCCTTTCCAAAGCTTTCTTTCCTCCATGCGAAAGGGCCTAATGGTACACAGGAACAATGAAGAATGTGACATATCAGTAAAATATACCAATAAAAATTGTAACCCTAACGCACCTGTACTTACAAAGCAATCAAAGCAGCAGTGGAGGTAAATAAAGTTCAATACGCTACACCTACGTATGTAGTTCTAGAAATATTTCTTGAAGCCCACCCTACTTTTTGGTGGGTTCAAAAATTTACGGGCAAATTGGATAAGGCTCTAGAAGACCGCTAGAATTCCTTTCTTTTCTTTCCACGTTCTTGCTGGTGGTAGAAAGAACCTAGTTCCAACAATTCTGGCTGTTGGAGTGCACGAATGAGAGACCTATCAGAGCTGTAGCCAAGGGTGCAATTTTGTACATACCAACATCCTTTTTCGTGCCATCACGATCCGCGAGTTGTGTTTCGTTTTTGGGGTCTCTGTATTTGTTGTGGTTGAAAATAATGGCAAACCCGTGTGGGCTGTTGGTCATCGGGTACCGTCTCGCTGCGTCACCTAGAAAGGCAATTGATGGACCAACATAACACTGTTTCAACCAAGTTTTGAAGCGTGCTGAAAACACGATCTTTCTGATGTAAAATAAAGTACAATGTACAATGCACTCCAAAATACAATCTGGATTTTTTTTTTGTCCGGCCTGTAATGTGCTCACATTTGTAATAAAACATACAGCGTACGGAACACAATGATTACCTATTTCATTTTACACGCATTTTCCTTGTATGCCATGACGCAACCTAGACTGTTGGATTTATGTCTGCTTTGCGTATTTGGTTTTACATCAAGCTAGCGCGCAATCCTGCGGGGGTCTTCTGTTTCTCGCATGGTCTTGCATGCTGCCATAAATGCACGCTTGTTTGCACAGAAGGTTTCATTAAAGGCATTGATAAATCCAAGGATGGAGAATTGAATGCAAAAAAACCATAACACTGAGGCAAAATAGATAGCAGTGAAAATGTTTACAATTCAAGTAAACATTTTCATTCAAATGGAACATGAATAGCAAAAAAAAATCAATAAAAAAGGCTGGCTTGAAGTATCAGGCCAAATGGCAAATATTTTTTTCGCTGTATTACTGCCTTTTTAAAAACACGCAGGGCTGTATAGAAGAGACAGTACCTTTGGGCCTATAAAAAAGTAAGAGACAACCCAAAATGGATATTTGCATTTCCACATTTGCCAACAAGTGACATCGGCATTGATCACACTCTGACAATCATTTTCGAAGCTACACCACACTAGTTGGCGCCATCCTGAACATTTGTAGTAGCTCCAATACGCAGTCTGAAATTGTATACAAGTTGTATACCACGAACTATTTTATTCGTATTCACATTTTTAGAAAACTCCAGAGCCTCCAAATTGAAACACCACAACATCGATAACATTAAATGCAATGCCTTGAGCCAGTCATAGCTGTGGCTCACTTAAAATTGCGTGCAGTATTGCAAAAGAAGCTCCACTGAATTTCCGAGAGGCCAGGCGTGTAATGCCGAGGTACTTACAGAGATGTTCTATCAGCTCTTCATCGTTGTACTTCGTTTTTACGTATTCGCGTAGCTCCACGTAACTATCGGAAGTAATAATGCCACCTTCATAGAGCAACACCACCATTGCTTCAGCGGGGAGCTCGGCTGCTGATGACGATTCAGGCAAGAAATGTCGCAGGATCTCCACTGCTTCATTGTCCTTGCAGGCATCACAGAAGTTGGCCAAGTCGCACCTTTGAGAAGAACAGACGTTGAAAAAGTTCAGGATGTAAGAACTGGACACGTTAATAACAAAAATGCACTTACACGTTCAGCATGTGCATCTTGATGCTGCCATGCCCTTTGTTTCTTACAAGGCATTGCAGGCATCATGGATGCAAAAAAAAGGTTTGGTGTGCATCTTGTGACATTCTTCGTCCGAAGTTGAACAGCGATTTTCTTTGTGTATTTTATTTCTCGTAATTTGTGCTGCCTTTGCATGAAAACAGACAACAGCTACGCTATTTCACAGTGTGTAGTATCTGTCTGCAGCGCTTCCCAACAAGCTCACGCTACAAGCTAACAGGTTTATGCTAGAAACTAGTGAAACTGATTGGAGGGCTCCGGATTAATTTTGACCACCTGGGGATCTTAAACGTGCGCCGAATTCTCGAACACACGGGCATTTTTGCTTTTCGCCTCCATCAGAAAAGTGGCTGCCGCGGCCGGGAATTGAACCCGCATCCTCGTAAACTAGCAAAACACTACGTTCCTCGGTGAAGGGGTCTAATAATATACAGTATATTGTGATTGGCCACATATGTCTATAATATTACACTCAATCTCATTGATCAGTGAAAAGGTCAAACAAAGCTATGCAAACAAAGCCACCCAAGGAATTATCTGTCCCTTGTACACTCTGCTGTTTTTACAGCTTTATTACTTGCCAACATATACAATCCAAATTGTGCATCATCCTTTAGCCTGGGAACGATGCTTTGGCCGAGCCATACAGTGTTGCAGTTACAATTGCTATGCCAGCAAATGCTCAATTTTCTTAAAGGCCATGAAGGCTTTTGCAAAAGCTCAAGCCAGCAGCCTCTATTCACCAGATTCTTAGCATTTAATTATTAGACAAACAGCAGCACCAAATATGCATCTACTGGGCAATCGGCGCATGCGCAGTAATGAAATATAAGGTCCGGCCGATATGCCGGATATGCCGATATGCTTGTGTCTGCACATTGCCTTGAATGGAGAGGGCGTGTACGTCTCTTATTTGGTGCCTTGATTTCTTTCAAGAACGTTTACCTCTCGATGCAAAGTTGCAAGCACAACATCTCACCAAACTTTGCTGATGCGTTTGGGCGACTCGAAGAGCCTGGCCGCCCTATGCTTGCAGACTTTGAAGATTCTGCGCATGGCGTTGAACTTGCGCATAACATAGAGGATCTCGAGGACTGTGTCGTCTGCACTCGCACCCCAAACGTCGCAACAGTAATTCTTCACGGTGCCGAAGTCCGTATTCGCACCGGTCACGTAGTCAACCAATCGCCGCACCTCAGGCGATGAAAGCGGGGCCCCGGGTTGGGCCGAAGCCGCTGTTGCATACGCGAGAAAGGCGAACCGAACGCGATCTGTGGCCACCAACTCGTTGACAGCTGCGATGTATTCGCCCTGTCCACCGCATCTCGATATCCGTGGACTCCGCGCTGTCACGTCGTGTGTGGGTATCAGCTGAGCATCGGCTTTGTACGCCGACATTCTTCGGTTACGCCAGTTACGCTACGTTGCGCAAGACACGCGCAACCGTCCAGATTGAGGGATCCAGATCCAGCCACGATCGGCTGCAGTCCTACAGTCCTTTCAAGCTGTCAGCCTCGCCGCACTACTTCACCAACTTCACTTTACTTGCCGAGATGTATGTTCCGCGAGCACAATTGGAAACGAAAATACCAGGACGTGCGAGCGACTTTTGAAGAAATGTCGTTTTGGTGCAGCCAACCGCTGTAGACGACACACGTGAGGCCATGTGACGAAAATTGAAAAATAAATTTTAACAACAAACAAGTTTCCGGTTTCACTCACGCCGCCGACCTTACTTCCGCTGGCGTTGTGGTCGCTTCTTCCAGAGCACATGGCGGTCAGCATGGATCGGTTTTAACGTGTTGCAAGTTCCTTAGGAGCCCGTGTTATTCATCTGCAGTAGCGAAGTCACGGTTTGTGTCAGTTATGAAACGTCCAGCGAAGATGAAAAAGCCAACGGTACCGTTCACATTGCTTATTTTGCCCTAATAACTGATTATTAATAATGTTCCTAGTGTAGTCGTGGAGACCGCAGGTCCAGTGGTCTTGATGGCAGCGTTGTTTCTTGACGAAACGGTTGCGTTTAAATTGTGCATTTTTTTCTTTACTAAATTAAAACAACTGTAAAGACAGTTTTTATAGCCGTTACGAATCGGTAGATTGTCATTTATTCGCTTGCAAGGCTGTTTTGCAGATAGCTTGTAGACAGCCGGCTGATTTATCCAGCTGATGGCAGTCAATCAAAACGCCCCAGCAAAATTTCGAGGCTGTTAACCACGCCTCGGGCTGTTGATCACGCCTGGGATCATAAAAATCCGTGTCCCACGTAGCGTAGCACATTTCGCGGGCCATTTCTGCACCAACTGCATTTTTGTTAACTGACAACATTTCGTTGTTTTTCTAATTCTAGGTGTCGCAGAAGGCGAAGGTTGCCCCGTCAAAGTTGAAAAAAGGACCCCCGTCGTTGCAGGAGCGAAAAAAGCCATCTAAAGTTCCCGTTCAACGACCGGCTGTGTCTGAATCAGGGTCGGAAGATGACTTTGAAGATGAAAACGAGGATTTCGGCTACTCAGACGGAGACCAGGACATCTCGCAGTTCATGAAAAGCACCGGAGATGGCACGGGGATCCAGCAAGAAGCAGAAATGGGAGGCCAGAAGCGCAGCGCGGATGCATCGAGTAGCGCGGAAGCGCCCAAGAAGCTCAAGAAGTCCGACCTGTACAAGCCCCCAACCGCCGAAGAACTCAACAACCTCAAAGAAGTTGAGACACTGTTTCACTCGAACCTGTTTGGCCTACAGGTATGCTATCCAACTTAACTTGGGAAGCTGAGATGTGCAGAGATCTCTGAAACGAGTTATCTTCATTACAAATAGACAGTGGTTATGCCTGAAGCTGTCTGCTAATATGATTGAGAGCTCTGCCATTTCTGGGTTTGTAAATGTGACTGATCAAGAATTTGTTGGGGCTCTTAAGTCTGCTTACATGCTTTGGATGTGAAAGCAGTGCGGCTTCCTGTGTTAGTACTTATTAGACTTTTTTCCGCTACATCATATGTACGTCCTTCACTTCACTTTCCTCTCTTTGTCTTCAACAGTTACGGGACCACAGATCATTTTGGAACTCCACACTGAAAAGCCACGAATCTGGATTATGGTAGCTTCGTGGAACCAGCGTGGCGTACATGCGATGTAACAGCAATGTATCTTCAGAGGAAGTTGTAATGTTTTTACATTTAAAACATGTAAGCAGGTTAAAGGTTGACTCACCTGTTAAAGGAGCCATGAAGAGAAAACACAAGTTTGGTTCATTCAAAAGATTGTGTCGTTAGAATCATACTGACACCACTTTTAACGTAAACTTCGCTCAAATAAGCTACATAATTAGGAAAAACGGGAATGGTCATGCGACCCACCAGCTCATTTCCCGCAACAGAACCTGTGATGTCACATGGGCTAAGCTCTGCGATTGGCGGAGGCTGGCAGAAGCAGACGCAAATTAGGTAGAGCTTACAAACTAGACGAACGAGCGATTTGCGCTTAAATTTAGGGCACATTCTTTACAAAGCAATAGGAATGATGGGACAAACAGTGGAAGTTACGAAAGCACATGTAAACATAGAAGTACTGATGCGTTCTGCTGTTCGTACTGCGCACAGCATGCTTTGGTTTAGCTGCACAGCACTATGGGGCTTGGGGTTGTCTCAGACGACACTGGCCGATTGACGCAAGCAACGGTGTCTTACGTGACCCCATTTGTCGAGCGAGCACTGTTTCAGGGAACGAATATTTTCTCCCAGAACAAAAACAAGCCAGGTTTAAATGTGGGCAAAAACAAACCAAACGCTTGCCACGGTATGGTGGCGCCATCTAGGTTACGGAACGTAAAAAAACGTGGGAACAAACCAACACCGCTACAGGGTGGAGACAACCTTTGAATGGTCCCGTGCCGCCGCAATTGGGCCAACAGGCTCAACGCGTTATTCTTTTCGTTTCCCACGAGACCTAGCAACGCGAAACAGACAATATGATTCAAACTTCTTCAGTAAACCGTGTTGCGGCGATAATTTTAGCGCGGTTTTGACACAATGACTTGCTTCGGCGGCGAGCGAGCAACCGAACATGGCGGCGCCAGCGTTACGTGTCTCTACCCTGTACGGCGGATGCGTGAATGAAGGTACTCTAGGCTGCAGAGCGGTCGGTTCCCGTGATGTCACTTGGGACCACGAAAACGCACGATTGAGCGGGAAAATCAAAATTTTAACCTAAATTGTTTAATTTCTCAGTGAATAAAGCACCGTTTGTATCCGGACAAGCGCTGGGGGCACTATAAAACACGAAATCTTTCGAATAAAACCAACTTGCATTTTCTCTTCATGGCTCCTTTAACATTTCATGACCCATGGGCTTAAAAACCATTGTGCACAAATACGAAAAGCTTTACAAATACATACAAAATGTTCACAATGTGTTAGTTTACTTATTTTAGAGATGGCACTTCTGCACTAAAATAAAAAAATAAAACTCGTGCTTGCTAGACAGCTAGCGTCATCTAGTAAATAGCGGATAAACAAAGTGTGTTTCTTGTTGAATTTTTACCTTGGTAAAGAAGTCATATATTTCTAAACGAGGCCGTTTGGAACATTTTTGTGAATTTGTAAAACCATTTGTATTGGCACACAATGATTTTTAAGCTTGGTTCAGGAATTAGTAAGTCCAATAGGAATGTGATCCTTTAATTTGCTCTGGCACAGAGTAGTGGTTAATACCCGTGCCACACGGACACGAAAAATGACATTAAATGCTTAATGCCTTAGGTTTTAATGGCATTAATTCGCTGCTACACGCAAAAATCTAATGTTATTTTTGGTTTCACGTCATTTTTGTCATTCGGCTTCACGAATGCCTTAAATCTCCCTACCCTCGAACGCAATGAGCACCAAATGAAACCAATGAAACTCTTAGCACCAGAATGTGGACCCGGAAATGTAGCTGAACTTCGAAATAAGATGACTTTTTGTGCACTCTTGGTGGCAAAGTTGTGAAGACGAAGTTCACTAAAACAGCGGAAAAGGCAAAGCATCGTGTTACTCCTTGCTCTGAATTTTTTGGATTTGGCTACCGCTGGCAGGGAACAGCAGCTGCTGAAGCCAGTTTTAGAAATGGCTCACACCATTTTTTAGAAATCACTATTTCTCATGTTTTTTTTTTTTTTTTTTCACAAAAAAATTTTATCCCTTGTAAGACATTTTTCTCTGCATTGAAAACTTCTAAAATGTGAGTGCATTTCTCTTTTTGGTCATTATCATCATCATGCCTAACACATTTAATGCCTGTGTGTTTTAATTTAAGTTAACCTAATTTAATATTTAATGTGCTTTCGCATGGGGCACAGCTCGCCCAAATAATGTCATTGGGTATCTTAAGGCCTTAAAGGGACACTGAAGTGATTTGTAAACAATGCGGGATTATGAGCGCAAATTGTAGTTCGGAGTCCCTAGGCCCTGTTTCGACCACTCTGTGCGCGTTTACGCAAATTTATTTAGTAGAAAAATCAATTCGAAAATACTGTCCTCCTCTCTTTACGCTCGCCCATTTTCTGTGGCGTTTTCGTGTGACGTCAGCAGGAGAGGAGCTGACAATTGGCTGCGCTACTGCACGGCTCGCCGACCTTCCGCGACCGAGTCAGTCGGCCCACCGTTTAGTCCGCCGGCCGCCAACGGGTCGTCGCAATTCGCTCGATCAGTTGAAACTAAGCCACAACACGTTTGGGAAGGGAAGAATGCGCCTTTCTTTACTTCGTTAGTTTGTACACTGTATCTAGCTCCAAGTCAAGGTCGCTTCACACAAGCGCTTCACAAGCGCACATGCGACGCTTCGCTGACTGGTACGCCAGTAGGAAAATATAAGGCCTCTTGAAGGCGGGAGAAGAGTCAGCGAAGTCAATATAGGTACTAAGGAAATAAAATCAACTGATATTTTTACCGTACAGAGTAAAACTAGGGTGCGGGAAGCACTTTTTTGCACTGTAGAACAAGCAGAGCGGTCAGCAGCACGACTACGCATCTGCGAACGCTTTCCCGTCTACGAAATGCAATTGCTAGACGTGAGCTATTGTGGAAACTCGGGGGACGCTTACTGCACGAGCGCAATACAACAAATAGTCACCTAAGCTGCTTGAAATACTAAAACTAAATAAAAGTGTAAACTGGTTATACATTATATACTCTATCTTTTCCATCGCCTCCAGCGGCCCTTTGTGGCCTAGTCGTCTGGGGTGCTAGGTATGTCATCGCAAGTGTTTTGCCAGTCACAAGTTCGAATCGCCGCGGGTACGTTTTTTTTTTTTTTTTTTTTTTATGAATTAACTTTTTTGTTTTTCGGCGATGTTTTCTAAACTGAGTTCACCTTTTTTTGGGCCGCAACGTTCATTGCTCCACGAACTAGTCCACAGAACTCGCGCAGGCTGGCACTGCTGCGCTAGCGAGTTCTCGTTGGCGTGCTGTTGCCATAAGCACCGACTGCTTGCGGGCAGTGGGCACAGGCCAGAATCAACAAACCCTTGGCCTGGTGCGAACACGCTTTTTACGATACAGGCATGAGCGAGGCAAGCTCCAAATATGGGGGAAAAGCGCATGCATTTGAGTGTCTGCGGGGACGCGGAGGGCGTTCATGCACTGCGTAGGCCTCAGATAGTGAATGCTACCATTCCAAGCCGTCCTGGGAGGCTTATCTTATGCATTTTACAGCCGACAACATGGCAGAAGCGCGGTACTACGATAACTGGGATATTGAGAATGCCCATCCAACGACGTCATCGAATGTCAAACATGTTGTTTTAGAGACCGAAACAGAAACTTGTTTGATTGCTAACCTTGGGCATCGTCCAATCACGGCGCCCCCTCCTCCCAACGTCACAGCTTAGTTTGTGCGGCCGCCGCAAACCGCGCATGATAGTTTTTCTTCTTTCGCGCTTTTTAAAGTAATTACCGATTTGTCAACCGGATAAACGATGAAAAGTGTGCTAATTTGAGCCAGTCTACACAGTGCAAGCAAAAACGGGAGCTTGACAAATTCACTTCAGTGTCCCTTTAAACGCTTGTTATCCGTTAATCATTTACACATTCGTGAAACCTCTCTAATTTACTTCTGTACCATTACCAGCCAGTCCATACGGTCTGATTAGTGACACAATCTGGAGAAGACATCAGCCAGCAAGTGTGTGAACGCCCTCGAGGTGCTCCCACCCTGTTTTTATCTTTTCTAGTAATCTGTGGTTTGCAATTTACCTCCACACATCTGTCATTCCACCGTGGCACTCTTCTGGCTGAAGCGAAGTTGTTTGCTGTCCTCGTGTGCCGTTCACCTGTCTTGTCGTTGCAGCTGTCGGACATGCTGAAGGAGATCTCCCCAAAGGACAAGCACGTCCATCAGCTCGATGCGTGGCTCGGCCTCTTTCGGAAGACGCTGTCCTCGTTGCCATCGTGGAGCAGTCCTCAGGTGAGTTGTCCGGCCTTGCGTGCGACGATTGAAACCACCTGTCAGACGCTGCATTTCCGCACAATAGAATTGGCGGGCAAGAACTGCGCCGACTGTTTTCCAGTTACCGTATTTTCCGGTCTATAAGTCGCACCTTTGTATAAGTCGCACCCCCCTCAAAATGACAGTTTTTCCGAAAAACACGTATATAAGTCGCACCGGTGTATAAGACGCACCGGTATACAAGACGCACTTGTTAATTAGGTAAACTCATAGTGAATCAGATCGTTAGAAAGTGCGGTGAAAGTACATGGTTGCTGCAGCCGCCGCCTGTGAACGCACCCCTCGGTAAGGAGGGCTAGACGTGCATATACCGTCCAAAGTCTAGCCAGAACTAACTTCTCAAAAATGGTTTATTGATACGCACAGATGGCGTGTACTTAGACGGTGTTTAGACAAAACCATCGAAGCCTTCTTTTGCAGACTCGCTAACAAATAATTCAGCAACTTCAAGTGGGAATTCCGCCAGCGTATCGCTATTGCCCTCCGACTCACTGATGTCTTCTTCGCCAACATCGTCACCACTCGCTGACCGGGTTACTCTGGCCTTTATCAACGCGGCTACAACTGTTTTTGTAGAAATGGAGTCCCAAGAGTCGGAGACCCACTTGGCCACCTCTCCAAACGTCGCGCGGGTCTTGCGTGCTGTCGTAAATCCGCGCAATAAAGGTGTCATGGCGAACAGAAGTGACGCGAACGGAAGCAGCCCGAAATTCGAAACTTATCAGCAAGCTGTCATTTTAAAAACTTCAGAGTAACTTTGTAATAATTTATAAGCTGCATGTTGTTTTTGCAACCCAGTTTGATGTTACTTTGAATTTATTCTGCAATGTAGTTACTGCGCATGGCAGAAAGTGACGCGCAGTTGTTGCAGGCCATTATGATTGTTTTTTACTAGAAAAGTTGCAAATTCTCTGGTTTAACGTCCTGAAGCGACATATGGGCTATGAGAAACGCCGTAGCGGTGGGCTTCGTATTCATTTAGACCATAGAGCTGTGTCTCAACGTGCGCTGGCCAGGCGTGGCCGCCGCGAACCGGATTTATTCCATACATAAGTCGCACCGGTGGATAAGATGCACCAACGAAAATGTCAGAAAAAAACCGCGACTTATACACCGGAAAATACGGTACTCTAAAATCTTTGTAAAGCATCCTCATACTTTTCTCTTTCTCTGTTTCTTTTCCTATCTGCAGGACAAGAGCCGCACTTTTTCTGCTAAGAGTGTTCGGTTTATAAATTACGTAACACGTCCAAACTATGCCTAGTTTTATATATTTTGGGCTTTCGGTGTGCTAGCCTGTTACTCTTGCTGCCATTTTTAATGTGCAACTTTAGAAGTGTTGTCTCACAGAAAAATCCCAGGCCCTCTCCACTAACATGAAACCTGGGGAGGGGCGAAGCATGCAGTGTGTTGGCTTTTTTGCCAACAGAGATGAAACCGTTGGGGGGGTAGAGCTATACAGCTTGGTTGTAAAAGTTTTGTGTCTTTGAAGCACAAAGCATTCTAGCGCGAGGTGTAAACGAGTGTCCTGGTATTTTTTTACTACCGCGACGACATGAGACGCCAGCAGCCCGAGTCCCTTTCGCCCTAAAACTGCTGGTGTCCATCTGTGGACGCATGTGCAGAGGGTAATTCGCTCTGAGCAGGAGGATCAATACGGGAAAGGAGGCTAGCATTTCATGGAGGGGACACGAGTGATGTGGACGTGTGAGGTGATGCCTTTGCACAAAGACTTGTTTCAAACCTTTAATTGGCGTCCACCTGATCATTCTTTGCAAAACGCCAAAGTGCGAAAGGGGCCAGAGCTAGTGTTGAGTGGCCACTACTGCGTGCATCCAATCAGTTGCCCTTCGAATTTTTCCTCCGCTTCGACAACTACAGTTCCTTTAGGACAGGTCATCCGTGGGAACACTGCTGCACCGGGAACTTCTTGTTGATGTCCCTTCCAGGAAAACCCCGAGCGGCTGCTGAAGAAAGTGCCGCTGCCCCTGCCGGCTTCGACCCCCCGGGACTCGAAGTGCCGGTTCCGGTTCATGCCACCGAAGTCCGTCCAAGTCGTGGGCAGTCACGCGTTCGGCGGCGCTCTGGGCCCGGACGCTACAGTTGACCTGGCCTTAGAAATGCCTCTGGTGAGTGCTGTCAACACGTTTTGCTTCGGAGCGAATATCTCGTATCGTTGCTTGTTTTTGTAATTGCTGCAAAATATGGTTCGCACCTGGCTCCAAGGGAAATTTTTTCCACCCGGTGTCGTACGCATTGTCATCATCGTAATCATGACACACTGCTTGTGAGTGGCAAGCCATCTCAGTCATCGCATTAGTGAGGAGTAGAATCAAGAGCGATCTTCTGTTCCATGAGAATGAAGCGTCACTGTATTATAGAATGACCCTTGCCAATCCCTTTTTATGATCAAAGTTATGATTTCTCCCCTTAATCGTATTATGTTATCGAGCGGAATGCAGAGTGGAACCATAGGCCCTCCATGGAAAGGACAGGTGCATGTCACCTGCTTTTCACATGAGGGACGGTCGGATTGAGTGATGATTGGAGTCTGTGTGCCCGTTTACCTGTGCACAGATACATGGGTCACCTGTCATCATACTCTATGTTCTTAACAATTTCTTCGAAAGAAAAATTAATGCTGAATTTTAATTTTTTTTGTTGATCTCCCCCTTCCTCCTCAGGAGTGCTTCGAGAAGACGGACTTCCTGAACCAGCGCTACCACATGAAGCGGGCTCTTTTCTTGGCTGTGATAGCGTCGCGACTCAGAAAGTCTGAGCTGGTTGAGGAAATGGTGTTCGTCGCACATCGGGGCGACACCTCGACCCCTGCGTTGGTTCTCAGGCCATCAGGTGAGCGCACTGTGGCTGAAAAATATAGCAGCAGTCAACACCAGTGGCATGTTCGATTGGGCATTTCCTGGTGCTCAATATTAAGCCTCGCCCCTCCCCCTTTCGTGCGAACATTCAGCATTCCCAGAGGCAGTGGTGAAGCCGCAAATTCATACTATACTCGGTGACAACTTAAGAACGGCACCAGAAGTTGCCGCTGTGCCTTATCACCGTAGCCGGATGTTTCTCCTCGCGGCACAAGTAGGGCGTTACTGGGAATATTTTGAACGTGGCGTGAGCCGTTCCCATGATTTTTTGGACTTAATATGCTTATAAACGACTCCAGTGACGACAAACAAACTGCGTGAGACAAGGCAGACGATATCACGCATTCATAGCAAACCCCTTTCAAAACGTGCGCGCACTGAAGTCACGGGTCCGGCGCTTTGGCGGAGTGATACACTACATGAGGTGGTGCCGTTCTTGCATTGTAACCGAGTATAGTCAGTTGTATCGCATGTTTAATGCGCATATGCTTCCCGCTGTTTGTAATATAGTTCCTGAAGGACGTGCCAAAGGGTTTACATTATCTTCAACGCTACCTTTCTGTACTGATCTGCTCCTTAATGAATTCCTTTTTTGTTTTGGCCCGGTTCTCCCCAAGTTAGTATCTTCATTTGATACTGCTACTGCGCATACCTGACCCATGTGGAACTTTTTCTTTGTCTCCAGTACTGTTAAAAATGCCATAACACAAGTTTTATTCGAAAGATTGCCACGTGAGAGTCATACTGACACCATTCTTAATGTAAACATCGCTCAAATAAGGCATATAATTAGAAGAAAAGGGAATGGCCATGCGACCCACTAGCTCATTTCCCCCAACAGAACCTATGATGTCATACGCGCCAGCTCTGCGATTGGCTGAGGCCGGCAAAAGCAAATGCAAATTAGGCAGGGTTTATATGCTTGCCGAACGAGCTATCCGCGCCTAAATGTGACGCATATTCATTTTACAGCAGTAAGAATGGGGCAATAAACAATGAAAGTTATGAAAATACACATAAGCAATAGAAGTACCGATGCGCACTGCTGTTGGTACTGGGCGCACTATGCTTGGTTTAGCTGCACAGCAGTCTGCTGCTTTGGAGTTGTTTTACACGACACTGGCCGATTGGCGTAAGTGACGTTGTCTTACATGACGCTGTTTGCCGAGGATACCCCGTGTTTCACGAGACGATTACTTTCTACAGTAACAAAAACAAGCCAAGTGCAAATACGGTCAAAAACATAGCAAAGGCAGAAAACGACCCACTGTCGTAGGCGCCATCTAGGTTGACTAACGGTAAACAAGTCTTTGCTTCACATCAAGTTTAGCTTGAAGACCCGTTCTTATGATGTCATTGTAGACGTCGTTAAAACACACAATTTGGTGGGAGAATCAAAATTTTAACCTAAATTGATTAATTTCTCAGTGAATAAAGCATCGTTTGCTTCTGGACAAGCGCTGGGGGCACTATAGAACATGAAATCTTTCGAATAAAACAAACTTGTATTTTGTCTGCATGGCCCCTTTAATGTACTCGGTGGGGCTCACATGTCTTCCACCTCTTCGTGGATACTGTCTTCGGAGTGAATCATCCAGCTACAATTATTTTTGTGACATTTTCTTTGGGAAAAGTAAATCGGTATGTCATTTTGAGTATTTGTGAAACTCATTAGTGTAACCGGTCATGAGCAAATGGATGAAAAAGTTCTGGGAGACTGTGATGTGGCTTTTAGCCGTGTACCGATGTCAGCAGGATAATGCAAACCGATGCTGTCACCCGATTTATCTTGATTCCCGGTTGCATCACCAGTGCATCTCCCCCCCCCCCAACCCTTTCTCTAGTCTAAACTTGCCACTTGCTAGCAAAGGGGAGAGATGGTTATGGACTTTTCTTGTCTTCGCAAAGTAGGAGCATTGGGCATTTTACAATAACGGTAGGAAAATAAGCTGAAATAACATGGCCAACATCGTTCTGTGGTTTCCTCGGGCCAGTTTCGAAGTTGCCAGTTCTACCAGTTGGATTTATGGTACCGTAGCCACCCTCCTTTTTTAAAAATAAGTCGATCAGCCTGAAGATAGAATGTGAAAAAAGAAAAGAAAAAGTAAATTAAGAATTGTTGTGTTGTGCAGCCTTCGTGCTGCGAATACTGTGCATCTAAATGTTTTAATGCGGTAATCTTGTGCTTCCCCTTGAAATCCAGGCAACGCTGGAAAGCACTTTCGGGTTCGCCTGCTGCCATACCCGTGCCCCGAGCAGTTCAAGGAATCTCGGTTCATTCCGGCACGCAGCAATCTCCGCCGGTCGTGGTTCGACGGAAAGCCACCGAGCGGTGCGTTGGGAAACCGTTCGGCATATTTGACCTCCTGCAGTGCAAACTGGCATGAATGCATGGAGCAAGAATATATACAGGAGGCGAAACGGCCTATTACGGCGGGCACGGGCGGGTGACCTGATAATGTCACCATGAAAACCAATGCGGACCTACAATGCCTTGTAGCTGCGACGAAATGAAAATTCCCCTCCTGTCTTGCTCTCTCTCTCCGTTCATGAACAGAAGCTACCTGATGTGTTCCAGGCTTTCATTACACTTGCTTTTTAATGACAACTTGCCTTGTGTGTTCTCCTGCAAACATTTTAAAATACGAAGTTTTGTTGAGCAAAGCTGCTTAATTGAAGCAGGGATGCTCTAGTGCTTACTCATCTTGTTTTGTAAGGATATCAGCTCTGTCAGCCCTGCCCTGGGCCTCATCGCAAGTGTGGAGCTGGTCCTGTCAAAATCCTGTGCATGCCGTTCATTTCTTTTTTTTTTTGCCCATTTGTGAAGGAATTGCTTTCTTTTGATGCGCATGTTTTTTCCTGCTGTCAGCAATTTGGACCACCCAACGGACCTCTCCCGGGGTACGTCATGCAGCGGCCGTGACGTCACGGCGAGCGCACGTGCTGAAGGGTGGTTGGCAAAACATTAGGACCGGCGAGCGGGGCGTATGCAGTGAGGCTGCATTAGACACGCGCAAAACTGGAGTTTTTGTTCAGTTGTTGGCTTTTCTGATGCTGGTGGGCTGCTGTACTCTTGGCTACGCAAATCGTGCGAGCAAAATCAGCGACATCAGACTTTTCCGAGTCCCCAAAGAGGTAAATTCGGCGTGTGTTGGGGATGTGCGCAACGTGCCAAAGAGACTGGCAGCCAAAGCAGCGACATGGTCTGCTCTTACTCATAGCAACATTTCCAATTCTCGAACTTCTGCTGTTCTTGAAAGCGCAGTCATACCGTCTACATTGGCAGTCCGCACTGATTCGGGCCATGAAATGATGCTGTTTATCAACCGTCTGCTATCATGCAGCACCAGCTGAAATTTGGTCCAGTGAAATAGTGCCGCAGGTAGGGGCTTGCTGCGAAGTATTGTCATGTTTTGACGAGGTAGGGTACTGTATTAAAAAGAAAATGAATGCCTAACCTCCTTAGGCGATGCGAAATAAATGTTCCGACGAGGGATCCGCGATAGCCGCCAGGTCGACCACGACAAGTTTGGTCGTATGGGGGAATCTGTTCAAAACGAACGAAATTCATTGCTTGTAAGTGCAATAACCTTGACCAATTATATTATGCCTTGAGGATGCGACAAAACAGAGGTGCTTGCCGTGCTCACATATAGCATCGTGCATTTGGTGCAAGATGGGCCACTCACGCAACTCAAAAAAACTCGAAAAATCTGTTTTCTCTAAGCGAACGGACTCAGTGAATGTATTCTTTTGCCGCGGCCTCACGACGCTGGCGTATGCAGCGGGCGTACAAGGACACTAACATTTCAGCGCCACTGTCGCAAGCTCTACGCACTAACCATGTGTGGCTGCTATGTTACTCTCACAATGACTATGAACCGTGTCGCGATTTCAATGGGGAACTATTAAGGTAACAAAACAATCGGTCGATTACGTAGAGCACGACATCATCGCGACATTCTTGTTGGAATAATTTTTGGCTTCTTCTCTTTATATTTTTGTTTCGTTGCTGCTTATTTTACTCTTTAATCCTTTCATGCTTTACCTTTCCTTTTTCCCCTCGACATGAAATCGTGCGTACGCCCTCCGGGTGACACAAAGGGACCAAGAACAGGGAGCATATACGCTGCCTGAGGCACCGCGCTCAGCTTAAGCGGACCTCGAAAGTAACAATGAATGAGCTTTCCTTGGTGGTTTGGTATGTGTCCAAACACAAAGAATCTTAAAAAAACCCTTGGAATGCGTCACAACAGTACCAACCTTCAGAATGACTCGTTTAGGCTGCTCTGTCGCGCACTGATTATCCGAAAGCGTCACCCGTCAGTTGGCCGTACGGTATATGGAAGTATTGCGTAGGTTGTGTATGCGGAAAGCTACATGGAGGTGCTGCTGCCACAGCTAGGATAACCAGACCCCCCAACTGCAATGTAGGAGGCCAGTGGTGGCCCGAGCCAACGGCAAATCATTCCTCTCGTCGGCGCAGGCGCGTTCTGCCAACCGCCGCGGCACTTCGCGGCCGCCAGCAGGCGCCACCCGTCGCGCACGTGCGCTTTGTGACGTCACGGTGTTTACGTACAGGGAGAGGTCCACTCCGGTTCCGTGCTGTATTTACATATCAAAGTGAGATTTACAAACGAAGAAAAGAAAGCCTAATAGGTCCCGTTTTCTCAGCTTCTTTGGTACAAACAAAACAGTTATAGTTTAAACACATTGCTACCTTCGGTTTCAATATTGTTACGTTGCGGTAGGATGAAGGTTCATGATCCACAGTAGATGTTGAGATGGATTTAAACACGAGCAGAGCTGTGTCACACAGTGTGCATCATCATCTTCGCAGGTGAGTGAGCGTACTGCTATGTGAAATATTCCGCTTTTTCTTCTTTTCATGACAATATTTCAACTAATCTGCTCAGTTGGGTCAGAAAAGGTGGCGCAAATTTTTTTGCGTGCACCTAACCAGATGTTCTCTCACGCGCCTGCCTTCAAGGTTCCATACTTGTTCCGCTCCTTGTTTTGTCTGCTCAGAAGGCGATGTTGGAGATGAGCTTCCCTCGCCACGCTACAACGCCGCGGTGCTGTCGGACATGCGTATGGTGGCCAATGCCCGCTTCCTGGCTGACAAGTTGTCGCAGGCACCCGCTCTGGTGGAGGCCACCCGCCTCCTGAAGGTGTGGCTCAGCCGACGCCACCTTAATCAGGTGAGACCGTCAGCGCTGCTTGGCCCCCAAAAAGCTTTGGAAATGTGCTGTGCGAGTGCAGGGAAGGAAGGAAGGATAATACAGTGCATGAAAGGCAGGGAAGTTAACCAGGTTACTGTCCGGTTGGCTACCCTACGCATGGGAAGTGGAAAAGGAGGGATTTAAAGAGAAAGAAAGGGTATTGAAAAGACAGGGGATAGAGCTTGAGGAGTGAGAAAAGAAAAATTGAAGATAACTACAAAAACAAAACAATAGGCGGTAATAAAGCCTAAACCGAAACGGTAAACTAACGAAATGACAAATGAACAATGGTACACAGTGTCTCTACAATCGTTCAGACAGGCCTGTGTCCTTTAAGAAACGAAGTAACGCTTTTGTGGCCTTTTCGGACTGCGATGGGCAACGCCTGTGACACAAAGCAGTTTGTGCAGGGAACTTTCTGTTTTAAGCAATGCCGATAATGTTACCTGCAAAGGTTCCAATGAGTGCCCACTCAGCTATGGCAGCTTTCCAAACAGCACAAAAGATCAGCAGCAGCCTGTTGATGTCCACTCCAGGGTAAACTCCTCTCTCGTAGACTCCCAACCACTCGTATCCTGCCCCTCAAGATATTGTTTTTTATTTTCCCGTGATTTCTGTCGTACTTTTGACAGATTTTCTGTCCGCACCTACTTCTTATCTCCCCTCCCTGCCTGGCGACCCATTGCAACGCAGGATACCGAGGACACCAATCGGGATATCCCTCCCTGCACACGTGGTCGGATGTGTGGTATGCCACTAGAGCGGCTTGTTCCTGTCTCTCCTCCGCACTTGTTTTGTTACTCTGATAAGGCGCCTGAAACAATGTTCTAACGGGGACGTCCCTGTGACAGGCGGGCTCGCTGCCTGCAGGGTCACAGCAAGGAGGGGTGCGCATTTCGCTCCACCACCTGGCAGGAACCCTGCCCATGGTGCGCGGCCTCGAATTGCCAGCTGGAGAACAGGGGGATTTGCATCTGGTTGTGGGAGTCGCCGCCTGAAACGGCCGCCCACCACAGATTCCAGCCCCCTCTCCCAGGGGACGCCCCCCCCAAACCGCAGCGGCTCAGCGGCTGCATGGCGTGCACAGCCGCTGAGCCCGAAATCGGGGACCGGCCACCCGGCTGCGGCAAGGGCGAAATTCACCCATCACTGGGTCAATGCATGCGCGCTCGTGTGCTCGGTGCTTGTAGTGCACGTTAAAGACCCCACCATGCATGTTGGTGGTGAAATTGCCCCTCACCGGAGGTACCAGCCGCCCAGTGCGGCAATTGTAACCAATTAGGCAAAATTCCAGTTTGGCGACGCTGGATACTTGGATTCGGCAAAATTTTTTGCACTTCTGAGCAAGGGTTTTCGAGTGAAAACGTTAACATGTGTAGACATTTTACACTTCAGGAAACATTCCCAATTCCAGGGAACAACACAAGTCTCGGCTGCTTGTTGCACTGTTTCAGTTGTTACACTGATGACGCACCTAAGCCGTATTACTATACTGGGGTTATTTCGCAGATTTTTGCAACATTTAGCAGGGAGGGGTAACACAGTGCCTGCTTGTGCCTCGTAGCAAACTTTCGCTCGCCGTTTGGCATCGCTCTTGGCTTGTTGTGCGAACACGATAAGCAAGATGGAGCCGCCTCGGACGCGCTCGCTACCACAGCAGACGACGCACGTACCAGGCTCTACCAATCAGAAAGCAGCATTTGGTCACGACGTGTCTTCGTTCTGCGAATGGGATTGCCAGTTGTGGGGTTCTTTTGGCACCGGTATTTTGTTCAACCAATGGCTGCACGGAGGCATTTGGGGCAAGAAAATAAAGAAGGAAAGGCGCTCTTTCAAACGGTACCGATGTTGCCGTGATCCGCCATGCTGGTCGACTGCTACACGAAATGGAAAAAGCTGCGTTTTCTCGCCGGCTTCAATGAAAATTCGGCTCCCACACGCGTTATAAATCAATATCACATTCTAAATACTGGTTCACGAGGCACGAAATTTCGACCACAACTAAAATAATAGTTGCAGAATCCAAAAATCTTGTTTCCAAAAAATCAACTTTTTCGCGATTTTTCAGCCGCTAAGACCCGTGTCCTCCCTTAAAGGAGCACCGACACGAAAATTTTATGTTACACTTTTATTGCTTTTATCGATGCTTAATGGCCTGGAAAACCTGAAACGGCACTTAAAATACTTCAGTGCGCGATAGTTAATTATATTGAACTGCCTGAAAATCGTTTGTTTCAAATTCCCGCGCTTTCATCCCGGAAGGCGCATATGACGGAATCCCTGACTGACCTCACCACTTTGTGCGCACGTCACCGGCGCCTGCTTGAGAGGGTGTTGTGCTGCTCGCCGCTCATGGGGCAGTGCGCATGAAGTGACGTCACGAGTTTTTGACGAGCGCTTCCGCGTCACTTCTTTTGGCTTTCACTCGATGATGTCACGCTGATGTCCATTTGCTGAGTGCCGCTCGGTGCGGTGCTCCGTCGGCGCGATAAATGAGATCCAATTAAACTATGTTCGCATCGCAGGCCGCTCATATTTCAGCCAAGGTATCCTGTTGAGTGATGGAAGCGAACTGAGCAATAATATTAACTCCGAAAATTGGTATCAGTGCTCCTCTAATGTTTATTCGAAGAAAAGAAATTGCGCGCTACGTTTTGCCTTGCGTTTTTCTTACAGGAAGTATTTGGTCTCACATTTGCTGATGTCGTCTTCCCCGCAGGGTCCCAGTGCCTTTTCGGGTTTTGCGATGACCATGTACCTGGTGCACCTGCTGGTGAAGCGCCAGCTGAGCCCCATGATGAGCTCCTACCAGGCTGCCCGCTTTGTCCTCCTCACCCTCTGTGAGTCCCCACCACTGTGTGTCTTGGAAGAAGAGAGAGAGAGGGAAAAATCACATTTGGGGTTTAAGTCACTGATAAAACTCACGAGGCGTGTCATGTGGAGGGGTACAGAAGGAGTAAATCTTACATGGCCTGCAGGCTTGCTTGTGTGTGCAGCAGCTGTGATGTACTATTAAAAACAGTAAGACGATGTAGTAGTAGGCAGCGGTGAAATTCACTTGGGTGGAAAAACTGCGCGTGAGAGACAAGACAATAAGACACTTGGTTATCTTGACTTTATGCTAACGTTTCCATTGCAGTAAGTGCTGGATGAAGCGTAGAAATATTTGAGGTGGTGGCAGCTAAAGCTCCACTGTTTTGTTACCGATGGCTTTGTTGTAGAGGCGCGGTCACACTAGGCCGACCCGACGGCGACGCCGACGAGTCGCCAAACCATCGGCCAACTGCCGAGTTGCCCGACCGCGCTGTCATACTTCGCCGACGGCGACACAAACACGTCAGCCGATGGAAAGTCCGCCTAGTGTGACTGGCTCACCGACCGAAGACGCCAACAAAACCGGTCGCCCGACGCGTCGCCCGACGCGTCGTCGGGAATCGATCGAGAAGCGAAAACTGCTCCCCTACAACATTCGTGCCGCAATGAATGCGGGTCTATTTTGATAGTTTCTGGAGTATAATAAACTCAATGAGGTCCATGAAGCCCATACAACTCAACACTAGCACTAATACAATCCGTATTTTGGCTATCGACGCTTCGGCCGTGCTCTTCGGCGACGCCACTACCCGTAGCTGCAAACTGCACATGCGTGTGCGATCGGCTCGCCTGTAGAAAATGTAAGGTCAGTTTCGTGCAGAAGAAGAGTTACGTAGGGTAATTCGGGTAATAAGGCGTCAATATCGGCCAAGGTTTTCAACGTGAAACGTAAAACCGAAGTACGGCAAGCACTAGCCCCGCAGTGGGAAATCGCAGTCGCAGCCAGGCACACATATTTTTGCGAGCGCTTTCGCGAAGCAGTGGAGTTGATGGTGATAAGCTATTGTGGGGGCGTCAGGGAACCTTGCTGTGCAAGCACTATTTAAGAAATTTCACTTTACCAGCCAGGAATTCTGTAAACCGGCTAGTAAACACCGACGTGGCTAGTAAACACTGAGGCTATTTCGCAGTGGCGCAGCATTTGTGCAGTGGCGCAGTGGTCTCGCGCGTGGCGCCCGTGTAATCAACGTTGCGGGTTCAATTCCCTTTTTTAAGGGGAATGGTTTGCGTATCCAATTTTTGAATCATTTTCTGCGTGATTTTGAGAAGCAACTACCAATGTAATGGAAAATTTCCTTTGAAACAGTGAGTTGTGTCTTGAGCCACAACAATTAATTTCCCTTTTCTTGCACTGTGTTTCTCGAAAATGTGGTACCATGGTGCAATGTAAGGCCTTCTCTATTAGAGGAGGTTAAAGTTCTGCTGACGTACGCACTAATGTATATGCATATTTTACGTGCTACAGAGGTCTTTTCGCCGGGGTTAACATCCGTATTATTACTGCCACGGCAGAATCAAACACAGCTCTTTTTTCTTTGTCCGTGATATAACAAGAAGTTGAGGAGTACATATAGTACAAGCAGCTCACACACCAGTATGCACGAACGGCTTCAGTCGCGCAGCAGCGACACCAAGTTTGACTAGAGAAACAAAGAGATCCCCGGTGGAGAGGCAAGGCGGCGCAGTGGGCCGTTGCGCGGCCGTCGCCGTGGTGTGACAAGCGCGTCGGCCGACATCGCGCAGACACTGACGCCCTGCCGATTTCTCGCCGACGCAGACGGTTGGCCAACGGTCGGTGTCAGCGCGGTGTGACATGGCCGCCGACAGCTCGCCGACACGGTGTTGGCCGACCAAATCGGCCGATGGTCGGGCTAGTGTGACTGCGCCTTAACTGGTATCAATAATGAAGATTTCCCTCTCAAAATATTTTTAGTGATTGCATGTTTACTCTTTGTGTAGACTAATTTGCAATGCTTTCGCATTGTTATACAGTTAAACCTCGTTATAACGAAATTGAAGGGGCGCCGCGATTTGCTCGTTATAGCCAATATTTCGTTATAGCCGTAGCCGACAATTACTGCAAATATTATGCATTGTAGTTGCCTAAAACCATCCTAAAACAAAAGGGGTGAAATAGCATCTTGCCGCACGGCGGTAGTCAGTAAAATAAACACATTCCGGAGGTAAAAAGGAAAAGTCACGAACCTACTTTATTGCAGTTCAAAACTCCTATTTCAAACAGACTTGGCTACGAAGAAGTCCGTAATTGGACGTTGATGCACCTTCCTGAAGCGAGCGATGGCTCGCTCAGCAGCGGCCGCTATGTTCACGCCATCTTCGCCGCCCTCGTGCGCGCCGAAGTAGCGGCACAGCACGTCCACTGCATCTATATAGTGCCTCCAACGCCGTCCTTAGCGCTTCCTTTCACGTCACGTGCAACAGCGCTGACGACGGACTCTCGGTTGCTCCCGATGATGGACAGCGTACTCGTCCACATGTCAAAGTCTCTTGCCACCTTACCACGGAGTGCACCTTACCTTCATTCGCTCCCGATGCGACGGCTTTTATCATAGCCGTCTTCTGTTCAAGCGTGATAGTCGTTCGCTTTCGCTTCCCGCCTGTCGCACTCGCGTTGTTGGAATCACGCAGGCAGTACGACGATAAAGACTGCCAAAACCCACGCACACACAACTACGCAGCGACGTCGGCGATACGAACAGGGGAGGAGGGGGGGAAAAAAAGGTGACGCAACCGAGCGCGCCGTGTGCATTGGGGCTCTTCTCGGACTCACCGCGGATAGTCCGCGGGTAGTCCGAGGATTCCCCGAAGCCATAGGGATACATGGGAAAATCGAACGTCGGACTGCTTCGAGGGGAGCCCGCGGTGAGTCCGAGACTGTAAATCGAAGGGCCCCATTGCCTGCATGCCGTGCGCAGCGAGAGGAGGGTGGGAATGGCTTCGCGGGCGCAGCGTCCGCACGGCGCGCCATCCAGATTCGCGCGCGTGGCGGGAGTTTTGAACTGCTAATACAGTTGTCGCGTCGCGCACTGTCTCAAATCCGCGTTGCGCACTGTTGTAAAATAAGCTCAAAATTTGATTTCTCGACGAAATTTGTTCGTTGTATCCCGTAACGGGCAAATTTTACCTCGTTAAAACGAGGTTTTAATACATTGGCTTCTATGGGGACTTTCAGGGGGAATTACGATTTGTTCGTTATATCCATTATTTCGTTATAGCCCGTCTCGTTATAACGAGGTTTAACTGTAGTATGCACATCCTCTGAAAGTTGCAACAAGAGGTTTTTGTCATTTTAATTCGAGCCCCCCCACCACCCACACACACACCAGGGATATTGTGGTGCAAATTGGCTTACCACTGCTGTCTGTGGGTTTACAAAACCGCACCCGTTTTTCGTGGTCTGAAGAAAAAAAAAAAACCACTATGTCCTCAATTTTGATGCGCACTAAACTTTGATTATTTAATACAAAAATTCAACTTTTTTCACTTGGAAAAAGCAAGGTTTATTGCAGAGGTGGCATGAAATGAAATGTGCCGGTTGTCGCCGGCAGGGCAGTCAGCGCAACGACAGTCTGGGACAGCGTCGTTGGGTGGCACTGGCGACACGTTATCACTCGTCATCGCTGTCGGACGACTTTTTCTCGCTCTTGATGGCCCTAAACATGTCGTCTTGGGTGCCGTTCATAACATTCGAAATGCCGCATTTCTTGAACGCCTTGCTCACCATGATAAGTGGGATCGTGCACCATGCATCCTTTGCCCATCCGGCAAAGTCTTGCAGAGAAGCACGCTTGATTCGGTTGCTACCGTAATTACCCGATTCTAACGCGCACCTTTTTTTTTGGAAAAATAGGCCGAAAAATTGCATGCGGATTAGAATCGGATACGAAACCGAAACTGCCGAAACAGCTGAAATTTCGTCCCACGCATCGGCATCACCATCTCAAGATGGCGCCAAAGCCTTCAGCAACAATTTTTTGAACGCAGGAAGCATAGGCGCTTAAGCTTCACACAAATCGTCAAGTCATTCCACTTGCGCGCTCGATAACAGCAATGGCAGCAGCGGCTCTCACGCGTTCAAAACGAGCGGTCGGCTAAAGCTTGTGCCTCTGGAGAAGCTCGCGGGATGGGCGTGCGAGGCATGGGCCACGATTCCATCGACCATGGTTGAAAGTTTGTTCAGAAGTGTGGCATCGCGAACGCTCTTCACGGCACAGAGGACGAGATGTTGTGGTCAGTGGAAAGCGACGAGGAGTGAGATGAGTGAGATTACTTCGGGAAATAAATCGCCCATTTCTCTCGCATTCGTTTGTCTGGGTCACAAAGTTCCGTGCGCGTTACAATCGGAGGTGCAAGTTTTTTCGTTTTTTTGCCAGAAAAATTGGGTGCGCGTTAGAATCGGGGGCGCGTTAGAATAGGGTAAATACGGTAGGTGTCAATTTATGGCCGTCACCAACAAGCCACTCGGTGTAGAGCGCCCCAATCCGGTCTTCGACTGGCTTGTTTAGCGAAACGTCCAGTGGCTGCAGTTGCAGGGGTGAGACAGCTGCGCATATTGCGCCTTTTTGATACAATTCCATTTTGCTGCGCCAAGCTGCTCCAAAAGCATGAAAATTGAGAAAATTGCGCCAAACTGCTCCAAAACAGTCCGAAAGGCACGGATTTTGATGCTCATGTCAGTTCCAGCGGGACGAAAGCCTCCCGCATCCCGATCACCGCATTTATTGTCGGTCAATCGCAAACACAGTAGTGGCGCAAATAGAAAGACTGAAATTAAGCAAACGATAGCTTCTAAAACGAGATTGGCTTTCCGTCCGGGTTCGCTGAAACAGCCTTCCTGATTGGGCATCGCTGTGGCTACAAACATGGCCGCCGCCTGATCCGGCTGCTACTGCCTACTTCACGCGCCCAGTGCGCATCGCCGATATTTTCCCTGGTTTATTTTACGCTATCAGCTGGGTTCCAGTCTATTCATTCTATCTGTTGTGGCTCTGAACAGTCACCTTAACTCGGGGGTATGGTTTGGGATTGGTGCGAGATTACGAGAAGTTGCGCGGCTCGGAAAAAAGTTCATTGAAATGTGGGGCCTATGACTTCGGCGTGGTTTGTCCTTGAGTGCGAAACGCGGTACGTGCGTCTATTATCGGGTTCGTGAAGTGAACGTTTTGGCTCGTTGTGGCATTATAAAATGTTGAGGTGTTGCTGTGCTTCGAAGCGCGATCGCGAGCCTCGGGGATGGAACGGTCGACACGAAAGTTGCGGGCTTTGCGATGGCGCCGCGACCTGTTCAAGCAGCGCCCAATAGATGCAGGACTGCATGGTTGCCATAGCACGCGACTAATAACACTTGATGTATGCGAAGTAAAATTTAATGCCAAAATTTAGGTGGCTAAACAGTAACGCAACTTAAATGACCATGGGGTGAACGTGCGCCCCGGGGACTGAAACGGGTTGGCTGGTTGGGCTATGCGACTGTTAGCTCGAAGTTGCTCAACTGTAGCCATGACTACACTCGTTCATGCAACGCAGCCTGGGATTTAAAAAATAATAATTTTAGAATTGAAACGGTAAAAAAAAAAACGCCACAATTGCAGAGCCCTTAAATTTGATAATGTTAACGGCAGTTTTGTTTGTTGTCAGTGTTGCGTACAGCCGCAACACAATATCACCAGTTAGGAAAAGGTAGTGCAGAACTTTGTGATACTCTTAAAAACTTCTTTCACGTAAGGCTGTTTCAGTGTTCTGTGTATTCAAAACAAATTGGAATGTGTACTTGACCCTTCAAATTGCTGAAATTGATTTTTTAAGCCCACAAGACGATGTATTAAATGTCCCTAACTGCTCCAAATCAAGGTTTTTCTGCTCCAAAATCAAAATTTTGCTGCTCCGAAAACTGCTCCCAAATCTCTTTGGGCTGTCTCACCCCTGCAGTTGTGAAGTTGTGCCACCGGGAATCGCAACAAAGTCAGTGTTGCAAGCGGCGAGCTTGTCCTTGATGCGCTCATCGAGCTGACGCCTGAACACGTCCAGTACAAGCATCGCGCGCAGGCCCAAGCTTGCGCCGGGTCGCTTCCGCCACACGTGGTCGATCAAGTCGGCCACCAAGTCCGTCGTCATCCACCACTTCTCGTTTGCGCGCACAATCGCACCACTGGAAAACACGATTCCTTTCGGTAGTGTCTTGCATTTAAATACGAGGTGGGGGGAAGTTTGTGCCCGTCTGCAGTGCAGCAAAGGATTGCCGTCACTTTCATTTTAAGTGTGAATGCACTTCTTAAGCGAGCCTGAATCGTCCGCCGCCGTCGTCCGCATAGCAACAGCTGCGGGTGCGCGCGCTCCTCGTCTTCCCTAGCAACGGGGGGAGATGGGCGCGCGCTACTCTCCTCCTCCTCTCTCCGCTCAGTGACTGCGGGTGTTGGGCGCCTCCTCTCCACTTCGGGCGGGAGAGCTCTCGCTCGCGTAGCGGGCGCTCCGCATTCCGACGCGTGAGGGCGCTCGTGTAGCCCTCGCCGTAACGGCGGGCGCTACTCTCCTCCTCCTCTCTCCGCTCAGTGACTGCGGGTGTTGGGCGCCTCCTCTCCACTTCGGGCGGGAGAGCTCTCGCTCGCGTAGCGGGCGCACCGCATTCCGACGCGTGAAGGCGCTCGTGTAGCGGCCGCGTGGCGCGGGAGGGTATTAGTCGAGCGCGCGCCGTCGTCGAGAACGGTCGCTGGTCCTGCATCTCAATAACGATGATGGCGGACCGGGCAACGGTACCAGCAATAACGAGTGAAATATCTTTCTTTGTAGTTGTGTGCGTGTGTGTAATCTCTCGACTACTCATTAAGATCATGATATCCACCGTAATCGCGCAATCAACAACCGTGCATTCGCACTTACACACTCTCCCCCTCGGGGAAGTGCGAGGGAATTTTTTTTTTCGTGGCCGGAGGACACAAACTTGCTTGGCGCTCTTCTTCTCCATCTTTGTGGTGTTGGGCATATCGAAGCGTCGTTGCGTTTGATCCGCATTTCCAATTTGCCTGAGCATGTAGTTGCTCTTGTGGCGCAAATTCAAGCCGTACCGCTGAAATGCGTCCGGTTTTTCCTCAAACTCTTCCAGCAACTTCTGGCATATGCCTGCCCGCCGGCGAAGTGAGAAGCCTTTTCTCTTCATGAAATTTGTAATCCAGCACCTGCTGGCCTTGAACTCCCTCCAAGTTAGTCCTTGCTGCAACGCCAACTCCATCGCTTGAATCTTCGGCTGCTCTATCGTTACAAGTCTCTGAGCCGCTCGCTGCTGCTGCACTTACTCTGCCAGCAGCTGTTCTATTTGGGGGTCAGCTGAACCTTTTCCGTGTCGCCTTGCTTGCGAAAATTTTCTCTTTCTGCTTGCGCCAATCCCGCACGCAAATCTCCGGAACACTGAACGCATGTGATGCGGCCTGAGTTCCATCACTTTCCGCGCACAAGATTACTTCCTTCTTGAACGCAGCATCGTGGTGAACCCGCTGTGTCTTCGCAGTGGGAAATTTCATGGCGGAAAGAACAGAGGAATGTAAGAGAAGACTACGCAGGCAACAAAAGCAAACATGCGCCAACTACGTGCTGGCTATGCATTCAGTCAGTAGTCAAGCGGCCATCTTGAAACGTCAACGGTGATACGGCAGTCTAGCGCTGCAGTTTTGAGTCGTACTCGATTGTAACGTGCATGCGATTTTGGGACCTATTTTTCCGGAAAAAAGGTGAACGTTAGATTGGAGTAAATACAGTACGTGTTGCTCTAGATCGATAGATTAGCTCAACAAGAAGACGAATATACCACTTCTATGCGTAGCTTTCTTTAAAATAGCATAGAGAATGGTGGAAACGTAAATGCAAGTGCCACCGACACTGGCTTTACTGCACAAGGTGCACCCGAAATGGTTAAAACATCTGGCATGCACGTCTTTTCTGGACGCCGCTGGATGACGCTACTCGTCTATACCTGGGGTGGCAGTACTGCTTTTCGAGGAAGCGCGTGAGCTATGCACAAGGGGTTGGTTCGACGCGAACATTTGCGGGGCCTTACAGGGAGTATGTTTTTCTTCAACAAAGCGTCAATACTGATCATGGGTCCCATAAAAGAACATTTTGCTTAGTGGTGCGGAGCTGCACAGGACGTGCAAATTCGGGAAAGCACGACTGATTTGACCGAAACTGACCAAAGTTCTCGGTACAGGGTACTGTTGTGTTCAGTTGCTTCAATACCGCTACACATCCCTGCTTCCTCGCTTGCTTCCAGTTTATCAAGACGCAAACAACAGTTGCTGCAGCCACTGTATGCGTCAAGTTTCGTTGCATTTTATTAGCGATTTCCCAGCAATTAAGGCATCTATCGGCACCGAATAAACGCTAAAATGGCTCTGGGGACGTCAGACCGTTGTTTGAAGTCAATGTGCTGGTTTCCTTTAGTGTCCCTTTAATATCATATTTACTCGAATCTAACGCGCACCTTTTTTTTTTCGGGGAAGTAGGTCCCAAAATCACATGCGCATTACAATCGAGTACAACTCAAAACTGCAGCGCCGTATCGCCATCGACGTTTCAAGATGGCTGCTTGACTTCTGAATGTGTAGCCAGCGCTTCGAAGTTGGCGCTTGTTTGCATTTGTTGTCTGCGTAGTCTTCTTGTAGGTTCTTCTGTTCTTTCCGCCACGGAATTTCCCACTGCGAAGACACGGCGGGTTCACCACGAAGCTGCATTCAAGAAGAAAGTAAATCTTGTGCACGGAAAGCGATGGAAATCGGGCCACATCATGTGCGTTCAGTGTTCCGCACACTTGCGTGGGGGACTGACGCAAGCAGAAATAGAAAACTTTCGCAAGCAAGGCGACACGGAAAGGGTTCTGTGGACCAAAGAGGGGGCGATATCCCCAAATAGAAGGCCCACTGGCGGGGTACGTGCAGCAGCAGCGATTGGCTCAGAGACCCGCAACGACAGAGCTGCCGGGGGTGCAGCCCCGGACCGTCGTCGTGGTGACCATCTTGTTGGCAATAACCGGCACATTTCATTTCGTGCCAGCTTTGGACTAAACCTTGCTTGCTTCAAGTGAGAAAAAGTTGCATTTTTGTATTAAATAATGAAAGTCTAGGGCGTATTACAATCAAGGACATAGCGTTTTTTTTTCTTGTTCGGACTGCGAAATGTTGGTGTGCATTACAATCGAGGGCCCGTTAGATTCGAGTAAATACACTATGTAGCCCCTCACCAGCACAGAGATTCGATGCATGGACCTCATTTCAAAAACAGACTTATAAGCTACCCTGTCTTTTGCAGCTCGGTCAAACTACATGGAGGAGGCTCTAACACTGTGTACTGAGCAAGTCCCCAACCAGCCCTCGCTGGATGACTTCCGTGCAAGCTACCCAGTCGTTTTCGTTGATCCGGGTGGATTTCTGAACGTCTGGGCGTCCATGAGCACCGAATCATACCTCAGGGTAAGTCAGTGCCCTGGGATGTTACGTGGGATGTTAGACTAGGAATAAACGAGCATCACAAACAAAGGAATTTTATCTCAGAAAAAGCAGCACAGTGCTAAAATCATTTTCTTTGAAGAATGTTTTTAAGCATCCACGAAGCGTAGTATGCTTATACAAAGCAAAACGCAAATAAACTTTCCAGGCAGCACTAACTAGGCTTCACAAAGCCTGAAGTTATTGTATGATATACTACGCAGCCCTCAAGTGTGCACCGATAACAATGTCTAAAAAACACTAAATATAGTTATTGTTTTATTCGTCTTTGCCTTCATCTTAGTTGCTCCTAGATACTGATGTAACACACCTTTCTAACGACTTGGATCATGGGAAAAAGTAGATTATCTCGCAGTGCCAACATTTTGTCTTTTCGTTTGTCCTTCAGGTGAAACACGAAGCCCGGTTGGCAATCAGCTTCCTCGACTCGTGCTCGGCGGACAGTTTCGAGGTGCTGTTTGTGACCTCACTGCCCTTTGAGCGCACCTTCGACTGCTTCCTGCTGTGAGTTACGCTTTGCAAATGTTCTCAAGGGAAGGGCTAACATAACTGGAGTTTGTGCCCAGTTGTCTGTCTTGCTTCTCTGAGACTTGGGAGGCGAAATTCGAGGTCGTTTCAATTTTGTGACTTGTAAAAAAAGCATCTGCAGCTTCACAGACATTGGCAGGTACAGTAGCTTGTCTTGTCTCCCTGCATGATGGCTTGATACTTTCATTAAAACGAAAGCTTTGTTAGTGGGACCGATGGCGTCCTGTCAAGAAACTAATGCATTTGCCCGTAGACCAGTTGGTCGACCGAAAAGCTCTGATAAGATCTCTGTACACCCTACACGTGCGTGAAACTGGGCTTCTATTGTGTCAAAACGGTTACTTGAAAATCGAGAGAAAGGAACGGTTCTAGATAAGACAATACACGCACCAATCATGGAGAAGGAGTACAATAGCATACCTTTATTTCATAAACCACGTATCGTTACACATTTAGATCGTTCGTCGATGCGTTTACTTAGTGCGCGAAAAATTGTCGCATGAGTTTGCGATTTGGGTCTTTGAAGGTTTGGCAATCAATTGGATGCACTTTCAGCATAGGTTTTGAGCCACTTTTGACGCAGTTTTTGTGAGAAAGCTTTCACGCCTTTCTCAACAAAAATAGGAGCGGATGTTAAATTTTTTTTTCTCTTTGGAGGAAGTTTGTCGACACTTGCAGTATGTGTTACCAGTTTCCACTGGTTAGCCTCTTGCCTCTTTTTGCCATTATTCAAGTTATTTGCTACGAAATTGTTTGTTGCAAATTGTATTCACTTTGTAATTGTTTCAAAGGCAATGATCACTATTCACACTTGCGTAAGTGTTTTCACTAAGGAACTGCAGTTTCCTCGTAGGTCTAGGTTTGTTGATTAGAAAAGCTCAGTGATCAGCACTTAGGGGTCTATTTGCACTCATCTTGTATTCATTACAATCCTGTGGCAGAAGCAAGCTCACGAGACACATTGCTTTCTGTCTGCAGCTTGTTAGCGACTCCAGCTACGTACGAAATCAAATATGTAGTTGTTTCACTTATCAAACAAAAGTTGTTTTTTCTCTCATTCTCTCCACTTGTGTACAGCCTAAGCAAGAAGGACCTGGATTCGGCTGTGGAAGCAATGTCCCTTCACGCGGAGCTGGCGGACTGTAACGGTGCCAAGTCCGTGCCGGTTGCCAAGGCTGTCTGCAATCTCTTGCGCAAGGGGTTTGGCAACAGAGTGGACCTCCTGGCGACCAGGCTGACGGCTACGCCAGAAGTGAGCTCTCAGTTGTCCGTTACCGACTGAAAAGCGACTCGTTCCATTGCAGTTTTCAGCTGCTTGCAAGAGAATGCCTTAAACTGTAGTAATGCTTACCAGGTTGCGCTGTCATGGCATCCCTGGCCCTACGGCTGTCCGCAATCAGGCGGTGGGTGGAAATGTCTGCGACAGGTGTAGAGGGACGAGTGATCTCATTTTCCACTTCCCATTCAAGCAAAGTGCCTCACCTGCATTACTGGGGCTCTCTGCAAATAAGCAGCAATTTCTGGAGAGGAGTAGGTTCGCACGTTTACGAAGAAGCAGTTGATGCTTGCTCTCAGGACTCTGCTGCCCATGAATCACGTTTGTGGGGTAATTCCTTGATGCATTGACATTCAACCAACCCAGTTTCAGTAACGTTCCTTGTCCGATTTTATTATTTTTTTTAGCAGGGACTTGGGCAGTATGTGTGCATTCTTGTGTATGTGGAACATTGTGATGGGTATGATGATGATGATGTTGATGTAATTAGCACATTGCAGGTTTTGTGGATCGCAAGTCCCATTCCCTTCTGGAGTGGCTGCGTTTTTCTCATGAATGCGACAAGAAAAAACACAGAAATGCACTCGTGGGTGTGCAAGAGTTTGGTAGATGGTAAAGATCCCTAGACCTCCCTGTCTGCCTCACCACCTAGTTGTAGCGTTGGGATGTGAAACCCCCAAGTGGAGCAATTTTCGTATACAACAATGCTTATCCAGTATATGTATTATTTACACAGGGCATCAATGTCCTGTGAAGACACAAGAACAGGGCGGGTGGAGCTGAAACGCTGAAAGCAAAGAGTCGGTTGGCCTTGTGCAGTTTCGTTTGAACTTCACCTCGCAGTGCGTAACAGCTTGATGATGATGATGGCAATGGTGCCGCTTCCAGTGGAAGATCAGCCAGGAGGCCCCCGGAATCCCTGCGGACGAAGAGTCCCTGGAGATCGGGCTCCTGCTGAATGCGGCGCACTGCTACGCGACGGTGGAGCGGGGTCCTGCCGCGGACTGCCCCGAAGCGGCCGCGTTCCGGCAGCTGTGGGGCGACCGGTCGGAGCTGCGCCGCTTCCCGGACAGCAGCATCCTGGAGGCGGTCGTCTGGTCCGGGAAGAAGGCCTCCGACCGCCGGAGCATCGTGCTCCGCATTGCCCGGCATCTCCTTTCGAGGTACGAGCGCAATTTTGTCGTCACAGTGGGCACAGTAACCACTTGTAGTGCGGGACCGGATATATCGTGGGATTTTGTGACCACCAATTTGCGTCCCATAGAACTCAATGCACATGCATAGAGCTTAAAACCCAGTTGCCCGAAGCACACTACCGTTTACAGTGTGGTTTTTGGTAGGTTCGCTGGTTGACTAGGGTAGCTGGGGTATCATGTTATGGTTGCGAGAAAGAAAAAAAAAAAGAAGACAGAATCAGCCATCCGACGCAGCGGGCACTCCCTGTTCTCCTGTAACTTCGACATAGGAAAAAAAAGGCGCCCTTTCGGTAAAGTGTTTTGTTTTCACTCACGTGATAAACAACTGCCCTTGCTTGACACACCCCACCTTCACACCCCCCTCCCCCCGCCCCCCCGCACGGAAAGTTGTTTCTATTAACACGTGCAGATAAGCAGCCGTCTTTCACTTTTTGAACATTTAGAGATAGCGCGCTGCACCACTGCCAGATAAGCAACCGTCTTCGAGATCGGGAATGCAAGGTGGGGTGAAAAAAAATTCCGCTTGCGTTCTTATCTCGTTCTCCCGTGGCATCCCTTCATACACGCTAAGACATCCAGCCATGCTCCTTCAATACACAAACACAAAGGAAGTTATAGCTGCGCTTGTGGTTTGTAAGACCATGCGGCAGCTTGTAAGACCCTGCAGCAGTGGCTGATAGGGAAAAAAAAGACAAAATGAAGACCGTGCCTCTGTTTTTAAGAGGCCTTCAGTTGAGTGATGATAAACAAAGCAGGATTGAAATGTAGATTGTGATGTTGAATTCGCGCATGTTTTGTTTATAGTGCGATATCACTAATAGTTCGGATTTTTGCGGCTCCCGCCATATACGCTATAAGCGGTCCACACTGTAAGTATATTAATGTATTCCACATCGTACTCTGATGAAGGTAAGTCGACTTCCCGATACGTGAGAGTAAAAAAGTTAGGTTTCTTTTCCAACTTTTGTCCAAATTTTTTTCTAATTTTATATAAAGCTTGTTCGTATCCTTTCTTACACAGTATTTTACTCTGGGGCTCAGTCATGTGTATTATCACTATGTGGAATCAAGATCAAGCAAGTGCCTTGACTGATGTCTTTCTACGAAAATCAACTCCAAGGAGGTTGCATTTAGAAGGGTTGGGGTTGGGCCGGGGGGGGGGGGGGGGGCTGTTAAAGTGAGGTCAGAAGTTTATTCAGGATTATGAATATAGTTCAGGGCATTCTATTCAAAGTCCGGACTGGAGATCTGTTTCACCATAGTGTCTACGCTTAGATGTATACAAGTGAACCTTCATTTAAAGCATGGACCGAGTACCTCTGTCTGCTGTTAAAGCAATTTTGCTGTGGGCAGAGTTATTCTATCTTAACTGCTTTTGTGCTTACACCATTCAGAAGTCGAGCATTGTGTACCAACGGGTGCACTAGGGAAGATTAGGGGCAGTCAAGTTAAGCATGTAAAAGGCAGCTGAAAAGATTTAAGCGGGGAGGGAGCATGATATTTTCAGTTTCCAAAACTCCCTTGTTAAAGGAGCCATGAAGAGAAAATGCAAGTTGGTTTTATTCGAAAGATTTCGTGTTTTATAGTGCCCCCAGCGCTTGTCCGGATACAAACGGTGCTTTATTCACTGAGAAATTAAACAATTTAGGTTAAAATTTTGATTTTCCCGCTCAATCGTGCGTTTTCGTGGTCCCAAGTGACATCACGGGAACCGACCGCTCTGCAGCCTAGAGTACCTTCATTCACGCATCCGCCGTACAGGGTAGAGACACGTAACCCTGGCGCCGCCATGTTCGGTTGCTCGCTCGCCGCCGAAGCAAGTCATTGTGTCAAAACCACGCTAAAATTATCGCCGCAACGCGGTTTACTGAAGAAGTTTGAATCATATTGTCTGTTTCGCGTTGCTAGGTCTCGTGGGAAACGAAAAGAATAACGCGTTGAGCCCGTTGGCCCAATTGCGGCGGCACGGGACCGTTCAAAGGTTGTCTCCACCCTGTACAGCGGTGTTGGTTTGTTCCCGCGTTTCTTTACGTTCCGTAACCTAGATCGCGCCACCATACCGTGGCAAGCGTTTGGTTTGTTTTTGCCCGCATTTAAACCTGGCTTGTTTTTGTTCTGGGAGAAAATATTCGTTCCCCGAAACAGTGCTCGCTCGACAAATGGGGTCACGTAAGACACCGTTGCTTGTGTCAATCGGCCAGTGTCGTCTGAGACAACCCCAAGCCCCGTAGTGCTGTGCAGCTAAACCAAAGCATGCTGTGCGCAGTACGAACAGCAGAACGCATCAGTACTTCTATGTTTACATGTGCTTTCGTAACTTCCACTGTTTGTCCCATCATTCTTATTGCTTTGTAAAGAATGTGCCCTAAATTTAAGCGCAAATCGCTTGTTCGTCTAATTTGTAAGCTCTACCTAATTTGCGTCTGCTTCTGCCAGCCTCCGCCAATCGCAGAGCTTAGCCCATGTGACATCACAGGTTCTGTTGCGGGAAATGAGCTGGTGGGTTGCATGACCATTCCCGTTTTTCCTAATTATGTAGCTTATTTGAGTGAAGTTTACGTTAAAAGTGGTGTCAGTATGATTCTAACGAGACAATCTTTTGAATGAACCAAACTTGTGTTTTCTCTTCATGGCTCCTTTAAAAGGCAGTCATTCATGATGCTACGTGCCTTTTTTTCATTGATTCAAATTTAAAGATACGTGCATCTCTCGGGGGTTTGTTGGCACTTGGTTTTAATTTAGTGTGGCAGCTGACATTAATGAAAAAGTTTCCCCAAATTGTGCTTGCATGTACATGCATGTGACTTGTACAGTATGGTTTGATGGCGTGGTGAGTTCAGTGCACATGTCTTGACAAATCCTTTCATACCCAGCCGCCATTTTATCTCAAAAGTTCAAACAGGCACGAAGATTTTTCTTTTTTCTGTGTCCTGCTTGTGCATGAGCCTGGGGGAAAAAAAACCTGACGAGATGTCCTTCTTAGAAACACGCACTGGAAATGTACCCATCCTGTGCGTGTCCTAGGGGAGGATACATTTTGACAACTGGCACTTCAAAAACCAATGAACAAAGCCAATATCTCACTAAGGATGTGCAAAGCAAAAGCTGTGCTTTCATTTCCAGCTACAGTAGAATCCTTTTGATACATTCTCAGTTCATACCATTTCCTGGTTGGCACGCTCTCAACTGTGAACACTGAAAATTCCCCGTAGTATGTTTCTTACCGGATAGTATGTTTTCCTGGACACTACATTTCTCCCTCGTGTTTTTTTTTTATTATTATTATTAATGAGGTTCTCCTGTATTGCTACCTGATTTTGCGCTACACTGGTGTTGTGAAAGTCAGCGCACAAGTCTGCTTTGTTTTAATAAGGGAAGACAAAAATGCACAACAGGAAAACTGAGTGGTGGCGTGCGGGCTTGTACCCAGAATGGAACAGAATCTCGCCCGCCTGTCTCCGTCCTAATGTGTACACATAAGAAATCATGCTATTAAATTCAGTTTACCAGCTTTTTTTTTTTCCTTGCTTCCCTGGTTGCAGGCACGCAGGTGTCGAGGCATGCACGACGGTGGGCGACTTTTTGGGCCCACTGCTGTGCCCATCGGGAGTGGATTTCTCCTCCTCGGAGCCTTACGGCACCGGCGAAGAGCTTGCCGAGCAAGTCGTGACCGTGTACGACGAACTGGCACGGTCCCTGCGCCGTCTGCACGACCTGCCGCTCACCGTGTCGTCGGTCAGGGGCACTTCGGCAACACTGCGCCTGACGGAGGTGGGCAGCTGCACAAAATCTGCTCTAACTGGTCATACTCTGGTACCAGTTAAGAATGGTGAAGTGACCAACCCATACTTTGACACATGTGTGCATTTTGAAAGGAGATTGCACCTAACGGGTGACATTGTCTTCTTCTCACATGTAGTCTGTTTGTCGTTGCAGCAGTAGTTTACCAGCAGATTAATACTCTAGTAACACAGCAAATTTAATGTCATTCAAAGTGAATGAGTGACATTCGGTTTGGCCGTGCAGGTCTACACGGCGAAAGAAATATGATTTGGTGGGGATAGTGGTGACGATTAGCAACCTCGCGAAATTGCAACAATATAGTTCAAGTGCATCCACAATGTTTTGATACCGAACAGGTTTCTTAAAACAAAGCAAATAATTCTTTTTTTTTTTTTACGAGAAAATTAGTGTTCTAGGTGGAATAAGTAGACATCAGAAGCCGAGACAAGTCCACAAAAAAAAAAAAATCTGTATCTGGGTTTGGGACTTTTTTTTTTTTTTCAGTACTTGTTTGTCTTTCTTTACTTTAAAACCAATATGAATGGGGAAATATAAGTTTACTGACAGTTTTTAGAAACAGTATTCTTTGGTTTGTTACTGAACTTTCTTGTCTAGTGACGTGCTGCTGCTGTCGAGGCTACCCATTTGGCCGCTGAACCCCAACCTCATTTAGCTGCTAAATGCCACTTGCCTCGAATGTCGTTCAATTTTCTCATGTAGCGCCAAACTAATGACATTAGACTGAACGACATTTGCTCTAAATGTCAATAGATCTGCTGCGTGACAGGGTGTAAGTCCAAAAAATGACGCCTACTACTTGTGTCACGTTCGAAATACTCGCAGTAACGCGCTCTTTGCGCCGCATGGAGGAATGATCAGTTGTGGTGATGAGGCACTGGGGCAACTTCTATTGTCGTTCTTAAGTTGTACCTGAGTATAGCAAGGTGGACTGTGACGAATAGCGGTGTTGTTCTGCTTCACAATGATGCCACAGAGTGTTCTGTCGACTACTTCATTATTTCAACATCTCCATTATTTCTTCTAAGTTTGCAATAAACTTGCTATCATTGTAATCAGTACAAAGCAGTCTTTCTAGTGAACCAAACGTGTATTTTGTGTGCATGCCCTCATGTTAAGTGTGGCCTCAACTGTAAGTCAGCGGTGTCAGTTTTCTTTCTCTCTCTCTGCCTTCTTTAAAATTGCTTCCAGGTCTTCCCTCCCCTGAAGGGCTTCCTGACGACAGACTTCGGCACGGGCTTCATCGAGGACGACGTGTACACCATGCCTCTGCCCTACAAGGCACACGTTGCACATTTGGTGCCCGTCTCGACAGGTGAGGCGTCCAGGTGCTCCGATTTCACTCAGGTGTGCTGTTTTAGAGCGAAAGCTTTTGGCGTCCTGTCGAAAAACTAATGCATTTCCCCATAGACTGGTGGGCCAACCTAAAAGCTCTGAGCGCGTGCATGAAACTGGGCTTCCATCGTGGCGAAACGGTTACTTGAAAATCAAGGAATGATTCTAGATAAGACAGTACGCGCATTGATCACGAAGGAGTACAATAGTAATACCGTCTAGCCCACTTATAACAATAACCAAGGGCCAAGGAAAAGCCATCGTTAGAACCGATAATTGTTATAAGTGGGTTGCGCAAAAAAAAAAAGAGAAAACAGAGATCAAAACATTTTGTTTGCATGCAAGTGAGGTCGTACTGCTACTTATTTGCAGAAAAGATACCATAGTCTGTGGGCTTTGTCTGCTGCACACGAAGCTGGCGCACATTTTTTCAAGACCATCTATAGGTGCTTCACCGATTGAATGCACTTTTGACGCATCTTTGATGTCAGGTAGCTTTCACACTTCTCTCAGCTTCCTTAATTAAGGAAGGGATGGTAAATTTGCTTCCTTGGTTCTTGAATGCCCTCTCACCTCTTGCCAGACCCTTGCTTCACATTCTATTATCGTCACTTTTTTAGATGCAGAGCATCTGATTCACTTGCCTTGTCCCTCCGTCGTCGTCGTCGGCGTTGTCCACCCCTCCCCCATTCTCCTCGCCGTGCCAGCTGCGCTCTCTGCCGCTCACCCCCTCTCCTCTCTGATAGCGAACACTCTCTCGCCAGGGGCATTGGATTGGATTGGCTTGGATCGGATTGGATTAAAGGGGATTGTGTTGCGTCATAGCCGCGGCAGACGCGCTGGGGCCGGCGCATGTGCAGTACTCTCTCTTCCGTGGTTTCCTCTCCTTCGGGCGCGCTGCGCATATAACCGGTGTGCCGTTCTCCGGCGAAGCAACATCCACGCTTGGCTCAAACACTTAGAGTCCACGCCGCTTTACAAGTACGCCAACGTCGTCATCGACTGGGACCGGCTTACGCAATCCCCTCAACGTTATGCGCGCTATAAAACGCGGTCCCTTCGGCGCTCCGCCTATGCGTCGCATCTACACAGGGGGTTCCCGCGAGGGGAGGTGGGAGCTTTTTGTCTCCCTGCTGTCAACTTCCCGACTTCTCTTCCCTTGCACTAGTTTGTAGACCATGCAGCTGTGATACAGAGCAGAACTCTGGTGAAATGCTCTTGCAGAGATATTGGTAGCGGTGACAAATGCCTGCAAGGGGCCTGCTGCGAGATTAACTAGTTACATAAAAAAATTGCCTCATCAACTGTTTTAGTTTACTCCTCCAAGCGGCGATAGCTTGTGTCGACACCAGCCACCGTTGAGCTTTTCGCAGAACAACGCAGTGTAGCCTGGCATATCCAGCTACTTCTCATAGTTTGTTTACCCTCTACCTGTATTGTGGCGGGGTAGTTCTAAAATGTACGCTTTCCGAGTTTTTGTTAATGTGTTCATAGACTGGTGTTCAAAGCTCGATTCATGTTTCAGAATAAATGGTGTTCAGTCTTGACCAGAGTTCCTCAATAAAAATTTACCATCCTCTCCTAAAGAAAGCTGAGAGAAGTGCGACTGCGTTCTAACATCAAAACCTTCGCTGAAAGTGCATCCAATCGATCTTAAAGCCTTCAAATAACCAAATCGCAAACGAACGACGAACCCATGCGACGATTTTTCGTGCACTAAGTGAACGCATCTACGAATGATCTTAATGTACACCGATAAGTGGTTTGTGAGATAAAGGTATACTATTGCATGCCTCCTTCTTAATCGAAGAGTGTATTGTCTTATCTAGAACCGTTCCGTGTTACGTGACTTTCAAGTAACCGTTTTGACCACAATGGAAGCCCGGTTTCACACATGTGCCGTGTGTCCAGAGATGTTATCGGAGCTTTTCCGTCGGCCAACTGGTGAACAGGAAAATGCAATAGTCTTTTTGACAGGACATTATCAGTCCCAGTAAGAAAGCCTTCACTTTAATACACCAGTTGGGAAACGCCGCTTCAGAGTGGCACGGAACCCAGGGAGAAAAAAACTACTTTGCTAAGCGTGTACTTAATAAAACACCTTCATGAAACAAAGCTTGTTTTTAAAATGGGGAAACCATAAACTAGGTATTGTTGACTCGTGTATCCACGGTTTTTCTTACGACTTACGGCAGCAGCCACAAGCACTTGGTACTACAACTCTGTCAACAGATGGCCTGCTAGTCAACTTGCGCGCATATTGAGTAACTCTGGTCTTGGTATGTTGTTGATCTCGTGTGCTCTTTCTCTCTCGTCTGCAGTGGTGGTTCACATGGAGGCCACTGGCAAATGGCCCGACAACCTGGAAGCCCTGCGTCGAGTCAAGGCGGCCTTCCACCTGACGCTCGCCCGCCTGTTGCGTGACAACGAGCGGCTCGTCACGGCACCGCACCCGGAGTACGTCGACGTGCTCAAGGTGCGTGCGCGTTTTTCCCACGCGCGAGCTTGCGGTGCTGCGGCTTCTATAGATGGTATTCACTGAAAAGTTTAGCTGTCAATTTCTTTGCTTGGCAACACTGGAAGTGGCCATGAACATGGCCGAAGCGCCAAGGGCATGGCACTGCAGAAAGAAAAACACCGGCGTGCGTTATCTGCTCTGTGTCAACCCGATTCTCAACGGTGGTGTCAGCAGATAGGTTATTAATCGCACTCACATTGGAGTCGAGGCATTACTTTGCGTTCGGTGGGGTAGAGTTTGGAACGTCCAAAACACATCATGTGCTTAGCACGGACAAGTATCGCCATCCCGCGCAGCCTGACGTAACCAGTGACGGCGCACTCACATGGTTGCCTGCATGCATGCCTTGCCAGTGAATACAACCTATAGGATTCTCGAAACAGCTTTCAGGGCAATAATGACACGAGAACTTGAGAAATTTGTTTGCTTTTGCAGGAAGGCTTTGTGTTCAGGGTGCGCATCGCAGCCCACAAAGAGATTGGCCTTGCCAAGCAGAACGTTGCCCCCAATGGGGCCATCAAGGTCAAGGACACCGAGCTCAGCTCCAAGATCGAGTTCGAGACCGAGATCCTGCCCGGCCTCACGAGCACGCTGCATGGGTGAGAGCTGCTTTGAAGTTTCAAGGTGAAGTCGCGTCTATTGCTTTGGCCTCTGTTCAACAAAATGTGCCTGCCTCTCTCCATTCAAAAATGACGAGCACTAGTTAGTGTTGAGTTAGCTTTGTCCCACCAGTGTTTTAGTGGGCTTGCTTAGTGCAGTATCATCTTGCTGCAATGCTGCTGCTCTTAGATGGGTTCAGAGGTCATAAATTGTTTGAAGAAACCTCTGCAACCAACCTGCATGGTGGAAGGACGGGCCACAGATTGCATCTTTAGCACTGTGTGACAACACTGGTTACCTGCCGCGGTGGCTCAGTGGTTAAGCCATTGTGCTGCTGAGCGCAAGGACAGTGCAGGTTCGATCCCGGCTTCAGTGGCTGCTTTTCTGATGGAAGCAAAAGGCAAGAATGCTCGTGTGTCGATATTTTGCCTCGTGTTTAAGGGGCAGGTGGGTCTTTGGGGCCGAAAAACAAAAAAAGTTGTTTTCTAAAAAAATGACATTAGTGGCATCCATGTCCATTTTTCTATCAGTCTTCTAATTTTCTCATCAAAAGGCACCATATTGTGTTGTAAATAGCATTTTAAAGTGCACTCTAGAGCACAATTGCGCGGAATTCGATGGTAAAATGGCACTTTTCTTGCAACGTGAAGTGAGCAGTTTGCCGACGGATATCTCGGCACCCAGAGCAGTTACACTGTAATTTTTTTTTGCTTCCAATACCTAAATGTGTGGATAATATAATGTCCTAAAAAAAAATTTTGATATGGAGTCTTTCGAAAATTATTATTGGGCTCAGTTCACGCCACCTGTGAGCAATTTCCGGCAGAGCACGCGAGTTGTGAAGTTCAGTGTGCTGTAAAACGACCAAAAATAGCTAAATAACAAAAATTCTTCTAACATTGTATTCTTTACTCATTTGTCTGCCTAGGCATGAGATAATTGCCATTCTGTATGGAGTGGTTATTTTGTAATTGTGACCCAATATAATTCATTTAATCATTAATTATCTAAAAAATAATCAGTTTGCAAAAAATCTAATTGCAGGTTTGAAACCAACAAAATAAACTCAATAATATTCTGCAGTTTAATTAAAACTGGTTGGTAAATAACAAAAATAGCTCCAAGACCAGTCTGCCCCCTTACAGATCACTAGGTGGTTGAAATTAATCGAGACCCCTTCACTACGGTGCAAGTGATAGCCTACGAGTTGCTTCGAAGTGTAAAACACCAAAATCCCATTCAGTTCAATTCAAAACTTGTACTACTGCAGTTTAAAGAGGTTTTATGCAGCATCTGCTAAAATTCAGGGGTAAATTACAAAGTCCTGGCTTTGTGGTGTTCGATTTGGCTTTGAGCTTTCGCATATCACCTCACCGACTGTAATTATAGCATGGGGTGTCTGTGTTTGCAGTCTCCAGCAGCAGCACAGCACGTTCAGCGCAGCCTGCCGTCTGGCGAAGCGATGGGTAGCTGCACAGTTGCTCAGCAACCACATCACCGACGAGTGCGTCGAGCTGCTAACGGCAGCCGTCTACGTGTCACCCGCACCTTACGTGGTACCCAAGTGAGTCTTGCTTGATGTTGGTATACAGTCTAACCCACTCATAACAATATTGGATTGCCACAAAAATGTCATTGTTATAACCAGTAATTGTTATAGCAGAATTGAGCAAAAAAAGTTATGTAAGCATTTAGTGGTTTTCACCCTCGGCAAAACAGAAATATAACTGCATGGCCGACCACCCAGGCTTATCCATGCGTGTGCCAACCAACTCAACAGGGCCCCTAGGAAAGACTACTGTCTTTCACATAGGAGGAAGTCTCTGCAACAGATCCTTGACTTTTTCTTTCATTTTTAACGATTGGCAGATTGCTTTTTACTAAAGTGGTGTTCTTTTCTTCCTTTTTTAACATTGGTAACCAACGGTAGCCCTTACCTCAATGTCGCTTTATTTTAATCTGGACAGCGTTGAAGAGGTGGCCCCTGCTTCTCTCATTTCCTGGACCAGCTGGCAGCAGGAGATGAGAGGGGCAGTCGGGAGGTCTCATCTTTCAGGGGTGGCATGGCTACATAAAAGGCACCAACATTTTCTGAGTGTTGATAAGATATAACATGCCGCAACTTATTTCATGCGCAAAGTAATTCCCGGTCGCACACAGTGCACCCACGATCTCTCACAGATCTCCAAACACTATATTTTGCGTAGGCTCATACAGTCAGGCTCAATTGTTATAACCAATATTAAGGAGAATTACCATTTATAAGCGGTTTAATTTAGCATATAACATATAGCAATGTTGACGGTGTTGCAACGGTTCATTGTTATATCCAATATATTGTTATAACCAGTATTGTTATAAGTGAATTGCATTTCAAATCAGCTGTAATTTTGTAGCAGGAGCGGCCCAGTTTATGGCCAGTGCTAAATTTGTGCTAAATGAGCGGTTTAGCGTAATGACCTAAGAACACAGTTTTTTTTTTTAACAGACATCATGATTTCCTGTCATTTTTGGCTGCAAAGACGTATAAGTTAAGCAAACAAAAGCAAGAAGTAGGGAGCACTGAATTCAGTACTGTCGCACAGTAATGACACACTTCTCAAATCATTCTTGTTTCTCAGCCAGGTTTATGCGGTTATTTATTTTCTCATCACTGAAATTGAGAGCACATTACAACAGGTGTTCGCCTTACAGCGAAGCAACCACGGTCGGCACGAAGTAGCCCCGAATCAGCTGTTTTAGTAGATTTCTGTTCAGTAATGTACATACAATATCTACTGCATCTTTCAATATAATCTAATCTCCTTAAATTTCAAACAGGCTCTTCTAATTAACACCGCTTTGTGCAAAACTGGCTGAAATTTGGGAAGCGGACCTAACTAGGGTGCTCAACGCTGTATGAATGTAACACATTGTGGCTGAGTTACTGTACAAGTGGTCCACTGTGGTCTTAGACACAGTCTTACAAGGACAAGTTCAGTGTGATAAGATCTCATAGCTTTACATGGCATAAACTTTTTTTTTCTTCTTTTTTTTTTTTTCCCCCTTCTTTTCCTCCAGCTCTCCAAGGCTGGGCTTCCAGAGGTTCCTTGCCCTGTTGGCCAACCACGACTGGTTGAGGCAGCCGCTGATTGTCAACTTGGCGGACAAGTTCACAAGTGCGTTCTGCTTGCATGTGGCACTTTCTTTATCTTGTCTACAACAAATCGGCCCTTGGCCTCAGTCTTTACTACGGCACTGTAGCAATTCTGTGACCTTGCATAGGGGGAGAGTCTGGGTCAGAACATTCGTTTCTAGGCTGCTGGGCCGATGCTTTATAACTTCAAAATTCAAACAGGTATTCTTCAGCTCGTGTCTGCCCTTCACTTCATGTGTGTGAAATCGTTAAAAAGTGCAGGATATGTAAGCAAAATGTTTTGGGGCAATAAAGTCTTGGCTCTGGTGCCCTGGTAGCTGCTTTCAGAAACTTTCTGTGATTTGGCTACCTTTGCCAAAGTCTTTGTGATTGGCTTGGCCATGTCCTTCTGGTGCTCAACTTGTAAAGCTCTGAACACATTTTATGGCCAAAAAAAGGAAAAAAATTGAAGCTAGCTCTACTCAATGTGAAATCCGCTGAAACAGCGAAGCTGGGGTTGTCTTGTGTCAGCGCGAACGCCAACAGGCACTCGCCCGAGAACAGCGGCGCCATCGCCACGCAGAAATTCCCTCCTACTTTCTTAGCGAAAGGGAGAGGAACCCACCCCTGCGAGACCACTGCGCCCTCTATCAGTGGGTGTGGGAACCTCTCTCTGCGAGGCGACGGGGTGTCGGAAGCCTGCTCCTACCCCTGTGTGACGCAAGACCTTCAGCAGACTTACAAAAAGGCTTAACCTAGAACAGCTCTGCTGCTAAAAAAGAAAAACACTTTCAGTTATAATATGAAAGTCGCTGAAAATTTACCTAAGCTGAAAATATCACGTTTGCACTGGTAATAAGTTGCCTGCTATGCAACCTTGCATTGCTTTTTTCTGGTGAATCCTGACGTGTGGACTATCTGAGCAGTGGAAAATTCAAGCGGCTTTAAAAAATTACGAATCTTCGCATCTGCTTACTTAACAGCATGTGTTGGAAACGTCAGCTTATCATTAGTGTGGTGGGAAAGTGTCATATTGCACGCAACCCCTTCCCTGACATTGGCGCAGAGGAACAGATGGCCGAACTGCACTCGACCTTTGTCAGCCAGCGGCCCACGCTGCCGCCGATGTTCATCGCTACGCCTCTGGACGGCCGCCACCCGTCCCTGTGGACGCGGCACTCGCCGACAGGGCAGATCCTCCGACGACTTGCCACCCTGGCCCGAGAGTCGCTCCGAGTGCTCGAGGGACAGGTCTTGTGCCCCATCGAGGCCGACATCAGGGTGGGTTTGGCAACGAGATGTGCATCATACGCTGCTGGCTTCCTCCTCCTCATCATCACCATCAATAACAGCAGCTGCTGCCTGTTTATGTCCATTGAGTTCCATACTTAAAGGAAATCTGCTGCTAGTGTCTAAGCAAGCCGCACTTCAGCGAGCGTGCCGTCATGCGGCTTACTGTACACAGCTTGGCATAGCTCGCACCCTGGTGGTCCACTGGTGGCCATTTTTGCCACGTCACATGTGCAGCCCACAAACTTTGTCTACTCCACCGTAGCTGCTGTGAGTGCATCATTGGCAAAAACTGTTCCAAGTTTGAAAACAAGTACTTTGCATCCACTGAATACGGAGAGTGGACAAATTCACTGGGCTACAGCATTCTGCAGTGTCTGACAAACTCTGTTTTCAGAACACAGGTGTAGAAAACTGAGCGGGAACTGCAGGGGGGAGGCAGAATTCACAATGTCGTGTCGCTTTGACAGATGTGCGTGGTTTGAATACATTTAGGAGAAATGGAGAGTGGCTGGTGTTTAAGGAGGCACACTGGTCTTAAACCAAAAGAGTCTATTTCTGCAGTTATGATGATGAAAATGGGGGAAATATGTAGTTTTTCATTCTGACTAGTATAGATATAAAATTTGTTTTTCGTAGAACGACTATATTCGAATTTATTTGGATTTTTATATTTGATTTTCTGACAGCTTTTGTAAAAGAACTGCTGGAGGGATGCAGCTGAACAAGTTACCAGTGAACTCTGCACAAATCAAAGAGTGCAATAAGGCTAACATTATCATTCTATCTGGTCTGTAGCAGAAGCTTCGACCGTTTGAAGTTTGTGTCTGGAAGGTGGGAACCAGAAAAACCAGTTTTGCCTTCCAGGCCCAGCTTTGAAACCGTCGTAACTTCTGCTACAGACCAGATAGAATGATGATGTTAGCCTTATTGCACTCCTTTATTTGTGCACTACAGTTCACTGGTAACTTGTTCAGCTGCATCCCTCCAGCCGTTCTTTTACAAAAGCTGTCAGAAAAACAAATATGAAAATCCAAATAAATTCGAAAATAGTATTTTAACAAAATCTACAATCAAAATGAAAAACTACCTATGTCCCCCAATTTTCATCATCATAACTGCAAAAATTAAGTTTTTGAGCAAAGACCCGTGTGCCCCTTCAAATTAAATCGTTTTTCTTGGGTGTTGCGCGAGAAAAAAAAGCTTTCATTTCTCTGAAGTTCTGAATCGGAATTTGTTGTTCACTATAGCAGGTGCATTGAATATCATTTCTCTTTGTTGCTCGCAGTGGTCCAAAAATGCAGATTCCGTCTATTGATTTACTCCTTGTTGTGGTTACTTTGTAGATTCATTGAGAATGAGTCGTGGCGAAACATTTCGTTGCTCTTGTTCGCCTCGTACGGACAGCTCATCTTCCGGCCCCCGCTCGACCCGTACGACGTGATCATCCACCTGGACGAGAAGCGGGTGCCCACCGCCCACACGGCCGTCGACTGCTCATTCAAGACAGGCCTGAAGCAGCACAAGGGAAGCGTGCTCCCCGTGGCCGGCTTTGACATCGTCTCGCACTACGTGCGCGATCTGGAGGTACCCGTGCCCTCTCTTACAGTGCTAGAACGCTTCGAGTGGAGAGTGCGTTGAAATTTTAGCAGGTTGTTGCATGTTTGCAGTTTGCGATATATGTTTGCTTCTCTGCTACTGCACACGACAACCATCCTCCCTGTCTCGATTATTAAAATTTGACATTTCGATCCTTGCACACTGAGCACGCCTCCCATTTTCAATGCAAGAAAGTTTACGTAAACGCCACACTTGTCGAAAACTGTTAGCAGCTTACTTGCGGACGGGAATGATGTTCATAATGGACCACTTGTTGTGGTATGGCTTCAATTAGCCGGACACAAGATCAATGTAGCAGGCAAAAAAAAAAAAAAAAATAAGGAAAGGTTTGGGTGGTGGGGCTGGTACTTGCCTCACAAAATGCAATGCGTAATAAAACGTTGCGATTGATTCTTGTGCTGCGGCAGAACCTTTCCCAGTAGCATGGAGTGAGAACAGTCGATGAGAAAACTCATCGGCGGAACAGGAGGAGCTCAAGCTGCAAGCTGCTATTCGACCAGCCTGGTAGTGGACGCTGTTGGAACCGTGTTGCTGTTTCTGATTGCAGGATGCGTACGGAGAGCTGGCCCTGTTCTTCTACGATCGCTACGGGGGCAACATTGTGGCGGTCCTGTGGAAACCGTACGCCTTCAGGCCCCAGCCACTCAAGGTGAGAGTAGAGCTTCCTTGCTGTAGGAAGGAGAATACCAAGGACACATTTTTGGTGGTGGAAACCTGTTTTCCAATGGCTCATTAAAGGGACCCTGCAACACTCTTTGAACAGTGCGAGTAAACCTGCGCGACGTTTAGATTACACTGACAGGAATACCTGAGCCAAATATTACACATGCACATGAAGCGGTGAGCGCGCAAATCGCTGTGAAAGACGCAGAAAAACCAACCGCGCTCCCTTCAGTTCTCCTCATTATGCACCCCTGCCATGGCCTAAGCGACGTCATTCAGGCCATGGCTGCCTATTGGCTGTCGCTGGTAAGCTTCGCGGCTTATTTCTCGCATTTCCTGTGACGATCCGCCGTTGTCGGCGCTGTGTACCAACCTCTTCTATGCCTGAGCCTATACGCACAGTTTTAGATGCAGAGCATCTGATTCACTCGCTTTGTCCCTCCGGCGTCGGCGTTGTCCACCCCTCCCCCATTCTCCTCGCCGCGCCAGCTGCGCTCTCCGCCGCTCACCCCCTCTCCTCTCCGATAGCGAACACTCTCTCGCGAGGGGCATTGGATTGGATTGGATTCGATTGGCTTGGATTGGATTAAAGTGGATTGTGTTGGATTGTGTTGCGTCATAGCCGCGGCAGACGCGCTGGGGCCGGCGCATGTGCAGTACTCTCTCTTCCGCGGTTTCCTCTCCTTCGGGCGCGCTGCGCATATAATCGGTGTGCCGTTCTCCGGCGAAGCAACATCCACGCTTGGCTCAAACGCCTAGAGTCCACGCCGCTTTACAAGTACGCCAACGTCGTCATCGACTGGGACCGGCTTACGCAGTCCCCTCAACGTTATGCAGGCTATAAAACGCGGTCCCTTCGCCGCTCCGCTTATGCGTCGCATCTACACAGGGGTTCCCGCGAGGGGAGGTGGGAGTTTTTGACGTTTATTTTGTGTTTTGAGTGCGCGTGGAGTTTGAGTGATGAGCTCAATACTCCCCTTTCAGCCAGATCACATGACGACAAACGTTTATTGCTCCAAAAACGCCCTACCAGCCTGAGCGCCTGCTTGCGAGCAGGCAGCCTTGCCTGCTTTTTTGTAGCACCAAACCGGAAATAGACCCCACCACGTTTCGGAGAAAAGGGGGAAACTCCCTGGTGTGTCATATATCGAAGGCCGCCGGAGAAGACGCCACGAGACGCCCCCCTCTCTGGGAGAGCGCACAGCTTTTCTTCACATTGTCTGCGGTTGAGTTGAGGGGGAACAATTATGCGCAATTTCTCATCGCGCGTAGTTTCAGTGATAGTGAACGGATTTTCATAATTCTTGCGGGAGGAGATTGCTGGGACAATAGACTATACCTTAAAATACATTCCGAGTAGTCGATGGTAAGTGTTGCAGGGTCCCTTTAACAGCCAGCCAGCCCTGCTGTTCTTCTTTTTCTTTTTTTGCAAAGTTGATACATTGAGGTTACCTTAACTGCGATTACTCGTCAGAAGCAAAGTAAACGCTGCACTAGAAAACAAAATACAGTAGAATCTCGATGATACGATTCTGGGTGATATGAATTTCGGGATGATACAAATTTATGAAAAGTCCCGGCAAAATTGCATTGTTTGCAATGGGAAAAATTTCGGCTGTTACGAACGGACCTGTGCGGCCCGGCGGATGATACGAACGAGCCAGCGAGGCGCCCGACTGCCGAACAAGCAAGTGACGGCTCTCTCTCCCCATTTGTCACTCTTTTTTTCTCCAGAAACGGCCGGGCTGTTGTTTTCTGCTCGCGAAAACGCGCGCCGCGAAACCTCTCGCACGCTGCGCGCGCCGCGGCCGGCGGCGGCAACATGGCGGCGGCTTCGGCCGTGAAGTGGCACGTCCGCTTGAGCGACTGCTTCTAGCCGCTCTTTAAAATGCCGCTCAAGGCAGACTCGAAGTTTCTTGTGCAGTAAAGGAGCTGATCACGTTGGCGAAAACGGTACTATAAAACACCATCCGCGCTGCTAGTGAAAGCGCCCATAAAATATCTGCCGGAGTGCTAAGCCTAAACATCTCGGGTGGAGCCAGAGGGCTGTCTCGAGCGTTTCGCAAGTCGTCAGCGTCTTTTTCTGACCTAGGTAGGAGATACCGCGGGCGCGAAATCGTCAATGCGGCCTTGAAAATACAGCGCGCGCAAAGCCGAAGCGTGCGAATCGCGTGCAAAAACGCACCATGCGGTTCACGCTTGACTGTTGCGGCGTGTAGCGAGCTTGGACACTGGGAGTGAGGAGACAAGCGCGAAGCTAGGCGAAGCGTTACGCGCGCCAGAAACGACTGCTTTGTGACGTGGGGGTTTAAAAAAAGCAGAAAAAATCACAGATTTGTTCACGCGAAAGTAAGAAAAGAAATAAACGAAAACTTTTTTCAGCGCTCAATTTTTTGGTCTGTGTTGGTTCATACGAATTTCGGATGATACGAATATTTTTTGCGGTCCCGCGAGATTCGTATCATCGAGATTCTACTGTATCCTGGTTTCAGAGAGAAATGAAGGATTTGTATCTTTAAAATGTGTGCCAATGTGTTTTCTTAGCTGATCTGGGGGGTTCTGTGATTGCCGTCGTGCAAGGCTATTGTTATGTCGGCCGGACGGTGCGGCCGAACGGATGCACCACACCACACATCGTAGCCCAGACGAACGGAAGTCTTTATTGAAGGATGTCTGTCCTATATATATACATACTATAACGAGTGTGGCGCCACATCTTGGCGTCTACAGATAATCGCAGATGAGTGGCGGCACCTGGTGCTATTGCACAACACTACATCTTTCCCTCCCTGGGAAGAAACGTATGAATCATTAGAAAGTCCAGTCCGCACAAAGCAATCACAATTGCAGTCACTGTCTGTACACAGAAATCACAAAACAGTCACTATCTGTGTGAACACTCACTGCTGTCAAATCACTGCACGTAATCTTGGAAGCGCACTGGAGGTCTGCGATTTCTCCTTGGCCGGTCAGGCGGTGGCTCGGCATCGAGTCCATTGCCCTCTACCGGTACACTGCACACCTCCGTGCAAGAGCCTGAAGCCAGGCTATGCGGGTGCGAACCTTGCGGCTGTGGTGGGCTCGGCGGCACGGGTAGTGGTACAGGGCGTGAAGGAGACGCAAGTTGATCAGCGGAACTCGCTTCCTGCGTTTGATGCGGACCAGCAGGCGCAGTGATCGAAGTCTTCGATGGTACATCTCTACTGTGACAGTCTGTCAACGGGGGCATGTCGTGCGCGCCAGAGATGTCTATGTTAGTTTCTTGCTCTGGCGATGCCTCTTTTGGTACCGCTGACAGCTGCGAAGCGTTCCAGGTTCGACCGTCTTCCAGATAGAAAGACCAGCGGCCGATTCTTTTGAGGATTTTCAATGGTGGTCCATAACTTGGAGTGCCCTTTGGTCCGGGAATTGGTTTTTTCACTCGTACGTAGGTGCCCACTTGGAACTTGGGGACCCTAGCAGCTCGCCGTTGATCAGCGTAGGCCTTGCTCTTCCGTTGATGCTCTGCGACTCTTTTCCTGAGCACGCTCATCTCCCGCGATGGATTTGTGCTGAAGTCGGCCGTAGGCTGACCAATTACATCCAGCGATGTTCTCATGTGTCGGCCATGTAGAAGAACGGCCGGTGAGAGACCGGTGGTGCTGTGAGGGGTGGCTCTGTATACTCCTAAGTATTCAGTCACAGTTGCCTTCACTGGACGCTGCTCCAGCAGGGCCAGTTGAATGTACGACTTCAGTACACGATTAAATCTTTCCACCAGACCATTTGCCTGTGGGTGATATACGGCAGAAAAGATGTGCCTGATTCCACGGTCTTCAAGGAAGGATTCAAATTCCCTCGATGTGAACTGTCTGCCGTGATCAGACACTATCTCTGTCGGGTAACCCTCACGTGCGAAGAGTGAGAGTAGAAACTTCGTCACCGTGTGGGAGGTAACATCAGCGCAAAAAGCCACTTCTGGCCATTTCGAAAAATAGTCAACTACTGAAATGGCGAACCTGCAGTCTGTAGGTGCACGCTCGAAAGGACCAACAATGTCAATAGCTATCTTGTCCCAAGGTTTGTCAGGAAGAGGGATTGGCTGCAGTGGTGTGGGCGAGTTCTTGGCACTTTTGTCCGCGCTCTGACAAATGGCACAACTGCGGATAGTTGTTTCAACGTGTTTGTCTAACCCTGGCCACCAATACTTCTCTCGTAGGCGTTGTTTGGTTTTCACGATACCAGGGTGCGATTCGTGAGCCAGCTGGACAAAAGTGGCTGTGAGCTTGGCGGGGACTACGATGCGCTCAGTACGCAAGAGTATGCCGTCAACCACTGTCAACTCCTTTCGGACTTCATAGTAGGGAGTCAGGTTAAGTGCCAGGTTTTTGCGTGGCGGCCACGATGTCTGTACGTAACGGGCAACGTCTTGGAGAGTGCTATCCTCCGCGGTTGCATGCTTCAGTTCATCGTGATGTACACACATTACGAGAGACACTATTTCTTCTTCTGACTCGGGGCCACCTTCAGTGTCTGGAAGAGGTAGCCGGGACAAGGCATCAGCTACCTTGTTGTGCTCACCACGCCTGTACTGCACCGTGAAGTTGTACCGCAGTAACCGTGCAGTCCATCTTGCTATGCGGAGTGGTCGCTGTCCTGTGCCTTGAGCAGAAAGCAGGGCTACTAGAGCTTGGTGATCCGTTTGCAGAGTAACTGGACGACCCCATAGGTACACATGCCATTTCTCTAGAGCCCACAAGCAAGCTAGAGCCTCACGTTCACCAGTCGAGTACTTCCGTTCTGCTTCCGTCAATGTTCGTGACGCGAATGCCACAGTTCGAATGTGCCGACCATCAACTTGTTGCAGTACCGCACCTAAACCATATGCGGATGCATCGGTGGCTACAATGACGGGAAGTGCTGGATCGAACATTTGTAGTACCCTGTGGGAGGCTAGGAGGCTCTTTACTCTTGTAAGACTGTTCTCAGCAGCAGTGTCCCAGTTAAAAGGAGTGTCCTTACGAAGAAGTCTGCGCATGGGCTCCACTTCCTCTGCTAGGCGTGGAACAAATCTAGCATAGTATTCTACTAGTCCCAGGAACGACCGGAGCTTGCCAGCATCTGTAGGGGTGGCAGCGTGAACAATGGCGTCAACTTTGGTCTGAAGGGGTGCTACTCCTTCGGCGCTAACGCGGTGACCAAGAAACGAGAGTTCGGATGTGTTGAAAACACATTTGTCATTTAGCTTGAGCCCAGCGTGTGAAATTCGTTGCAGGACTTCCTCTAAGTTCCGCATGTGCTCTTTCTCCGACTTGCCGAAGATGATGACGTCATCCAGGTAGCAGAGAACGCCTTTGCATCCCTGTAGAATTGACGTCATGAGTTGCTGGAATGCTGCTGGTGCTGAGGCTAGGCCGAAACATACTCTCTTAAATCGAAAAAGGCCATCGTGCGTTATGAACGCTGTAATATCTCTACTGTCTGGATGAAGCAGAACCTGGTAGTATGCGGAGGCCAAATCCAACTTAGAAAAGTAACGGGCACCGTTCAGGGCATGCAGCAACTCTTCTGTGTGTGGCAGGGGAAAGCTGTCGACCACCACAGCTTTGTTAGCTTCACGGAGGTCCACGCAGATGCGAATGCTGCCATCTTTCTTGCGAGCTGCAACAATAGGGGAAACCCACTCTGACGCATTTACGCATTCAATGACATCAGCAGAAAGTAGGTTCCTCAGTTCGTCGCTGACTGCTTCTCGCACTGAAAGTGGTAGGCGTCTGAGCTTCTGCGTGACAGGAGCTACCGACTGTTTGAGCTTGACCCGATGCTGGACACCTTTGGCAAGTCCTAGCTCCGGTGAAAACAAGTGTCCGAACTTGGCCCATAATGAAGTAGGCATACCAAACTTGGGTGGACCCAGTGGTGGCTTCGTGGTGGGCGGAGACAACTTGTTTGTGTCCTGCGAATGCATTTCGGGGCGTAGCATTTTGGGGCCTTTTGTGTCGACGTTCGGTTCAGCGGCCATATTAAGGCAGCGCAATTCTGTGCCTACAATCTGGAGACCAAGAGCTTTTACAGCATCAATACCCAGGAGTGATGTTCCACCTGGTGTAACGTGAAACGTTACCACAGCCGTTTCTGATTTGTACGTTACGAGGGCGGTGAACTGGCCATGCACAGGAATCTTCCGACGTGAAAAATCCAGCAACGTTATTTGCGACTTTTTCAGCTCAACTTGGTCTCTGAACCGGCTCCTAAAGTTATGTTCTCCCATTATCGACACAGCTGAGCCAGTGTCCACTAAGAATGTTATGATGCACGGGCGTGATGCCAGAGCAACAGGTTGAACCCCGACATCAACGTAGACGCCCGTACGCTTCTCAGCGTGAACAGTAAGAATGTTCACGACACTCTCAGCGTCTTCTGAAACGATTTCGGCAACTCGAGCCGGGCGTCGTCCACGTCCGCGACGCGAATTTCGGCAGTACTGTTGAAAGTGGCCTCGGCGGCCGCACGCGAAGCAGGCTCGACCGCGGGCTGCACAGGCTGACGGCTGGCAGTTTTGTGCGCCGCAGTTGCCGCACACGTTTGTGTTTACGGAGTACGGGACGACGGCGCTAGCAATCTCCGGTGCAGGCGGACGAACGAAGCCGGAGCGCGAAGAGCTAGGCGTACTACGTCGGTCAGTACTGCTGGACTGGCGTACATGTCTGCGACGGCCTGCCGGGTTGCGTCCGCGGTTATGTTGTGGTACTACTCGATCCACAGGGGCTGTTCCGAGAGCTTCGGATTCGCGCTGCACTTGCTCGCGAAGAAGCGCTATCTCCACGGCGCGGTCAAACGTGAGCGCGTCACCCTCGAGCAATAGCCGCTCCCGTAGGCGCGGGCATGTGACCCCGGCGACGAACTGGTCGCACAGATTTGTATCCGCTTGCGCGGCGAAGTTGCATGACGAAGCCAGTTCGCGAAGCGCAAGAGCAAACTCCGATATCGGCTCACCGTGCAGTTGACGACGGTCACGGAAGCGATGTCGCTCGACGCGTACGTTGCAAGTAGCGGAAAAGTGTCGAGCCAGGGCTTGAACAGCTGCGTCGTACTCGTCCGGTGGCTGTGCGAGCTCGGCATCGGCTTGTTTGATCCCTGTTGTTCCAACTGCAGCGGTGGTTGCAGAAGGCGTAACCGTCTGAAGGGGGGCGGTTCCCGCACTCGGATGCGCGGGCGGGTGGTCTGGGGCGTTCGGTGGTGGTGGCGGTGGCAGGGCGTCGAAAATTCGTTGTCCTTCGGGTCCGAGGCAGTGCAGAAGGAGGGCTCGGCGGCGGGCCGCCGATAGCTCAGACGCTCCAGAGGCGAGCGTGAAGTTTTCGAACAGGCGCAGCCATCGCGGCCAGGGGATGGCGGGCGTGCCTGGTGAAACGAGGAACGGCGGCGGCGGCGAAATTCCGGGTAGCATCCTCGTCGCCAGTTTGTTATGTCGGCCGGACGGTGCGGCCGAACGGATGCACCACACCACACATCGTAGCCCAGACGAACGGAAGTCTTTATTGAAGGATGTCTGTCCTATATATATACATACTATAACGAGTGTGGCGCCACATCTTGGCGTCTACAGATAATCGCAGATGAGTGGCGGCACCTGGTGCTATTGCACAACACTACAGCTATGATGACTGCAGCTTGAGAGCACTGGCATCGGTAATTTTCAGAATTTTGTTGCGAGCCCAACAGATGGCGCCACCATCCTGAGGAGCTTTAGTGAAACATCTGTAGCGTAATGCAAAAGGTAAAATGCAGGTTAGTGACCTGTGTGTCATCTTTTGTATTGGCACCGTAATTTCCACAGCACTACAAATGACGTGCTAGAGAGGGAGACAAAAAGCACACTTTTGATACACAAAACTCTGCCCTTTATTGATCGCTTATAACAAAATTCTTGCGAAAGGGTGTTGCTGGACCATACGAGTGCTGTAGCATCAGCAGACAGTGTTTCAGGGCCCCTTTAATACTTTTCTTGGTGGTGGGTGGCTTATGCAGGTGTCCCACATTGGAGGATACATGCTGTCCGGGAAAGACAACATGGTGCCCAACGTGGAGGCCATCCTCGAAGACTTCAGCATTCTCGGAAAGGGTCTGGTGACTTCGGTTGAGGCGAGATCCAGCAAGTGGGCTATCTAAGGGGCCACTAGCAATTTCTGTGCATAGAGCCGTATTTAACAATTAAAAATCGCCTCTTGTACATACGTAAACCTGCCTCCGCCTTTTCTGTCCGAGTCAAGTCAGTGCTGCTTGCATGAGCAGTGCCTACTCTTTTTTTCACAGCCAGCAGGCACAAAATGGCATGTCGCAGAACTTGTGCCTTTTGCAAGCGTCACGTTGTGTACGCATGCTTGCTTATGTGTTACTGTGAGTACAGATGTCTAGCTTCTGTGGCCTGTGCTCTCTAAAATTGTATCTTTATATCAAAGTTATAAGCAGTGCACTACTCTGCTAAACTTTTCCTTTTCTTTTTTTTTTCTCAACATTTGGGTGTGCCATGTGCAACACTTACTGTTTACTGTTACCAGAGTCCTTCAATGCTTTGCTTTTCTGGTCACGAAACTCCGGCCGAAGTTTCATTCAGGGACAAAAGCTGCCGCTAGGATCGCCCCTGTTAACGTGAAGGCTTCGCCGGCGGTCGACGACGCTTGCTGGCCGGCTGTTTCTCCGTCGGCAAGCGCCTACTTTCATCTGGTCTTCATTCCTACCAGTAAAAATGCGAGATAAGTTGTTGAGTCAGTTTTTGAGTCAGTCAGTTGTTTTTAAGTGAGTTGTCCCGTAGCTCAGCTGTGAAACTGAGGCAAGACCACGGGAGTTACTGAGGCGCATATGTTGCAGTGTTCGTTCGTTCCGGCAAGCACCGCTACGTTCTCGATTCGAAAAGGCGTACATCTGGCGTTTTCAATTTTTGACTAGCCTTTGCAGCCGCCTGCATGATTTGAGTGAACTAGCGCCAGAATTAAATCTGCATTCAGTCCTGGGTGCGACATGCTGCGCTGAGCAAATAGGTGTGCAAACGTACAGCACGTTGGGTTAGCGCTGTGTTTGCGCTATTTTATAGCGCGCTAATAATGTAAAACAATAATTGAGATTCGGAAAGTTAGCGTGGACAGCAGGGGAAAAAACGCTCACGAAATGGAAGCAGAATCATGGGCGCGCGGAGGGGCCAGGGTAGGAGTAAATGCTACAGTTTTGAGCTACTTTCTCGGCTGTTCTCATAGGCATAGGGTGTCAACAGATAAAAACTCGCCCGCTAAGTGCCTGTCACACCCCTCCCACCAAAACGAAACGGCAAGTTAAAAAAAAATTCCCCCGCATTTCCCCGAGGGGGAGAATGTGAAAGTGCGAATGCACGGTTGTCGGCCCGCTTGCGGCGCTTGCGCTCGGCCCCCGCAGCCCACCGCCTCGCCGCCTTCTCTTCCATCTCTTCCATCGGGTTTGTAGTATCACGTGTACACCACGCAGTTATCAAGCCGCTATAACGCCGCTGAGTCGCCAACGCACGCCGCTGACGACGTAGTTTGAATGCGTTAAAGATATAAGGCGCGTCTAACACTGATATCACCGTCGCGTCCGTGGCTTGGTCGGTAGAGCGTCGCGCTGCGGCCGCAAAGTCCTCGGATCGAAACCTGGCGCCGGATGCTGTTTCTTATCCTCAAATATAGAGGAGCACTGCGGACGCCAACGCCGCCGGCGGTGGATGGTTTGGGGTCGCTTATAAAGTGATTCGCACTTAAAAAACATTGATTGATTGATTATGATGTTTAACGGGCCGACGCTACACAGGCAATGGGGCGCGCGCCGTAGTGTAGCGCTCCGGATTAATTTTAACCACTCAGGTATCTTTAACTTGCGCCGAAATCTCGAGCACACAAGCATTTTCAGTTTTCCCTCCATCAGAAAAGCGGCTGGGAACCCGCGTCCTTGGGCTTATCAGCACAATGCCACAGCCCCTGGGTAAGCGTGGCGGGCAAGTAAAAAAAAAATTGTGCAGGCAAAGATAGCCATGCTCCGCTTCCCAAATTCAAAATATCTGGTTGGATAACCAAAATCACAGTAGCTGCAGTCCGATGTTTGTGCGGCGACGAAACGCGACGACGGATTTTCTCGTTGTGAGCGCGATCGTGGCTTGGGCTTCGTAAGATACGCCGGCAGGTTTTCAAATATCCGGGGCGACGCGGAGCTTGAGCTTCTCGCGCTGCAGAAGCACAGGTTGTCCACTTATTTTGAACTCATCGGCTCGAATAATGTCCGTGGGGTCGAAATATTTCCCGAACACACGAACGACCTTCGACTCAAAGCTGAAAGCGTCCGTCTCCTGTCGTGGAATGGCTCGCTTCCACCTGTCGCGTTGTTCGCGGTCGCTTGGGAGGCAGAACAACGAAGCCTTTTCCATTGTATTCCGATAGCCAGAGCGGCAACCAGGTACACAGCACGTCAGAGGAATGGTAGTTCACATAATTTGCCCTTCGTGATGAGTTTAGAAAGCTATATCACACAACAAACACCACCAAGCTTGCGCTCCAACGCACTGCAAATACGGCCGCCGCCGTCCAAGCCGCCTTCACCTAAGGTCCCTACCTTCACCAGACTCGTAGCGCCACCGCGCGGGAGCGTTGGTCCCCATATGAAGCTCTCCCATAGCGTTACGGAGAAGTTTCGTGACCAGAAAAGCATTGAAGGACTCTGCTGTTACGCATGAACCGCATGTAGCGTTTTTGCCTGTGATTCGTGCGCGTCGGCGTTGCGCGTACAATTTTTTTCACGCCCGCGTCGACGATTCCGCGCACGTGGCAGCTTCTGCCTCGCTCAGAAAACGACGTGCGTCGCGCGCAGCAGTGGGAGGAGCCTGCTGACTTGCGCCAATGGGGAGGCGCGTGCCTCATGGCGGCAGTTTCGAAGCGCTCGAGACAGCTGACTGGCTCCGCCAGAAACATTTAGGCTTACCACCCCGGCAGATATTGCATTGGCGCTTTCACTAGCAATGCGGATGACGTTTTACAGTACCGTTTTCACCCACATTACAAGCTCCTTCACTGCACAAGCAACTTCTTGTGTGCCTTGAGTGGCATTTTAGAAAGTGCTTAGAAATTGGTCGCTCGAGCTCCCCACACCACTTCGCAGCTAAAGCTGCCGCCGGCTGCGCCACGCGCACCGTGTGGCTGGTTCCGCGGCAGCTTCAGCGCGCCTGTGGCGTGCGTGGCGCATTTTCGCAAGCAGAAAATGCTCCATGCGGTTCACACTTCAAAATGTATTCTGACCCGTCGCATTGTTTCACTCCAGTTTGCCTTCACAAAGATTTAAGTGATAGGAAACAGTGCCGTCACCTTCAAAGCTTCCCCTTTTTTCTCCATTGTGGTTGGTGCAAGCAGCCTTACGGTGTGATGCTGATGTTTGATTCTCCGGCGATCTCAATGCCAATACTGCTTCACCTTAGAGCCTGTCCTCACTTGCAATGCATCATCTGAAATTTAGTTTGCAAATTGTATCACTCGTTTCTCTTCATTGGTGGAATAGAAAGCTGCTCAAAACGAGCCTGGTTTTGTAAGGCTAAAACAATCCATTCAAGTGAGTTACCAAATTCCCCGCATTTATTAAGTCAGCAAGAAAGGACAAATGGCTTTGTACAGAGGCGAGTTGGTCAGAGGAGAATGCGGTACTTCTCGCTGCGTGGAACGCGGTTCAGAACGAGCCGGCCATCGTAGCTGAGCGACGCAAAGAGCCACGGGTCAGCTGTGGACCACTGTACGGCATAGACGCTGTCTTCGTGCTCTTCGTACGTGGCTATCACACCGTCCTTCTCGCATTTCCTGCAAGACAGATTAGAGACGATGTTACTTGGGACAGAGGTGGATGAACGTAGTAGACGGCTAAAAAAATTTCGGAGCTTTTAAGGGGGCACACAGGTCCTAAACCAAAATGTTTTTTTTTTTTTTTACAGTTATGGTGATAAAACTACGTATAGTTTTTCATTCTGATTGTAGATATAAAATTTGTTTTCTTGTAAAATGACTACATTTAAATTTATTCTGATTTTTATATTTGATTTTGTGACTGCTTTTGTAAAAGAACTGCTGGAGTGATGCAGCTGAACAAGGTACCAGTGAACTGTGCGCAAATCAAGGAGTGCAATAAGACTAACAGTATCATTCTATCTGGTCTGTAGCAAAGTTAAGACTGTTTGAAGTTTGGGCTTGAAAGGTGGCAACTAGAAAAAGCGGTTTCGCCTTCCAAGCCCAAACTTCAAATGGTCGTAACTTCTGCTAGAGAGCAGATAGAATGGTACTGTTAGTCCTATTGTACTCCTTGATTTGTGCACAGTTCACTGGTACCTTGTTCAGCTTCGTCTCTCGAGCAGTTTTTTTGAAAAGGCTGTCAAAAAATCAAACATAAAAATCCGAATAAATTTGAATGTAGTCATTTTACACAAAAACAAATTTTATATCTACAATCAGAATGAAAAACTCCACATGTACTCCATTTTTTCATAACAGTAAAAATAAAGTTTTGATCAAAGACCCATGTGCCCCCCTAAATGCAATCTGCCAAACAAAATGTAGTCCACAAAAAGAAGTTTAAGCCTGTGCACTTCCTCTAAAGCCAAGTCTCATTGTAAGGAACCTCAAAATAGCCAGGAAGACTCAAAGAATGCTATATTAGACGTAAGTGTAAGCTGACGCAATGAAAACAAACATGACTATTGGAATATGGGGAAATCAATTGCACAGTGAAAATTCATGCTGAAAACTTGCCTGCTTCAATATCTACTCTGTTACTCGCACTATATTTGAGTTGGAGTAGTAATCGCTAATTTTTATGTGCGATAGTGTCAATTAAGCTACTTCCTTCCTTCTTCGCACACTTTTGCAGCAGTGCAAAACGCACACTCGAAATGGAATTCTCATGCCATTCAAGTACTGTATTTATTCGAATATAAGGTGAGGTTTTTTCTAAAATCCGTAGTTTCAAAGTCATACCCCGCCTTATATTTGAAGCTCAGTATATATTTATATGGTGATTTTTTTTTACTCTCGCCTTATAATCGCATAAATACAGTATTTTCAGTGCAAGCAGAGAGACATTGCCAATTCTCTTTGGTTTTCTTCACCATATGGCCAAGTATGGCATTGGCCGAGCGGGAACAAGGTTTCAAAAACTTTCTCTGAAAAGCCAAATCTCGTTTTTGCCATCTCCCGTCGGAGCAAGTAATCAGGACCCACCAACACACATGCGCTGATCAGGGCTTTCAAAATGCTTACTTTCCTTTTCTTGTATTCTAGCCCTTGTGAAATACTGCCTTGTGGCAGCCATACGTTAAGCTGGGCTTTTGAATTGGACGGCCGGACTCGATCGAGTGAGTTTGACTCGGTGCCTTACTTCTCCTTGTGCTCATCGCCGCCTTCCTCGTCTTCGTCCACAAGGTGGCCGAAGGGTTCGGACGACACGGACGCGACACGTGACAGGATCACGCGCGAGTCGCTGCTCGACGTCAGCACAAGCTGGTCATGGAAGTGGTTGTAGCGCACGCTCCACACCCTAGGGAGAAGAGGGACGCAGTGTTGGGGCATGCAGAGTCAAAATGTTGGCCGGCTTGTACAGTGCAATTTTGAAAACTGTAAACGGAAACACTAAGCGAAGAAACTGGGACAAAAAGAATGTCTGTATAGCACCGTTTCTACTTCTACATGGGCGCGTGTTTTTTATCTCGATGGCATCTTACTTCTTAATTGTTTGTATGCTTTTGCATCCAATAAACAGGTGTTACAACTATCATCATCACCAGCCTATCTACGCCCACTGCAGGGCAAAGGCCTCTCCCATGGATCTCCAATTATCCCGGTCCTGTGCTAACTGCGACCAATTCATCCCCGCAAACTTCTTGGTCTCATCTGCCCACCTAACTTTCTGCCACCCCCTGCCATGCTTGCCTTCTCTAGGGATCCACTCTGTTACCCTTAATGACCAACGGCTATCTTGCCTTCGCATTACATGCCCTGCCCACGTCCATTTCTTCTTCTTAAGGGGGCAGACTGGTCTTGGAGCTATTTTTTTTATTTATTAACCAATTTTAATGAAACTGCACTGCGTCATGGAGCTTTTTGAGCTGATTTCAAATCTGCCATTAGATTTTTTGTAAGTTGATTATATTTTGAGTTAATTAATGATTAATTGCCATTATTTTGGGTCACAGTTACAAAATAACCACTCCATACAGAATGGCAATTACCACGTGGCTAGGCAGACAAATGACTAAAGAATACAACATAGGAAGCACTTCTTTGATTCAACTATTTTTGGTCGTTTTACAACACAGGGAGCTTCGCTTCTCCCTGGCTCTGCCAGAAATGGCTCACAGGTGGTGCCAATTAAACACAATAATAATTTTCCAAAGCCTCCACTTGAGAATTTTGTTTCCAACATTGTATTCTTCACACATTTCAGTATCAGAAGCAAAAAGAATTAAAGTTGTACCAGCTCTGGGTGCCAAGATATCTGAGGATGAAATGCTAGCTTTGCATTGCAAGAAAAGTGCCATTTCACCATCGAATTCTGCGCTAACTGAGCTGTAGAGTGCACTTTAAAATGCTATTATAATATAACAACAACAAAATATGGTGCCTTTTGATGAGAAAATTTACAGACTGATTTAAAAATTGCTGTGGAGGCCAAAAATGCCATTTTTGAGAAAACGCTTTTTTTTACTGTTTTTCGGCCTCAAAGACCCAACTGCCCCCTTAATTTCTACTAATACGTCCTTAACAGTCGTTTGTTCCCTGACCCACTTCGCTCTCTTCTTGTCCCTTAATGTTACACCTATCATCTTCCGTTCCATTGCTCGCTGAGTCGTCCTCAGTTTAAGTAGAACCCTCTTAGTGATCCTTTATGTTTCTGGCCCGTAGGTGAGTACCGGTAAGATGCAGCTGTCTCACATTTTCCTCTTCAGTGACAATGGTAGGCTGCCATTCATTATCTGCGAATGCCAGCCGAATACACTCCACCCCATTCTTATCCTTCTAATTATCTCTAGGAGGCTTGGGGTCCGGCCTGACTCCAGCAAACATTGCCGGTAACGCACTCCCTCACCAGAGCAGGATTGGCCACAACCTCCCATGAATACGCCAATTAACCCTCGGCCCTCAGTTCCAACTATATGTGGGTACAACATGAAGGAACGACAACAATATCACCCCTGCGCCTTCAAACAGTGCATAGAGTGCGTCACTGCGAGTATTTCGAACGTGACACGAGTCGTTTACGTGATTTTTCAGACTTAATCTGCTTGTAAATTACAGCAGTGATTACAGACAGACCAGGTGAGAAAAAGCAAATGATGCTGTGCATTAAGCGCCATCTCCTTTTAAAACACCCCCATGCATTGACATCATGCGTTCCTCACTTTGGCGACGGAGTGATACACTGCATGGGCTATTGTCGTGGTTAACTTGAACATGAGTATAATGGCAGTGCAACAGTAATGCACATACAGGCAACTCTCGATAATTCGAAGTCACTTAATTGGAATTTTCGGTTAATTAGAAGTGATGGGATAGACCCAGCAATTTTAGATGCAATCCAGTGGCAGAAAAGGCTCAATAATTTGAATCTATATTGGCTACTTGGAAACTTTTGAAAAGAAAAAGAGATGCATCGAGGTGACAGTCGTTTTTCAATGGATTTTTTAAAGTTTTTGAGCGCAAAAGCAGCGCCGTGTGCAGTACTAATGTCGGGGCCATCGTAACTGAGGCAGCACACAGTTGACAAAGCGATTGGCCAGCTGAGGCGTGCACCAGTGTATGCATCTCGCTTTTGAGTATGTGCAGTGGACACTTTAGGCTTTGATTTTAGCGATAAGTCTCGACTATCATGGTGACAGTGTTGTACGCTTGACTAGGCAACGAAAGTCAAAGCTCTGAATGAAATCAACAAGAGAGAAGTGCTGAGTATTGATAACACTGCTGTTCTTGCGCTTTTAAGTGCAGAGCACTTTCGGGGCTCGCCTTGTCGTCGTAGCTCGTTTGCTGAACCGAAGTAGAGCCACACGGCATTCGGTTGTCGTGGCGTAACGCAGAGGTTTCGAAAGCCAAGCAGTTGATATAGTCGTAAGCATTTGAAACTCGGGAACCGCTGGCGCTTGTCATACATCTCCCCGTTGTTTATCGCAAAGAAAACTGCAGGTACGTTTGAGGCAAAATATATGTAATTATCCGGCAGCGCCCGTGTTGATTTAGTTAGGGACGCTCGTTGGGTTGGCTTTTACGATAGTAAGTGAAAAAAAGTGGCAGTGCAACGCCGGCACGTGCGAGATGAAAAGTAAGGACAAAAAGAACAGAATTCTTGCTGGCACAGTTTCAGGCAAGGGGTGCGCGAGCACTGCGAAGGCGGGAAATTTGAAATGCGTTGGGTGGTAGCAGTGAGCGGATAACGGCGCTACAGCCCATTATGGCGAATCACTGCTCTGCACTTCTGACAGCTTTCACATTGAGTGGAGCGATGTTAACTTTTTGCTTAATTGGAAGTTTAATTTTAATTCGAGGTGTTTTGCAGGCCTTTTGGACTTCGTATTAACGAGAGTCAACTGTAGATTTTTTTCGAGTGCTGAAGGGGCGCGACCATAGAAGTTGTTGCGCAGAGCACAGCAGAGCACAGCGCTGTAGGGGGCGTCCCCTGTCCACCAAGTTCCCCCTCACCAGTGCGAGTGGTCGCTGAGGGTGACGGCCGGCTGGGAGGCGTTCCGGACGTCCCAGAACTTGGCCAGGCAGTCGTCCCCGCAGCTGGCCACAAAGTACTGCCGGTTCGGGTTGAAGTCCAGCTCGCGCACCAGCTGCCCGTGGGCCCCCTCCACCTGCCACACCTGCCTGCATCGTCGTCGTCGTTGCTGTTTTGTTTTGCAAGGGAACTCTGGGACTGGTGGTGTCATTTAGAGATGGCAATTTCTTTGAGGCACTAGTACCGTATTTTCACGTGTATAACCCGCCCCTGCATATAATCCGGACCCCCTCTTTCAGCCCGCCGGAAAAGAAAAAAACAAAAGAATCCCTGTGTGCTGCCTGCACATTTGATACAGGAAAGGCTGCACCAAAGATACTGCTCAAGCAACACATCACATACGAAGTAGATAAAGCATATATTTAGCAAGTAGAATACATTGACTGCAAGGAGGAAGCCACAATTTACTAATAAAATTCAGTTGTTAGAGTGCGCTCGTCCTGGTTTTTTCTTCCTTGTCCTCGTATGTTTTGCACAATCGCTGCCATAGAAGGCTTAGTCAGTGTTACTGCACAGGAGCTTTACAGCACAACGCGCATTGCCGTGAAGCTGCGCTAAAGGAAAAACCCCGCGCATTATTCGCACCCCTACTTTGCCGCTGAAATTTTCACATTTTGGTGCGGGTTGTATGCGCGAAAATACGGTCTACTGATTTGCAATCTCTGCATTCCACTTGCATTCACTCGTGAGCCACGCATTCGAGGGAAAAGGGGGAAAGCGGCTTACTGCATGGAGCGCAAATCAAAGGCCTTGATTCCTGTGTCCACGGCGGCAGCCACAACAGTGCAGCTCTGGTGCGGGTTCCAGGCAGCACAGGTCAGCTTGGGGTTGCCCTTCAGCTCCACCGTGATGCACCCGGTCAGCTGGAAAAAAATAAAAGCGATTGTCACAGCATCAAGAAACCTTTAACTGTTTGCAAATTTGAAATGACTAACAGAATGAGCGATAGCAGGCTTGTGATTCTGATTCTATGCTTCAACTGCTGTTCTGAAGTGAAGCTGAAGAGGTTGCAGTCATTGATGCACCTAGGAAGCAGATGAAGATACACCAGGCTGCTTTAAAGGCGATTAATTTGGTGGTACGTGCTTTTAAATTTTCAGAAGCTCTTCAGCAATTCCTTTTTACCCAAATTTGCCGTATCTTCCTTGTTAAAGTCAATTTCTTGCACTGCAATAGGATTTTTTCAATTTGTGTTGTACGCAGGATTTTGCAAGTGGCTCATTTCTTGTTTGTATTCTGAAGTACAGTTAATTTCATATTCAAGTATGACCAAGCAGAGACGCAGTGGGAATCTTTCTCATCATGGCCCTACCTGAATTTTTGACAGGGAACCCATCGAAGGCGCAGTGTCACCAAATGTTACACTATGCAAAAACGGGCTGTGAATGCAAGTGCTCAAAACATTTTACAAGTACCCAGATGTTAGCGCAACATTCAACGTGCTTGACAAGTTCCGAATGCTTGCGGGACATTCAGCACTTGCGATATAGCAGCAGTTTCATGAGCAGTCAAGATGTCAGGCACTTTGAATAAGTCGCTATCCTAATATCGTAGTTCAGAGGGCCTGCTTTCAACGAGACAATGGTGCACACTTTTAAGCTGTGGGTATTCACGATTTTTGGTCGCAAGAAATGTAGCAAATGTAGACACGAATAGAGGCGTACCGTGGCTGACGCGCCGGCTGATGCCAGGTCCCACATGAGAAGGTTGTTGTTGACCAGCGAGACCAGCTTGCGGCCTTCAGTGGGCTCCCACAGCACCCTGCAAATAATTTTGAGGGAGAAATTGCAACTGACGTCACATTCCTGTCGTGGCTGTTCTACCGTCCGCTTATTTATAAACACAAGCTCCAACTTAAAAATAAAGATGCAACTTGTTTGTGTACACAAATTCTTATTCCGACTTCATGTTGCAAATGTAGATGTGCTTGTTTGCAAAGATCAACATGATACATGTTTCTTTTCTTCTTTTTTTTACTAACATCAGGTAAAGCGCCATCATCCGAAGGCACGATCCGAACCATTTTACACCTTTTTTTTAAAGGGACCGTGAAAACAACACACATTTTTGTTCTTATTTGGAATAACTTTCTCAGCTTTGTGCCCCTATCCTGGATCCTCTAGGAGTTCGCTAAATAAAGATTTCTACCATTGACAGACTTTCAAGTTTTCTACTACGCAACGTCGGCAGTAACATTTTCGGTGAGGAAGCAAAAACAGGGTAATCAGCATGTTAGCTCCTTGCTAGCATTATCTTATCAGGTTTTCTTATTAGTATACCTTCCTTAATGTCTTGCAGTTAGTGTTAAAAGAATGGCATGATCTTGTTGTCTTCGTAGTGTATAAGAAATTAGCCAGCACCCTCCATTATATTTTTGCTCAAGCAAGCTGACGTGAAGCATTGCCATCACGAGACCTGGTTAACACACTTACCAACCCCGGCAATCGGTTTGTAACACAAGGTTTATAAAAAAAAGCACAGAGGAACACACCTGGGCACCTCGCTGCCATACTTCTGCGTGTCCAAGTGCGTGGCCTTTTCGAGACGCGGCAGCGACGCCAGCCCGTCGTCTGGTGGCGAAAGGTCGCCCACTGACGGCACCTCGGGCAGCTTCCAGATGGCTGCCTGCATCTCGCATTTCCCGGACTTGCCTGCAAAGCAGTGCAGTGCACGCCATTGTAACTGGTGGACGTGTAACTGGAGAAAACACTGCAGCGGGGAAAACGTGGCGTGCGTTAAATGCAGTGCTTATTTACATTTACCTCCATTATTTCAAGTCGTTGTGCAGCCAAAGTGAAAGAGGAGGACTTTCTCCCCTCTCCCTTCCATTGCTTAGTGCCGAGTTTCTGTCCTGCATTAACACCTCATCCACTGCATGTTGCGACTGGTTTTGGGGAATTCGAGGATGGGATTTCCTCCTCAAACCCCTTCAGTCCCACTCCCATTGTTTGTGAGGCAGAATCCCTCTGAAGTATATCAAGCTACACCTCTGATTGGTTCCATGCGAACAACAACTTCAGCAGGCAACACTTTCATAATGTTTTTCAGGTCTTTCTCCCAGACAAATGAAACAGTTTCAGGAGTTTTCCTGACCATCTTGTGCTGCCAAAAGGGGGGAACTACATTTTTCCCCTGAGGGAAAAATGCAGTTCCCCCTTCAATGTAAATATACTGCACTTAAATGTACGACTTAAAATGCAATGACGACTACATTTTCCCTCTAAGGGAAAATGTAGTTCCTCCCTCTAATGTAACTGTAATGACAACTACATTTAAACATACTTTAACTGTAAATATACTACAACTTTAATAGTAATGACAACTACATCTTCCCCCCTAGGGAAAAATGTAGTCATCACTATAGTGGCTCATACAAAAAGGATGCATCCGGTATGCAGACTGACCAATTCGCTACAGTGGCAATGGCAGTGGTTAATGTACGGCTGGTGTTATGGTGGTCCACTTCAACCATCTGTCATCACCTGCCCAGTCCCTTCTGTTCTGTCCTTCATGCCCATCGCGCTGCCGTTGTTCTTTGCCAGCCCCAACGACAAATACAGGGGAAAAAAAACAAAGCCACAAGAGAAGACAGCGAGGAAGTGTGCATGATGAAAAGAGATTGCCTCACCGATCTCGTTGTAGCATGAGGAAAAAAGGGTCCTGTCTGTGGGCGAACACGCCAGGTGCCAGAGCTCTCCTGCGCTGTGTATGTAGACAGCCTTACTGAGCGAGTTGGTCTCCTCGTTGTACACCAGAACGTGGATCTGCACAAGGAAGGTGTGCGTATATATATAAAAAAGAAAGAAGTGAACACAAAAATCAATTACCAGCACCACTGGGTGCTCTTCAGCATTCAAACCATATGAACACAGATTTGTTTACACTTCACGCAACGTTCCTTTTTAATGAATATGGCACATTAATTTCGCCACTCATATTAAACAGTTGTCAGCTATTTTAATTGTTCTAAAAGTATTTATTCACCTAGCCGTTTGCGCGTCTTTCTCTTCCGGCGTTCAAGAATGATTTGTATTTAATTTTCATCTACGGGTGCGTATATCCACTGCTGTGAACAGAGAAGGACGCTGCCTACATAATCGATACTTGTGGTTCACCCACGTTTTATATTGACTGCGCGCTTCTATTATCCAGCTATCCCAGCTTTCTCTCGTTCTCATATGTGCAATTCTGTGATCTAGTTACGGTTGTATAAACTTAGCATGGAATGCTTACTACACGCAATAAAAACGATAACGAAACGAACCTGGTTGTCGCATTTCAGCGACTGTGTCCCCACCAAGAAGCATACGGTTTCGGTCTCGGCGGCCAGGGCGGCGAGGGACCGGGACTGCAAACGGTAGGGACGCGATATAAGAACGCTCCGGAAAATAGGTTGCGGCCAAAGCTGTCGCAAAACGACGTACCTGAAGCTCGAGTCCGTAGATGACGGCTGCTTCGTCTTCCATCCTTTTGATTATGTAACGGAACTGGCGTACTAGTGGTACTGTTTCGTCGATCACGAGATTCCAGCCATCGAACACCGGGCACCTGTCAACTGTGCGAAAACAGTGGGGTGGCTTTGGGACGTCACGAAACGTTCGGTGAGCGCGCTACGCGAAATGCTAGCCTGTGATGTTTTACCGGCGTTGTGGGGTGAGTAAACCACGTTCATGTAATGCTTGTTTTCGGCTGTACGTACTATCGCACGTACCTCGAACATCTAGCAGACAGCACAACCGGCTGTTTTCGAAACGGGTCAGGGCTATTTCGACGCAAGACGTGCAACTAATAAAGATGTTTTATTTTCAGACTGCTTGGCCTTTAGTAACACTAGCCGTGGAGGAGCGCATTTTTACGTACAAGAACATGTTTTATTACACCGTAAACTTAATTTCCGATCACATTAAACAAGTTCGTGAAAAAGTGAAAAGTCAGTGTCCGTGAAAATAACCTTTTCATTTTTCTGCTACCCGTCAAAACAGTCAATAAACCCATCAATAATGCAATAAACGAAGCCAACTTTCGGCACTTTCGGTTAGTTCGTTCTGTGGTTAGTTCGCATCTTCCCACGAGCTGTACCGTGTTATCGCATGTGTTCAGTGGAGCAAACCGCTGAAACTTGTTTTGCGAAGTTACAAGCGCGTCTCAGAGGCAAAGACAGCGAGCCACCGGTGGCACGATGTCCGATACGCACCCTGCATCTGATGCTCAAGATCGGGGCGAATCGGTGAACGCCTCCGACGGCGACTCGGCCCCGCAAAATGGTGTGGAAGACGGCGGCAAGGTTGAGGTTGACTCCGCGCCGATGGAAACAGTTGCTTTGGAAACGACGGACATCTATTCGGAGGTAATGCGTGCTCTTTCCAGCTGTGCGTTTGCGTGCGTACGTTTCATTCTCACTAGGTGGTAATCTACGACGCACAAGCATAAAAGAATTTTCAACTGGTTGTAGCATGGTTTGCCGCTGGCACCTTCCGCTGATCGTGGCAATTTATTCTGAAATAGTCGAGATATATCTTGGAATGTAGGTGTACACAACGCTTTCGCCGCCAAAGTCTTGGTGGAATTATATTGGAGCACTGAGACTGGCAATTGTTTGCTGTGGAATGGGGGCAAGTCTGAACCGGCAAAGACCAATGCTCGGCCTGTTTTAATTCTACCCCTCTCGTTTTGCAATTTTCAACATGTACCACACACTCCTAAAAACAAATAAAACGGATCTGTAACATCATGCATCCTATCCTCTGCTCTGAATGATACCCCTTTCAAGGGGTATCAAGATGTTAAGATAGAGTTCCTGCTGGACATAATATTATTCAATTGATCCACAACACAGCCAGTATACATCGCAAAGAGCACGCCTTGCAAGCTTAATTTTCCCTTAGTATTTCGATGTACAGGGTGTTGCAACGATAACTGGAACACTTTAAAAAAATTTCCTGAGCGATCCGCCGCTCTGTTCGCGCTCAAACTTCACACAAAGGTCGCATTTTGTGGTCTATTTTGTTTGACACCGGGAACAACAACGGTACTTACCTGTTTATTCTGAAAATAAATAAAAACGATTTTCGCCTATGGGAAAATGGCCGCTGATTTGAACGTGCGAGCCAGCGCAAGTTGATGTTGGGACGACGAAACCACCTGCAGAGTGAAACGCACGTTTGGGATTCACGTACGGAGCCAAATGGTGCAGCAGACGATCAGAAAATGCACCTAGAAATGAGCTAACAGACGATCAGAAAACCCGGTTTTCGGGCTCGCACGTCCAAATCGCCGCCATTTTCCCATAGGCGAAAATCGTTTTTATTTATTTTCAGAATAAACAGGTAAGTACCGTTGTTGTTCCCGGTGTCAAACAAAATAGACCACAAAATGCGACCTTTGTGTGAAGTTTGAGCGTGAACAGAGCGGCGGATCGCTCAGGAAAAATTTTTAAAGTGTTCCAGTTATCGTTGCAACACACTGTACTTAAAATTAGTTTAGTTCCGGCTTTAATCTCGTATGTTTCTATAGCTGTAGCCAAACTGATTCAGTTGCACCATACAGATAACTGATACCTCTTTGTGACACTAATAAGCTGTCACGGCAATGTAGTGAAATGCTGGTGCACAGTGTAGGCGGATGGAGTGATTGCTGGGTGCTACTTTTGCATGTTTCGTCGTTTTATCAAAAAATCATTTGTCAAATGGAAAATCCCCACACACAGTGCATTCAGTCACTCGAAGAGCGATGCAAAGTTTTGACGAAACTGATATTCGTTGTAACAGTAGAGGCTAAAGTCGGCTATAACGAATCAACAATTTGGCTCGCGCCAAAGCTATACTTGATACAGAAATATGTATTTTTTAGGCTTCAAATCCACTGTAAACAAGGTGTACCTTACCTTTCTCCTTGTTGCATTTCAGGCTCCGTGAACGGGAACAGGAAACGGGAAATTGCAATAGAAGAAAGTTGATTTGACAAAACAGGCCTGCGTCTTTATTTGTTTGATGTGATGAAGGATGTAATCTTTGTCTCGTGGCTACTCACAGCACTGAGCAGGATGAAATTTTTCACATTGTCCGCGAGCAAAAAGATACTTCTGCGGTTTCGAACCACGGGGGTTATTTCAAGTAGCATCTCAGCCTCCTGGTCAAATATTTCTTCGTTATACCCGATACCGCGGGCGGCCCTCACGGTTTAAGTTTCCTAACAAGAAAGTGTCATTGAAATAAAGCGTGTCTATTTAGTTCGCTATAGGCAGTAATTCGCTATATCAATGTTGGTTATAACGAGGTTCAACTGCACTTACTTCTACGAGTCCTGACACATACTGACATGCTGACAAGTAATGATAAGGATGTGATGAGCAGAGTACTGACAGCATCATAATGAACATAGGGGCCATAGCAATGTATACATGCGGGCATCAAAAGTGTTTCGTTTCTCTTTGCAGCAGTGCCACACACATGTAAGATGAATTCGGAGGGACCGTAAAAACTTGTTCGTATTATCAGAAATTTGTCTTAATTAAGCACACTTGTTTTTTGTTTTGTGCATGTCACGATGGAGCAGAAGTGTTGCTTGTCCTAACCATGAAACTCATAATAATCAAGTTCGTTGCCATGAAGGCAAAATATAAGTTTGGTTCAATCAAGAGGCTGCTTTGGTGTGATAACAGTGATACCAATTTAATCTCAGTTTCAAGCAGATATCCTGCATATTGAAGGAGAAAACGTATAAAGCAATGGCAGCTCCCGAGCCACTTTCCGGTGATTTGTCTATGATGTTACAGGATTTTGTATGTGCGATTGGTTTGTTGCCCACCTAAGCCACCGCCGGAAAGCATGACTGAGCGGTTGTAGTAGGAGCTCTAGTTCCATTTGATCATATCATTGGAACGCTAACATGGAGTTAACACGCTGGTAACTGTTTTAAAGCAAAGCTTTGTATCTCTACCCCCCCAAGGGTTCTGTTGCGACCGTTGGTGTCAACAGAAACTCAAGTGAACAAATAAAGGAAGTTACTGGCACCGCCAGTAATCGAACCTGGAACGAATAGAGATGAGAGCCTGTTGTCTTATCAATTGAGCTACGAGCCCACGCGGAGATGGGGGAGACAGACAGTGCACTCACTGATCACATCTGCAGGTTTACTCCTTGCAATCTCGATGAATGCCACGGGATAGCATCACGTGACCTCTCGCTCCGCTGTGCGATCCACCCATGACTAGTGTAGCAGTCATGTGCGCACCTTGCGCATGCGCTAGGAGTTATAAAAATTAAAGGAAGCTTCCACCAACGCATGACATCGCACTTCTCTGTCTCTGCCGTCAATCTCGTCGCCTCCGTCGGCGGTGGCAGAGACGGAGGAGAAGTGAGATCGTCTAACGCCGGGTTTAAACTTCCTTTAATTTTATCAAAAAGGAGTTTCCACTTATGTGCTTCACCAATACAATTCAACTAACCACTGTTCATGAATCGTGCATTGATATAACCTATCAAAGAATATCTCTTTGAAGTAATAAGGGGTGTGGTTAAGAGCATTTCACTTGTCTCTCGTTTCACTCTTTGCAGAGCCACGTGTGTGAATTCAAGTGACGTCGCGTGGGTAATCATTGTGGGTGCCGTTTACAGCTTTGCTTTCCAACCACCTTCACAGGGTGGATTGGCACGCATTTTAATAGTTCTGACCCATATTACATCACTGTATATAACATGAAATTTGAAATATTTTCAACATTTATTCCCATTTTTCAGTTAAAGAACGTCTTTTATGGCTGAAATGCAGCTGAGTGAGGAACTGGAGTCTAGTTCTCTCAAATTGAACTAAGTTGTATACTGTCTTCATGGCCCCTTCAATGAGAATCTACTCCGTGCACATTCACCGTGGCCCTCTCATGCTGCTCCCACAGCCTAAGCATTTCTTGCTTGTGGCTATATCCAATTACATAGAAAGCGGGCAGGAGTAACCCTGCAACTTCTCTTTTATTTTTTTCGTTCCCTCTGCCGTGCGGGCACAGGACTCGGACCCAGGCCGGGAGGCGGACTTGAAGCGGTACTTTGGCACCACCCCGACGGACACGGCGGCATGTTCCTTCTTCGATTCGCTGGCCGTGAGCACGTCGCCCATGATGAAGAGCGTCTCGGAGGTGAACATGTGCCAGAGAGCGGCTGAGGCCCTGGAGAACACGGAGGAGGGAGAGGCCCCGCCGGTCGACGACCGGCCCAGCGAGGACTCCTCCGTGTTCTTCTCGGTCGGCGAAGGCACCCTTCAAGAGCCGGGCACTTTCCAAGAGCCGGAGGTCGCCGTCATCGCACAGGAGGCCGTCGAAGGTAATGCTGCGCTCGCTTTTTCTCTCCAAGCTGTCTTGGACCGCCTTAAAAGGGCCATGCAGACAAAATACAAATTTGTTTTATTCAAAAGGTTTGGCGTTTTATAGAGCCCACAGCATTTGTCTGGCAGCAAGCGATGCCGTATTCACTGAGACATTAATCAATTTAGGTTAAAATCTTGATTCTCCTGCCAAATTATGTGTTTCCATGATATCTGAAGTCATGAATGAGGGTGGACTTCCAGTGCGCCTTTCAGCTTTGCAGCCTGCTTACCGTCAGTCCTCCCAGATTGTGCTACCATTCTCAGAAGCAGACCGTTGTCCTCTGTTGCTTTGTTTCTGACTGTATTTGCACCTGTTTTGCTTTTGTTACTATAGAAAGTAATCATTTTGTGAAACATGCGGTATGCTCGACAAACAGGGCCATGTGAGACAACGTCGTTTACGCTAATCGGCCAGTGGCGTGTAAAACAACTCCAACGCGGCGGACTGCTGTACAGCTACAACAAGCAGAGTGCGCCGAGTACCAACAGCTGTTACGCATCGGTACTTCTATCATTACGTGTATTTCGGTAACTTCCATTGTTTACCCCAGCATTCTTACAGCTGTAAAATGAATATGCATTACATTTAAGCACAAATACCTTTTTTGGCCAGCTTATAAGTCCTGCCTAACTTGGTTTTGCTTTTGCCGGCCTAAGCCAATCGCACAGCTGCACATATGACGCCACAGGTTATGTTGGGGGAAATTGGCTAGTGGGTTGCGTGGCCGTTTCCTTTTTTCCTAGTTATGTAGCTTATTTCAGCCATGTGTGCGTTAAAAGTGGCGTAAGTATGATTCCAACGAGGCAATCTTTCGAATGAACCAAACTTGTGCTTTGTCTGCACGGCCCCTTTGAAGGCATACTGACATGAAATTTCAGAGGTCAGATAACTATGCAAAAATCTTCCTTTGTATATCGAGATACCCCCCCAGAAGAAGTTTAAACTGTAACCGTTTAGTATAACATACCTATTTTAAATTAATTTTAATCTTTACGTGGGCAAGAAAGACAGCGTTCTTCTCTCTTTCGACATCGGCATCAGCATGACCCCACGTGCGCCTCTGCCCAAACTGCCGACGTTGGTGCTCCCGTGATAGAGCCAAAGCAGCTTGCTATTGTTGGTGCGCATCGCTCTGCCTTCTGCATCGTGTCACAGTTTTTGGGACTGACGTCATGCTCCCCAGGCGTGTGCGATCACAGCTGGTCTGACGCGCACCCGTCCAGACTGGCCGTGGTGCGGCGAGAACAGTGACATCAAGAGCACCCTCCTGTCGTAGTGGCCACCTTGGTGTTCGCTTCGCTGAAACAGAAACTGACACGAATAAACAAAGCTGCAAGTAATTATTTACGCTGCGATCGACCATCTGATGTGCCATTCTATGATTGGTAAGCTCGTAGGCACCCATAGCAGCAAAAAAAAACTTAACACAAAATTTCGTGTCAATACTGCCTTAAAATCAGCGTGCACATGCCAGAGCACTGAATCCTAATTTTCGCAACACAGTGGGGTGAAAACCGAAAGCAAATGATGCGATGGCATTGTACTGCTTCAGAAATAGGGTTCCTTTTTGGGGGCGCTCGAGTAGCGAAATTGGGAAATGAAATTGAATTAGAGTGCGTGAAAGTAAGTGGCTACCAATATGGAATCGAATACCAAATACTTCCAGACTAGATTATTGTATTTTTTCAGGAGTCAGTACTCTTGGACAAGAATACAGTAGCCGATCATTTTTTCAGACTCCAGAAATTTGGACTTGCTGTATATTTCAGACTTTCCTGAGGACTGCCAATTGTCCATAGGAGTAATGACTCGCGAATTTTTTGGACTGCTTTTTTACTCAGTTTATTTTTCGTTCCCCTCCGGGTCCGAAAAATCGCTCGGCTACTGCAAACACACACGCACGCACGCGCGCACACACACACACACACACACACACACACACACACACACACGCACGCACGCACGCACGCACGCACGCACGCACGCACGCACGCACGCACGCACGCACGCACGCACGCACGCACGCACGCACGCACGCACGCACGCACGCACGCACGCACGCACGCACGCACGCACGCACGCACGCACGCACGCACGCACGCACGCACGCACGCACGCACGCACGCACGCACGCACGCACGCACGCACGCACGCACGCACGCACGCACGCACGCACGCACGCAAAACTAGAACCTGCATTGGTGTTTCTACGTTTGCCGATGTGGGACACTGTCATGATTCCTTCTCAATCATCTTTGTAAAGCATCAATTGGGTTACCAAAAGGAAAAGACATTGCAAAGTGACTCTCAGCCACCTGTGCGTTTTGATTGCGAGTCAGTTTTCGTGAAATTACAGCGGTAACAATACCCTCGGCGCCGGTGCGTGTTACAGCTGACTGTGACAGGCCATTTTCAAAAATTGTCATTCCCAGGCCCGACAGCATTCTTCTCCAAGCCAGAGCCAGCCATCGTTGAGCCGGCTGAGAGCCGCGAGGTTTCGCGGAGCGAGGAAGGCCCCTCGCTGAGCAAATTCTTCTCCAGCGACGCCAGTGGAGGCGACCAAGAGGGCAAGGCCTTCTTCGATGTCCTTGCAGCCGGCATCGCCGGGGTCGAGCAGTGCGGTCGGTCGTCGGGCAGCGCCAGCCCTATTTCACTTGCACGGGTAAGTGGGGAAGAGCTTTTACCGGGGCTAGTTGTTTTCGACCTATGTATACACGGCCAATATACTACTCTTTGTGAAACCTGACCTGGGCCACTTAGTATTGTATTGTCATGTGCCAAAACTGCACAGGCGGGGCCAATCAATCTCTAATCGGTGTGGTGGGGCAAATCATGTGTCGTTGCTTCCTCCTTGTGAAGTTTCAGTTCCAACACAACACCATTGCAGCTGCTGCTGCATTGGTAGTGCTTTTTTGCTGTTACGACTACCAATTACTGTCTTAAAGCGCAACAAAAGTGTAAAAAACAAGTTAAATTACGATATATCAGTTGACGTATTCATGGGACGTATGGAACGGAAGACAATAGGTGTAACATTAAGGGACAAGAAGAGAGCAAAGTGGGTCAGGGAACAAACGTGTGTTAAGGATGTAATAGTAGAAATTAGGAAGAAATGGGCATGGGCAGGGCATGTAACATGAAGGCAAGATAACTGTTGGTCATTGCGCGTAACAGAGTGGATCCCTAGAGAAGGCAAGCTTGGCAGGGGGCGGCAAAAAGTTAGATGGGCAGATGAGATCAAGAAGTTTGCAAGGATAATTGGTTGCAGTTAGCACAGGACCGGGATACTTGGAGATCTATGGGAGAGGAAATTTGCCCTGCAGTGGGCGTAGACAGGCTGGTGGTGATGATGATGATATCAGTAGATTGCATAGCTGTGGGTGGATCAAGTAATGGGAGTGTGGAAGCAGAAAACTTAGTGGAGAGATGAGATTAATAAATTCAGAGGCAAAGAATAAAGTTGTAGGGTACAGGATAGGAGCAGTTCAGCATGTGAGAGCCTTTGTCCTTCAATGGACATAAACATGCTGCTGCTGCTGATGATGACGGTTGGTATTGTTATTTATTAAAGTTATCAGGTTACTGATGATCAGTTCCCAACCAGAGAAAAAAAAATCATGCATACTCGGATGATATGCAAAGCACAACTTAAAAGCAGAGCTGCGCAGCGGTGTGTGGTAAAAGAAGCAGTACCATCTCGCAATGATGCCTGTATGTGTCATGATGCCAACTTCTGTGCTGTTTTGCTAACCATGTTAGATGTGTGGGGACCTCTTCTCCATTTCCTCCTGAGGCCATCAAGCGCTGTACAGATCACAGCTAACCAGATTTTGCTTTGCAGTTGACATGTGATGCCAGTAGCTAGAATGCAGTTACCAATTACAGTCACCAATTACCAATTGCCATTACCACTCATAACGATATTGAATTGCCATGAAAATGTCGTGTTACAACCAGTAATTGTTATAATTGGGTTGGGCAGAAAAAGTTACTTTTGCAAGCATTTAGGAGTTTTCACCGAGTATTTACAAAACAGGAATGTAACTGCACGGCTGACTACCCAGACTTAGCCATGCGTGTGCCAACCAACTCCACACGGCCCCTCGGAAAGACCACAGTCACAAAAGTAGCATGGTTTTCTGCCTTTTTTAACATTAGTAGCCAACAGTAGCCTTTACCGCGATGTAACTTTATTTTAATCTGGACAGTGTTGAAGAGCTGCTTCCTGCCTCTCTTATTGCCTGGTCAGGAGGTCTCTTCCTTCAGGGATAGCACGGCAACATAAAAGGCGAGAACTTTTTCTGAGTATCAGAATGATAAAAGATGCCGCAACTTATTTCATGCTTAAAAAAGTGATGCTTGGTCACACACGATGTACCCATGATCTCTCACAGATCTCCAAATACTGTACTTTACGTAGGCACTGTCAGGCTCAATTGTTATAACCAATATTAAGGGAAATGACCATTGTTATAAGCAGTTTATTTTACCATATAACACATAGCAAAGTTGATGGTGCCACAACTCTTCATTTGTTATATCCAATATATTGTTGTAACGTACCAGTATTGTTATGATTGGGTTGGACTGTACTTGTGTGAGTACAACTCTAGTTGCTTTCAATGTTAGGAACTAAGCGACACATCTTTCGAATGCATCCAAGTTTAACCCGGCGCTTTCATGCGGGATTTCGGCACGTGTGCCTGACGTTGCCTACGCAATATTGTTTCAGGAGCCCTGCCTGATATCGGAGCAAGTCGAAGATGGCGACATCTGTGCCTACGACAGCTGGCTGCCATCGGCTGCGACACGAGACTTTCTGACCAGACTGGCAACATCTGAGCCCGGAACTGTGTTCCCCGAGCGGGACCAACTCACCATGCCGGGAGTCATCATCGACGAATCTCAGGTACTACAGTAGAAATTCGTTGTAACGAACACTGATATAGTGAATTACCGGCCATACGAACTAAATACGAGCTTTGGTTGGCCACGCTCTGTTTCAGTGGCAGTTATTCTTTTTATAACGAAACCGAAACTGCGAGAGCCGCATGTGATGCCGGCTATAATGAAGAAATACTTGAGAAAGGCTGGTAAACAACTTGGGAAATCTCCCGACGTCCAAAACTGCGGAAGTAGGAAAGGCCCTTTCATTTGTGGACACTGTGGACAACTTCATTCTGCTCATTGCTGTGAAAAGCCACCTGACGAAGATCACATCCTACTACAAATGAATAAGAACGCAGGCCTGTTTTGTCAGACTTTGTTCTGCTGTAATACCTCTGTCACACAGGCACTTTCAATTGCGATTGAGTCAATCCAGATTGAGGTCAATCTAGATCTGGTGCTGCTACATGGCAGTTTTAATCGCGATTGCACCCGATCCCGCTCGAACTCAATCCTGGTTTCCCAAGCGTGATTGAGGTTTCCAAGCGCTATCAGACGAAAGCAGTGGTACTCTCATCCCCGCTGAGTAATGTCACAGAAGGTGACAACTTCAACTAACGCCACAAATTGTATCAAATAACTTTACCCAAATAAGCGTGCAGTAGCATTTATATATGTAGTTCCGTATAACCACGACCGCACAAAGTTACCAGACGCCTGCCGCGAAATGCATTTTTAGCCGTACGTGAGTGCAACTGGTGCAACTTCCCGACCGGGTTCGAAACGTGCCGTGTACCAGCGGTGATGCGTCAAGCGCGCTCAAAAAGTCAATTCCTGTGTGACAGGGGTATAACTTCACGTTGTCATGTTGTGGTCTGTTTAGTTTGAAATGCCACAGGGAGACAGGTAAGGATTACCTCGTTTATGGTGGGTTCGAAGCCCAGCATATAGAGTTTTTGTATCTAAGATTTTTTCGCTAGCTAGATTGCCAATTCTTTGGACCCGATTTCTGCCCCTACTGTTACAATGAACATTGAATATAACGAACTAATTTACTGCCCCGATGCTACATCGTTGTAACGAGGTTCGACTGTATTGCTCCTTTGTTGTTGTGCAATTGTAGTGCTAGCAGGGTGGCGTTCCGTGCAGTGGTGCTGAACTGTTCAGTTCCGCAACTGACCGCTCCTTGTCTTCCCGCCGGCAGATGGACCCCATCCGAGCATTGCTTCACGAGCACCTTCCCGACGAAGCGGGGTTGCGGCGGACGCTCACAGTGGATGACGTGCCGCAGAACGAGGACGGGCTCAAGCAGCTCATTGTGAGTCTCCTCTGCATTGTCTCGCCGTACCCATAGAGTTTCATACAATAATAACTAGAGGGGAAACTGGCGCTAGTGTCAACGTGAACATGGCAGCGGCGCTTACGCGTCAATGGGAATGATGGGTAGTTCTGGAACCGGATGGTGTAGGATTGAAGCGGGATTATGGCTGTGCAAACTGTGTTTTTTGACAATAAAACTCTTATAGCCTGGTTCTCCGTTTACAAATTACATGGCGAACAAGAAAGTTAGTGATCAAAAACTGGTTTTGTATGAAATAAAACGGCGCGTTTAAATAAAAACAGACGTGGAGTCGAGGAGGTTTGTGGAGCAGGTTTGCCATTTGCCACCAACTACAGCGGGACACGGATATCTTTAACAAGTGTTTGTAAAAGTTTTGGCGCTTGTAGGCTGTAATACTAAAACAAGTTTTGTGCTCATAAAAAAGGAAACCGATTACCTTTGGAGAAGTTATTCTTGCGTGAATTAGAGACATTCATCAAGCTGCGTTCCTATCAGCGGCTGGTACTGCTGGTCTACGCCGTAGGAGCCGGCGTTCGCATGAAAGGTGTGGCTGTTCCAAGTGATTCACAACCGTCGTCAGCTTCGACTATACATTGCTCCGCCAAATGACCAGCACCACATTCCTAATTCGCAGACAACTTCGCCGCACACAGAGCGCCGTCATTTGTGTTTTCGTGCTCGTTGTGCGGCAGTGAATTATAACCCATCCGATTCGCAACTCTGGGTTATAAAACATTTCTAATCAGGGCAGCGTCAGTCCGCGCGCGTCATTCAGTTCAAGGAGAAACGTATTTTTGAATGCTTCTTTCAACGCACCACGTCGTTCATGAAAGTCCAAAACGAAAACGAAACTGTCTGCACCATAAAATCCATAGTAACTTGCACAAGCCATCGAGCACCAATCCGAATCCAGAACTACCCATCACGCCCATTGCGGTGGACAATCGCAGCGCCAGATTCCTCTCTAGTTGTTATTGTATGAAACTCTATGGTCATACCCTCTGGTTTTTGGAACAAATGGGGCCCTTTGATTGATTGATATTGGTATTTCCTTTGAAACGGGATGATTGTGTGTTATCTTACCAAGAAAAACTACCATCATCATCATCAGCAGCAGCAGCAGCCTATCTACGCCCACTGCAGGGCAAAGGCCCCTCCCATTATTCTCCAGTTATCCCGGTCCTGTGCTAACTGCGACCAATTCATCCCCGCAAACTTCTTGGTCTCATCTGCCCACCTAACTTTCTGCCACCCCCTGCCACGCTTGCCTTCTCTAGGGATCCACTCTGTTACCCTTAATGACTAACGGTTATCTTGCTTTCGCATTACATGCCCTGCCCACGTCCATTTCTTCGTCGTAATTTCTAATAATATGTCCGTAACACGTGTTTGTTCCCTGACCCACTCCGCTCTCTTCTTGTCCCTTAATAATTCCTTAATGTTTCACCTATCATTTTACGCTCCATTGCCCGCTGAGTCGTCCTCAATTTAAGTTGAACCCTCTTAGTGAGCGTCCAAGTTTCTGCCCCGTAGGTGAGTACCGGTAAGATGCAGCTGTCATACCCTTTCTTCTTTAGGGACAGGGACGAAAAATTAATATATCAATGATGCTTTATACCCTGCATTTAATACTAGCGCTGCTCGAGGGCAAGCACAAAATACTTTTTTTTTTCTGTTGCAGGTGGTAGCTGTCTTAGGTAATATTCCCCTCTCTGCTTTTCGTCCACCAGCATTCTAATCTTTTAGGCGTCTCGACACCCTTGAAGTTAACTCCCTCTGTGCTACCCTTAAATTCTAGGGCTTCTGGAAGCCGAATATTTCCCTCTTAAAGATTTGGATGGATACACTCACAGTCTAAAACTATGTGCTGCATAGTTACCGTTTCTTTTCCACAGGCCATGCATACCGCATCATTTTCTGTGTTTGGCCACTCCCCCCTCCCTCTTTTGTTTTTGGTAATTTTATATGCGTGACCTGGAAAAAAACAGTCAGTGTCACAGCAAAAAAGCTCGGCTAATGTCTGTGCTTTCGAGATTATGTATTTGCTAACAGTGCATTGCTAGATTTGATCAAAATTTCACTGTTAGCACATTTGTTTGATGCTAATCACCATGTCACTACCACAGGGCCATAGCTAGACAGACAAGCAGACAGAATAACTTTATTTGGCCACAGTTGGGGCAGTTAGGATAGTTGGAGGTCAATAGTGAAATGCCTAAGGAGGTGAGCAAGTGCCAACCCGTGTGACTCTTAGTGAGTCTTTCTAATTTGGCAATGCGTTGGGCCTCCACTAATTTGGCAAGGGAGTTGTCGACCCCGTACCGAGAATTTTTTTCTGGGGGACGGTTATGGGTTGTAGGGGGAAAAAAAAATTTGCCAGAAAGAACACTAGCTAGCACTTGCTTACAAACTGCCTTGACAAAATTTTGGGGGAAGGGGTGGGTGGGGGCTCAAACCCCCCAAACCCCCTTCCTGGCTACGTCCCTGTGCTACCGTAACCTTCGTAGCAAGTTTATACTGAGTGGGCTGCTTTGTGAGAGCCTTGTGGAACAAGGAGTGAGATGTTGATCCTCATTTCGTCGTGGTGTTAATGTAAGGTGGCAGGTTAAACTGCCATTAATCTTCGTTAAGGTTGTGATCGTGGTAATGGCTTCTTTGAATCCCCACTTGTGAGGAGTCCTATGACGGTCGCACCCACCATCCAAGTCCTTGTGTGAGTACACTGTTTTGCCTGATGTCGGTGATGTTGGCAGGGGGCCCAGTGCCACAATGCGGCCATCAACCTGACGACGCGCCTCCTGACCACCGTCGGCCAAGGTCCGGGGTCCGGGGGTCATCCGTCCAGACACAGCCCCTACTCTCTGCAGGCAAGCTGCATTTTCAAATTTATATGAACACCATGAACACCTTCAAATACATTCAAATTTATTTGGATTTTTATATCTGATTTTTTGACAGCCTCTGCGAAAAAAACTGCTGGAGTGATGCAGCTGAACAAGGTACCAGTGAACTGTGCACAAATCAAGGAGTGCAATAAGGCTAACAGTGTCATTTGATCTGCTCTCTAGCAGAAGTTACGGCCGTTTTGAAGTTGGGTTTAGAAGGCGGGAACCAGACAAACTGGTGTTGCTGTCTAGGCCCAAACTTCAAACAGCCGTAACTTCTGCTACAGACCAAATAGAATGATATTGTCAGTCTTATTGCATTCCTTGATTTGTGCACAGTTCACTGGTACCTTGTTCAGCTGCATCACTCCAGCAGTTTTTTTCGCAGAGGCTGTCAAAAAATCAAATACAAAAATCCAAATAAATCTGAATGTGGTCGTTTTACACAAAAACAAATTTTATATCTACAATCAGAATGAAAAACTACATACGCCCCCCAATTTTCCTTATCATAACTATAAAAATAAAGTTTGTGATCAAAGACCCATGTGCCCCCTTAAAGGGGCCCTGAGATGGGTTTCAAAGTGTTTTTGTTTGTGTCAGAAATCTACTGTAGTCCAAAAATAGTAAGCATATTCACTCACGCTAACGAAAGTTATTACCCTGACGAGACAGAACTATTTGTTGGCTCGGCGGCTTGTGATGACGTAGAAGTCCGACCTCGTCCGAAGCGAAGCACTCATTTCATGGTTGGCCGCCGGAATTCTCTTCTATGTCCACGATTTTTGACGGCGACGGTTCTACCTGTGTTGGTTTACAGCGTTGTCGTTACCATGGTTACTTCAGCGTGTGGGTCGCACATGAGATGACCATGCCCCCCCCCCCCCTTTTTTTTGTAGCTACCTTTTCAGTCCTTACGGACTCTGAGCAGGAGGCACTGGTAATTGCGGAAGTCAACTTCGCATGCGCGAGAGTTTTCGTGAACGGTAACTTACTTTTACCGTCGCTACATAGCGATACAGTGGCCAGAATTTCTAGCCACTGTAATAGCGAGCCCCCTGCGCCGGCGTACACTTGCGTCTTGATTATAAATTACCGTAAAGTTCCCAGAGAACACCCTCCTTCGAAACATCGGCCACCTCCTTTTACAGGTGAAATATTAAATTTACTGAAAGACGCGCCCACCCCATAAAATCGATAGCTTTAGCGCCGATGAGTGAACAAAATAAATCCGAATCATCTAGATGCGGTCACTTATTCGTCCTTTCCACGCGTGACCCGAAAGTTCGCCTGTCTCGAATTTTTTCTTGATATCACTGTACTTTGGGTGGGCGTTCTTTCGGAACTTTACGGTACAGCAAATGCACTGCACTCGGCGCTTCATAGAAGTAATCTTAGTTGATGTTGTTTATTACATTCTTGCTAAATGATGATCAGGAGTACGATAAATGACAATTTTTTTTTCAGAAGAGCGAGCAAAATCTCTGCCCCTACTCCAGCCTCCCACGTTTTCAATGGTTCAGATGCGTTTATGAACTAGCATAGGTCTTTTATGCTTTTAAAATCGTTTTGGGCGAGGTAATATAGATAACTGCAGAATCATTACAATATATCTTACTCATTTTATATCGAAATATTTAGCGAGGCGTGAATTCTGGTTAATGCAATACTTGGTGCTAATTATTCCCACTAGATGGTGGCATCAACATCATGTTTTCTATGTTTTCAAGCTATACAGCAGAAGTATACGACTCTTTTAAAATTATTTCTTTGTGAAAGTTTAATCTAAAACGTCCAAGATTCAAGCTATTTCAAGCGTAAGCGAACAGTTCTGGGTAACAAACTTTTGTGTCATTTGCTTTGAGATGAATTCGCCAGATGTCGCTGCTTGGCAGCCGGTAAGCCGGAATGCAGAAACCGCAAAGTGCAATCCTTTAGTTTTTAGCGGCAAATGGCTCCTCTTGCTTCAATTAACACGGTAAAAGGTAAAGGCGCTAAGGACACTAAGCAACACGGTTTATTCAGACGGCTGGGCGCACCAAACCACACTTTGCTCCGATCATGACTTGATGGGATGCAATGAAATGAAACTCTTTGGCAGGAGTTGTCGTTACGAAATGCGCATGCTCTTCCCCTTGTCGCGGCCGGCGCAGAGAATCAGCTGCGACAGCGTTTGGGCTTGAACTGATTTATTCAGCCCGTGTGAGCGCACTTGAGCGTGCACCTCGTGATCACGAGCAGTGCCCGGCGTCGTCCAAGCGCTGCGTGAGGAGCTCCCACCTTCGTCGTCGGCGCGGAGCTCCATTGGTGTGCTGTTTGTTACAACCTCATAACTGAAACAAAGTTGAGGCTACGCTCGAAACACAGATGGCACAAAGAATCCTTTTGGGTACAGCATCCAAGAAAACAAATGCAACTGATGAAACTCTTACACCAGACACGGAGCGCTGAGCGATCATGCTGCGGGCGTCGTTGCTCCTGCACTCGCTGTATCCTTCCGCCGAGAACGGAGGAGCATCAAGCCCAGTTTGGCCCGGTGTGTAAGTGCTTTACACTCCGGTATAAAATAAACATGTGCTACTGTGTAAACGCACACACACGCAAAAGATGTTTTTTGTAGCTTTCTGATGTTTTTACACTCCTAAAAAAGTGGGGCGTGCTAGCACGTCACGATTAGTTCAAGAAATAGCCGTTGCGCTCCGATACCATCGACCCCCCCAAAAAACACCATCTCAGGGGCCCTTTAAGTGCCCTGAGGAATTTTTGTCTAGCTGGGAGACTTTGGTATCAAAGAGCTGGTCGACTCTAGCCACTCGTTTGGTTCTTCTTTCTTTGCAGCTTTGGTACACACGCCTGGCCCTGTTTGTGAAACAGCGCAAGTTTGCCTATGCTGAAGTTGAGGGCGATGCCTTTGGAGACCTGGACAAGCCGGACCTCTTCTACGAATTCTACCCAGACACCTACCCGGACAAGCGGGGTGGGTGGCCTCTTCTTTCCCCGAGTTGATATGAAGCCGAGTTGAGATTATGAGAGGAAAGAAAAGAACTTCGCAGCTATTGTGTCTTTTTCTTCATACATTATGTGACGGCCCTTATTAAGGTGCTGGGTCACTGTTTCCTGTTTGGGTGGGTACACGCAGAGTTGAGAAGAAAAGAGACACAGACACGGACTGGTATCAACAGATTACAGTTCGGTTTTCTCAACAAGGGTGTAAACGGTGCCGGCTCCCTCACCAGTCTCGAGGATGGGGTAGCATCAGCACTCGTCCGGCTCCTGGTCAGGTAGAAGCTTGTCAGGCGGGTGGCTGGTTCCCGGCCGTTCACCGCTGGACCGGGGGCTCGAGCTCTCGAGCCGGGGAACGTGTACTCCACTGGGCTGTGGAGGTGATGAGTGAAGCTGTGGGCCCGCTGGCCCGTGTTGGCAGAAGGTGCACGAAGTGGTGTTCTTCCCCGTCTCGTTCTCGGGCTGGGATGTGGGAGCGCGCTATCGGATCTCTCCTACGGCGGCTTCCTCCAGCAGAATCGCTTGGTGTCGGGTCTAGAAGGGGGCCCCAGGGGCTTGTCTCGACGCCTTCTTATATCCTCCGCGGGCTGCTTGGAGAGGAGGGATGTTTCATTGGGGAGCATAGCAGGTCTGGCCGGTCATTGTTCGCTCCCCACGCGTACGTGATGCCTTCCACCAGCGTTGTGGGTGCTTCAAGGTTGGCTTGGGCTTGTCCGTGCGAAGGATGGTATTGTACGCATGTGGCGTGGTATGAAAGGTGGAACCAGTGGCAACGTCCGAACGTCACAATTACCTTAAGAACAAGCACAGTTACTGTTATTACATTTATTTCAATTATATTATGTATGCTGGGGCATACATATTTTTCTTTTAATGTAACCTTTTCGCTGGCGTGGTGTTTCCCATTCGTAGCATTGTCATTGACTGTGTACACCTGTACTGCAGTTTTTTAGTTGCATTAAAAATGGTATGCTGTACTACTCTTATTGACACATGTTTGCTAGAAGCAGTGAAGCTGGCGATTTTTATCATTGTAAACTTATTTGCAGCAAGTTTTGAATGCTTCCGCACTATGAAGTCATTAAAATTGAGCCGTTGCAAGCAGCTGATATCATTTTAGTTTTGAAAACCCCCTTCGGAAAGCCATAATGGGAGGTCATCTAGTTTGCCTGTTACTCTATATGCAGCACTTAGTGACAGAAGGTTAGGAGAGTGCAGGAAGGCATCGTTGAGGATAAAGTGCTATAGGCATAGCAACCGAAAATGTTAGCCTGGTGTTGGGGCCCTAGATTTGACATAACAAATTGCTCTCAGCAGAAACGTACTCATTCCATGCCTGCCATGTAATTGGGGATCAAGACACATTTGCTAAGGATATTGGGGAGTGTAAAGCGGAGTACGTGAGTAGAGCATGTCGTGACGCGGAGAAGAGTAAAGAAGCTAACACAGTTGTCTCTGTGCTGGCAGGTTCGATGGTACCATTTGCGATGCGACTGCTACTGGCCGAACTTCCGCAGTTCCAAGGGAACCACTGCCAGGCTCTCAACTCCCTATACAAGCTGCTCAACGTTGTACACAGGGTCAGTACCTTTGTCAATGTCTGCACCGATTGCAGGGGGACCTCGTCAAAGGGTATGCCCAACACAGCTGGGCCTGCTCACTTTTTCGCTCATTCCCACCATGAGTTTGTACACTTTGCAACGCCACCCTGTCTCTGGTTGTCTTTAGCAGGCATCACTGGTCATAGTGGCTGATGAATGAGGCTATAATGGCTGAGCTACTAGACACTTTCACGCGCCCCTCACATACAGCTCCACATTCACAGTACAGCAGTGCAACTATGAAACAAGGTGCAAGACAGGGAGCAGTTACCGTATTCATTCGAATATAAGGCGAGGTTTTTTTAAAAATCCGCAGTCTCAAAGTCATACCCCGCTTTATATTCGAAGCTCTCTCTCTCTCTCTCTCTCTCTCTCTCTCTCTCTCTCTCTCTCTCTCTCTCTCTCTCTCTCTCTCTCTCTCTCTCTCTCTGTGTTTTGTGTGTGTGGGGGAGGGGGGATTTTTTTGGCACTCCAAACTGCACCCTCGCTTTATAATTGTGATCACGTTATAATCGAATAAATACTACGGTACGTGTTCTCCTGTGATCTTCTCCTTGGGCGGTTGCATATTGAACTGCATTATATTATTTCGAAGCACAGCACAAAACCTGAAGCTGCAGCGTAAGGGGCTCGTGGTTTTTCATTGCCGAACCCAACCTAAAGCAACCCGGCCTACTCTAACCTAGCCTAAACCAACCCAGGCTAGCATAGCCTAACCTGACCAACCTGAGCATCGAGAGATACTGTTGAGAGCCAGGTTTGTACCTAGCGCAACATTTTCTCAGGAAATGAACCTTTGTGGACAAAACAAATGGTTACAAGTTTTAGCCACGCCCTTCCCATCTTTTGGGGCGATAATAAGCAGGAGTAAAACTGTGCACCACTGATTCCTTTGCCTGTCATTGAAGCTGAAGGTGCCAACTTCCCTTGCAGATCCTTGGAAACCTGACAAACGGGATTTCTGAGGATGGGAGCCTCCTGGACATGAGCGAGCAGCTGAGACAAGGTAGGAGGGCCACTTTACGCTTGTCACAGGCATGTCATATGTTAGGACTATATAGGCTACCTGAGCCTAACGTAAATTTTTGCCCAACATAATACAATAGTGATAATAAAACCATGAGCAGCAAATCTCTCTCTTTGTAATGAACTGTTTTCACTAGGTCTCCTGGTGCTAACAACTAACAGATACGGGACAGACAGCTAAGTAGTTCTGTGTGCACTTGTTGCAAGTAATGATTGGGCTTAAGTGGTCAAGGTAGATGAAAGTAAGAACAAAAATGACGAGGATGCAACATCTTGCAGTGACAGGCCTCCACGTAGTCGACGCATCCATATACACCACATGGATACATGGACCCCATCATTGTTCCCGCCTAGGCTTCATCATCATCTACTCATACCCCCTCACCTATGCCCTTTGGCGAAACAAACGCTAAAAAAAGCCACTTCAGTATGATAAGGAACAAAAAAAAGAAAATAAAATGACACTTCCATGTCGAAACCTTCAAAAAGCGCAGCACTAAAAGCGTGACACAAACAGAACTACAGGATGAGTGCTTGCTCTCAACGGAAGTTTAATCAGGAAAACGAAACAACCTCTCAGTGACCACACTACGCGCGTGTCATAAAAACAGACTGTGCAACCCAAAAACAAAAAGGTAAAAACAGAAAAACCCCTAAACAAGTTAAAACACCACAGGGTGTGCATCTCACTAGCTGCCGAGATAGGCAGTCTCTCTCGCGTGTAAGGAAACAGAAGCCCGACTGACGTATTTGTCACCTCCGTAGCTTATCTAGAACGCTTCAGCTATTACCCTACGAGCCCAGCTCACCATTCCGCTGCAGTAAAATGACATTGCAGGGTTTAAATTATTTGTTTTTTAATTCCGATAGCTCATCGCACTGTTGCAGTATGTCGATACACGTACACGACGCTTCAAGTGCAGTGGACTAAGGAGACACTTTTACTGCTTGCCTTTGAAACATTGCGTGTTGAAAATAAACAATCCTGATGGGTCTGCAGCATCCATGAAGCTCTGGGAGGACCGGGAGTGCCGCGTCTACTTCTCCATCCTCAACTGCGTCCTCAACCAGAAGGTACGTGCGCTAGCTGATTATGGCGCTGTTTGCTCGTCGGCATTTTACACAAGTGCAGGTCTGCTGTCGCGATAGAGTTATCCACAAGCAGTTCAGGACACAAAAGGCCGCAAACGTGACAGTTTCTGTCCGTGCTTGCACCAAACTCTGTTCGTGCTGAGTAGCGCTGTAATGGGTGGCAGCCTTTTCTTGAAAATTGGTAAAGTTGGCTGGTGGGCTTGTGCGGCAGTGTCCGGGTTATTTCATGAGAGGTAGCAGATTCACGCGTGCTAGTTGATTGCCAGAAATGCATGCCCGTCCAAATAGGCGAGGCGCGAGCCTTTTGTCGGTGAAATCTGGAAGTGAGTGCCACATTTTGCATCAGATCAAAATAATATATTTTTCTAGCTGGATTATTGAACCAGAAATTTCTTTTAGCTAGAAATATTTCTATTTAGAAATAGACAGAATTTCTATCTAGAAATTCAGTTTCTAGCTCATTTCTAGCTGGACTGAGATTTTTTTCTGGCTGGCAACTATTAGTTCCAGCTAGCATTCGTCAGTCCAGCTGGAAGAAAAAAATCTGCAAGCTGGAAGTAATTGTCTCTAGCTATAAATTCAGTTTTTAGCTCATTTCTAGCTGGACTGAGATTTTTTTCTGGCTGGCAACTATTAGTTCCAGCTAGCATTCGTCAGTCCAGCTGGAAGAAAAAAATCTGCAAGCTGGAAGTAATTGTCTCTAGCTATAAATTCAGTTTTTAGCTCATTTCTAGCTGGACTGAGATTTTTTTTGGCTGGCAACTATTAGTTCCAGCTAGAATTCGTCAGTCCAGCTGGAAGAAAAAAATCTGCAAGCTGGAAGTAATTGTCTCTAGCTAGAAATTCAGTTTTTAGCTCATTTCTAGCTGGACTGAGATTTTTTTCTGGCTGTCAACTATTAGTTCCAGCTAGAATTTGTTAGTCGTTAGTCTAGCTAGAGACAATTATTTCCGGCGTGCAGGTTTTTTTCTTCCAACTGGACTGACAAATGCTAGCTGGACGTAATAGCTGCCAGCCAGGAAAAAGAATCTCAATACAGCTAGAAATGAGCTAGAAACTGAATTTCTAGATAAAATTCTGCCTATTTCTAGTTAGAATTTTTCTAGTTGGAAGCTGTCGATTCCAGCTGGAATCCATAAATCTTGTCAGAAATGAAGCTGGAAACTATGATTTCTTGCTATAAATGCTATTTCCATTTTCACTGGGGGAGGGTTTCACCTTCCTTTCTGTTGTACTCACTGCGACATTACTTCTTCCTGGAAAGATTAATAATGGAAGAAAGGTCAATATTGGAAGAGCCAAGTTGATAGCGTGTGTGGGTCTTCGTGTTTGGCAGGAAGGTATGTTTACGTCTGTTCCAATCGTGGCTAATTTTATTCGAGTTAAAGCGAGCACGATTGTAAAAGCGCTACAGTAGTTCTTTTCTTTTTTGTGCTGCATTCCGACCACTGTGGCTTTGTGCAGGACTACGTGGTGGGCATCAAGGTTGCCAGGATCCTTCTCGAGAAGAACAGCGGGCGCAAGGCACAGCTGCAGTCGGCCATTGGCCGGATTTACCTCCAGGTGAGAGGGCCTTGGAAAGTGTTTGACTTTATGCGCACTACTGTTCGAAACCGGGTTTGCAGGAAAACTTAGCTCAGACCTGTCAAGCCTGTCTAGTGGAGCGAGCCTTTTTTTTTTCACGACTTGGATATAAAAGAGAGATTGCATTCTTTTTCCATGCACATAATAAGTGCACGTATGAGAAAGTTTGAATTTTTTTCTGTCGGAGAGTATGTGCCAGCAAGGGTTATACAGTAGAACCTCATTGATACGTTTAAAAAAAAACGTGGGGGAGGAACGTACTATCAAGGAAAACATGCTGTCCGGTAAGAAACTTACTACAGGCACTTTTTAGTGTCCACAATTGAAAGCGTACTAACCAGGAAATCGTATGAACCAAGAATGTATCAACGGGGTTTTTACTGTAGAAGGGAGCTAGTTGGTGTTGCATTTCAAACAGCACTGGGAATAAGAAGAACAGACACAATGATGAGGTTTGTGTGCAACAAGGTCTTGTCTAACCTTTGCTCAGTTATGTTCAGATGTGGGTGCGATGATAGGACAAGTAGCGTGCAGTAGCGGAAAGGAAGTTTGCAGACAACTGAAGGCAAATGTGGTTCCACTGCTGCTTACTGCAATTCCTCACTGAGAAAACTATTTTGCTGAGGGTTTCCCTTTCTAGCCCAGAAAAACACCAAGAGGTTTAGTAACCTTAGTGCCTAATGGAAGCGCTCTTAATCGCACTCTCTCTCTCTCTTGCAGTTGGGGGACGTGGACATAGCGCAGAGCCACTTCCACAAGGCCGAAGCCCTCTATCATGGCATGGGCCTTGAGGGACGCCTGGAAATCCTCATCAACAAGTGAGCCTCACTTTCATGGCAACGTTGATTGTGATTACCGTCGAGTTACAGGAAACGCTCTCGCAGCCAATTTCTTGCATGGCTCTGAGGCCGTTTAGCGTACCCTTCCAGTGATAACAAGTACAAAAAAAAAATTTTTTAGTGGATAAGACATGAGTTTGGGGGCTGTTTCAGTGCTGAACCAGCAACTTGCTTGCAAGAAAGGCAAGCGGGACAAACATTTTTTGCACTTGTGCACATGAGGGGTCAACTTCAAACAAAATGATGATGATGGAAGTCCTGGTAACTGTCATTGATGGTAAGTTATATTGTGTGTGTGTTGGCAGAAGCTTTGTTCTAACCCGTGCTCCTTCCCTCTCTTCGCATTGTCGCAGGGGCATGATGGCACTGGCCCAAAACAGCTACTTGGAGGCGTACAACTTTTACAAGGAAGCCAGCACCTTGCAGCCAAAGAATCCCCTGGTGAGCCTCGGTGTTTTTTTTTTTTTTTTTTACGTAAGCACTGAAATATCAAAATGGTATTTGGGTGCTTACGTAAATTTGTCTTGCCGAAGGAGACCACTGTGTTCACCATGTGAATGTTTTATATGCGTTCAGAGCAGTTGTAGGAAAACAAGATGCGACCGTGTGGTCAGCAAGATACGTCGTAGTTTGCGCATTGTCGTCTGCTGCGCAGCATCATCTGCTGTCATCTGGCGGCTAAAGAAAATTCCCTTCGACAGCTTTACGCATGCTTGAAATCATTATTGAGAGCTTCTTGATCAGCCACTGGATTAGTTTTGGCATGTGGTGTACTGTGGGCCGAGCAAGTGCCCATTGATCGATGCAGTTGCACAGATGCAAAAACAATCGCAACATAAAAGTGCACGAGAGTTAAGAAAGCAATGAATAGCTTATGAAAGTATGAAAATAAAGAATCATACACACTTAAAATGAAGCTAACGTGAAGTTGTCAGTTTGCATTAATTAGTGTGTTTTTTGGATAGTCGTGGCCAACGTACGCATGATCCAAAGTGTTGGGTGGTCCAGGTGCAGGCTGTTCTTTGAGGTGGAGTTTTATACTGCCTGTATGAAAGAGCTCTCATCGACTCTGGCCGCCATTTTGAATTCTGCGACCGGATGCTTAAATGTTAGGAAAGCTTTTGGTCAAGCAATCGCCGCCACTTTGGTTGTTTTAATGTGTAGCATTCTTTGGCGAGTACCCCAACAGCCACGACCGTGTAACGCCCAGCATTTCCACAAAAATGCAGATTTGGCAGAAGTTTCCACTGGTAATCGTTATAAAAGCGTAAACAGAGATAACTGCTCAAACAGAATTTAGAAAAACCAAAAAATTAGGCTGTAAAGAACTCGCACTCTAGACAACTGGCATAAGAATGCTACACATTAGTGGACAAGTCTCTGAATTTCTGCTGATTTTTTGGCCGCCTTTTTTTTGTGTATACAGTTGGTGTATGCTTATTGCATTTTTATTTTTATGTTGTTTACGTTCTAGGCCACAGGGTACGATAGTTTTGCATAACCTTCATAACCGCATAACCGCATAACCTTCATGTTCGTCACTGGCTTCCGAAGGAGTGTCCCATTGTGTTCCCTGATCGTGGTACCGTAGCAAGAGGCCCTTGCACAAAGTATCGCAGGCTCGTGCACGGCGACTATAGTGCAAGCCTTCCTTCCGCAACATATCGTTCACGCTTCATGCTCACCATGTGCTTCCGAAGAGGGGTCTAATCGTGGTCCGTGATGGTGGTTCTACTGTGTTTTTGCGTCGTATTATTCGTGCCCACAAAGTGCTCGCTTCAGTGTTCAGAGGCGCTATCTAGTCGTTGCCTATGATTTCAGTACACCAACCCTAGTGCTAGTCATTCTTCAAATGCACACCATGCCCGCTCCGGATTCCTCATAGCAGTTCGGCAACTGGACTGCTGCAAATGCGAGTTTAAAAGTTTGCTCTTAGAGTCGAAAAAAGAAAGTCATGACTCCCGAATGTGCCTAGTACCGTCTCTTTTTGCACAAAAACCTGTGGAAAATCGAGGCCTGTTAAAAAATATCCGATGTTCAGCTTTTTTTTCCTAATTCAATTGATATTTTCTTCGAATGCTACTGTTCAGTATTCGCACACCCATATCCATTATCATAAGTGCTCATGGCAGATCACTCGCCTGGTGGAGCAAACCTCTAGTCCGGGATATACAGACTGCGGCTTGTTTGTCCAGGTCCTTTTTACTAAGGTTTACTGGGATCTAAGGTCCGGGTCGGTCAGATGGGTCATCCACTTCTTGCAAAAGGGGGAAGGTATGCGGGGTAGTGTAGGGGTTCGTTGGCGCTCCCATACTTGGTGGTGCAGGGTGCCAGGCATGCAATAAAAATTGCAAAGGGAGGGGTACTGGGTGGGGTAGATAGCATGGAGGAGGGTGCTGGGGAGGTAGGAAGTTGTGTGTAATCGCCCAAGAGTGGTGGCTTCATGTCTACTTAACCAAGGGTGAGGTGGCGGGAATTTTCATCTGCTATGCCTATGGTGCGCCAGGTTGTATCTGTATTGAAGAAGTGGTTCCATTTTGATGGTGGCAGTGAGCGCTGACTGTCCCACTTGGGGTAAAGGCCTGGTGTATGGACACACAGGCTACAGCGTGAACCGCCTCTGCTGTAAAGGGACTGATGTCCAGCTACCTGGACAATGTACATCTTGGTTAGCTTTTTGATGACTTGAAGGGTCTTCAATGCTGATGCACTGATGCATCCTCGTTTATGATTTTGGCATGCCGCTTGTGAGTCGGTCAATATTGTGACAGAATCCTGGCTGGTCACTGCGGCTAGGGCAATGGCAAACTCTTCTGCCTCTTCTGAGGCAACCTCTTCTGAGGTTGTGTGCACTGTCAGTGTGGCCACTTCTTGTCCTGCAGTGTTCAAAGAAATTTAGATTAAAGCCATTCCACCCAACGTAAAAGCTGTTGGAAGTGCAGAGCAGTGGTTCGCCACAGGGGCTGTGATGCCCTTGTCCGGTCTTTGCTACCATCCCTCACGTTCTTACCCTCCATGTCTCACTCCTCTCTTGAGGAGTTCAACAGAGGTTTGTTCAATGCATTTCAAATTTCTTGCCTTCGCAGCTCTTCCGTGCCTTCTCCTGGGACAGCTCACATCCTTTTTTTTTACCTTTTGTTTCTTGTCCTGCCTGGAACCGCACATGAGTTCTTTCGTGCTTGCTTTCATCTCGCACATGCTAGAGCCTTTCTCCGTCATTGTGAACGCGTTTTTTATTGCGCCATTTTTTTTCTACGGCAGCCACATTTTTTTTTTCGCTTGCTATCGTAAGAACCAACCCAACGAGCATCCCTAATTAAATGGATGCGAGGGACTGCCAGTTAATTATGTACTATATTTCGCCTCAAATGTACTTGCAATTTTCTTTGTGCTAAATAATGGGGACATGTGTGACAAGTGCCAGCGGTTCAGGAGTTTCAAATGGTTCTGCTTATATAAACCTTTCATTCAAGTATATTTGTAACTTTTGTTTGGAAGGCTGAATCGAGGGACCAGCGGGTACCTTTTCAAAGCCTCTGTTTGGGTGCATGACGCTGAGCGACTGTGGTGGCTAGGTAGCGTGACAGCGAACGAGCTACGATGGCAAGCCAGGCCCCTAAAGTGCTCTGCACTTTAACACCAGCTCACTTTTCATTTGGTTTGTGTGTAGAAGTTGGTATTTTCTCGGTCTCCTGGTTGACTACTGGGCACTTGTTTAGATGCGAGAGCTGCTTTCACGACAGCTTGAACCTCATGTACGGATGATAGCCGCACCTCTGTATGTAACGTTTGCTTTTCTTTGGTTTGGACAAGGGGGACCCAAGGATGTGAGTTCCTGCCAGCATGCTTCCCTTGACATGCAGCCAGCCTGTACACTTTCTTTCTTTGTCGTGTCTTAAGACACGACAAAGACACGACCCAGTACACCATATGAACTTTAGCATGTAGCTTGTTTAAGAAGCAGTTCAATTAAAAACCTGCCCTTTGAAATGCGGATTGTTCCATGATAAAAGCGTTGTTTCCCACAAAGCAAAATTGTAGTGATTTACAAACTTCCCAACCTTTCGTATGCCCCCATCACAGTTGTACATTGTCTCTTCAGGTCTCCGGGGGTGCACATTGCCATAAAAATCTAAGCACTTCTTGCGAGCTGTGAATGCAAAAGCATTAATGTTTAAAGGAACGCCGCTGAGTGCTTCTTCCAGTTTTGCACTGTGAGGTGGCTGTTGCACCACTGTGTGGGGGCAGCGGGGGGAGCATGCTTGATATGCTGAACACCACTTTCACTCATAGCTGCACTCGCCGCTTTCCATGTGGCTGTGCGTTTTTATGACATTTTTAAGTGTGGAGCACTTTAGGGGCCTGACTTGTTGTCGTAGCTCATTCGGGGTTATGGCATCTCACCCAAACAGAGGCTTTGTAAGCCACTTCCTCTGGTCAGGATCGAACCTGGGTCTCTCACATTATGAATCTAATGTCTATCCCATTGTGCCACATGTTACTCGTATGAAAAGTGTTGGCGGTGATATTTGTGCAGCGCTGTTGCCACAGACGCTGCCGTTGCTAGCCCACAAATAAGTACACAATAATATAAAATAAGGAAAACTACATGAATTAATGCTTTAGTTACCTCAAATCAATGAAAACTCAATCCGCTGTCTCTTTGTAGGCCTTTTCAGGGGCTGCGGCACCCTATCTTGACTACTTTCGGTATCAACACCAGGCTGATACTGAAACTAGTCAAGGGAGGGCGGCACACAGCCCCTCTTGGCAGGCTCCGCACTTCCCGACAGCTTTCACATTGAGTGGAACTGGTTTAATTTTTTGCAGTCGTGTGGGAACCTTTTCTCAGCTCCCAACATTGGTGCCAATGCCAGCTTTTTCACTCAATGGGTCATTACTGCTCGCGCAATGATAAACCAAGAGTCTTCCCCCCCCCTGGTGCGCAGTTTGTGAACAACATGGCGGTGTGCCTGCTGTACCTGGGCCGTCTGAGCGAGTCGGTGAGCCTGCTCGAGTCGGCCATGCAGGGGGAGCCCGCCCTGTGCCTGCACGAGGGGTTCCTCTTCAATGTGTGCACCCTCTACGAGCTGCAGTCCTCCGAGGCCGTCGCCAAGAAGCGCGCCATGCTGCAGCTGGTGGCCAAGCATGCTGGCGACGGCTTCAACGGGGCCTCGCTCAAGCTCCAACCCGCTCCCACAAAGACGTGAGAGGTGTGACATAATGTGTGACGGTGTTGCCTGAGGGGCAGGAGTCTCCACACTAGAAGCGACTTCATCATCCAGTGGATGCCTGCTTTGTTGTACAGTCCCTGACGTTTTGGGAAATGCTTGATAAATTACGTTTATAGCGAATGCTTTCTGATTGATTCTGAGGCTAAATGCGACAAAGCTACACGTGGACATTGGGGCGTGCCATTGACAGTGAGCGCGACCTTGGGCGGCGCTGTGAAGCGTGCCTCCGTGACGTCTGCTTAGGGATTCTTGCATTTGTCATCTGCTTCACTTGGGCTCGCTCTCCCTGCTGTTTCTTTGCGCTCGGTTCACGTCTGATGCTTGTTTGCACCAGATTTTGTGTGTGCGTAACTTTTTATCATAATAATCGGCTTAAAATCGCATACACTAGCTCAAAAAGTGAGTTAAAGTATAGTTTTGGATACCGCTACGAAAGAAACATTGCCGGCGTTGCCCCATTCCTTTCGAAGCTGATCCTGTGTTGAGCGCAGAGTTGGAGCCAGGCGTCAGCTTCTGTACTAAGCAGTCTTTCAAAAAACGGGAACCGCCAGCTTCTAGTAACGAACAACAGTGAAAATACAAGACCGAAACAAATTCTAGGCGTTTGGGACTACCAGCTTTGGCAGAAGGCATTACGATTCCCGGTAATGACATGTGACGTAAAACAGCTTTTCCAACCTTGCCGAACGCTCGAAAGTATTATATCATATCACTTGACGTTGCCATGCATGGAAGTTTCCGACATGCACTATGGGCGGCAAAAACTGTGGGTTGAGTTCCAGATATCCTACTGTGTGTATTGGTGCGTGCTGGTTTTATACGAGGATTCTAACCAGTATGGAGGTTTATTGAACGAGACAAGCCACGTCTACGATAAAGATACAGTAACACTATGTTTCTTCAGACCTGGAGGGATATTTCGGTACATTTCCCACAGCCACATCTTTCCAGTATTCCGATATGCCTTATAGTAAAAGTGCACTCAAGAGGAAGAGGAGTTAGGGGAGGTGGAGAAAACTTTATTTAAGCGTAAAATCGAGCTGATCAGTTGGCCCGGTCCTCAGTCCAGGACAAGGGAGTAAGAGTATCTTTCTTCAATTCATAGAACGCAATCCCGAGTAGACCAGGATTTGTTCTTTACGCCTGGAAGGGTTGGAAAACAATAAAGAGTTGCTTAAAAATATTCATCGGCTTCTATTCTTGTAATATATGCATGTATACTATTTATTGCGTTAGTTAGCGAGTTTGTCAAGCCTTGAACACCGTAATCATGTCATAATTATTGGGGTTGAGAGTCAGTTTTTTATGATAACGATGGTTACGATAGAAATTCGGGGCACAAAAGCCGCCTTTGAGTACTCTGGACAATGTTGTCTGGGGCGCGATCGCGGTGGCATAGCACAAACCTTCTCATTGTATTTGCATGTAAATAAACAACGCACGCTGTGGATATGCGCCTTCTTGTCCACAGCCGTAATGAAAGCCAATTTGTGAAGAAGGGAATGTATGCCGTACACCCTGAAGAAAATATCCACACGATCTTTGTGAGCCTCCCAAACATCCCCAAACCTGCTAATGAGACGTTTGTGGTGGCGCAGAAAAATGAGACGTTTGTGGTGGCGCAGAAAAATAGTTGGGCACAGAAAAAAAATATTCATCTAATACAAGTCAACAACAACGAAAGAAATACAAGACAGCCGCTTTGTTTCCTGCTGAATGATGCGCGTGTAGGGGCCCGCTGCTTGGCAGGTAGTGTTAGAGCATTGAGTCTTCATAAAAGCATCTCAAAAATACTGTAGGGAAGCCTACGCATTTTGAATACTTATCGAGGAGCTCTGAGCGCTGAACCTTGCGAATAAGCCAGAGAGGACGAGTTACACACGATCTTCTGACCGATCCTCTGAAGAAAATTGTTTTCTCCTCTCGTGTGTTGCAAACTTGTGGGGGTACAGCTTCAAATTATTCCGGTGTGTCAGAAACTGGCAAAAAAATAACTGAACTACCAGAAATACGCTTTTCAATATATACCACGGCATCAAAGCAGGCTTTTTCTAGCACAGGCACTCTGCCCCTCACAAGCGGAGTGTAGCAGGCGACAGCGGCGCGAGTCCCTAAGCCGACGTCAGAGCCAGGGGGTGCCACTCAAACATCTCACCGCCAATAGTGGAGGGCCCTGTGGCTGTCGCAAGCTTCAGCTCGTTAAGTATCAGCGAATTCATCCCGAATGAACAGAAACTTGCCCGCTTCGAACGCCGACGTGAGCCAATATTTCCTGTTGAGCTTTTCACAGCGACATTTTCGACGGCGTCTTTCACTTCTGATAAAAGACGCCGACGCTTCCATGCGCCGACACTACACAGGCGATGAGGTGTGCTGTAGCGGAGGGCTCCGGATTGATTTTGACGACCTGGGAATCTTTAATGTGCGCCAAAACCTCAACACACAGGCGTTTCCGCCTCCATCAGGAAAGCAGCCACCGCAGCCGGGATCAAACCCCCGTCCTTTGGCTCGGCAGCACAATGCCTTAGCCACTGAGCCACCGCGGCGGATCGAATGCTTTCTGGCCTGGCGTAAATTACTTTCCCATGCTGGGCTATATGCATTGTGAGAGAGACGGTGCTTGGAGACTTTCTTGTGATATGGTGGTTAGGTGGAGGCAAGCAGTGTTGCGGTGGGAGTAATGATTAGGGTGACCGCGACAGTTGTTTACGATGTACTACTGTGCAAGTTTAGATGAATGCTAAGATGGGTTGATTGATTGTAGGGTTTAACGCGCCGAACGCACGCGATGAGGCGCGCCGTAGTGGAGGGCTCCAGATTAATTTTAACCGCCTGGGGATCTTTAACGTGCGCCGAAATCTCTTACACATGGGCGTTTTTGCTTTTCGCCTCCATCAGAAAAGCGGCCGCTGCGGCCGGGGATGAAACCCCTCAATGCTACTAGGATTCCTCTCAACACGATTTCAGCGACCTCTCCCCTCAATAACTGTGCTCCAGTTGAGGTGCTCTGCTGCTGAGCGCACGTGTTGCACCTGTTCAGTGGGAGAGGTCAGGTAGCACTCAGGAGGACATCTGCAGGAAAGATCACCCCTACTGCTTTTACCATATTTTCATTTTCGTTTGATGCAACTGACCCAAACACAAGGGAAAATTTGACATTCACCTGCACCTGCAGTGCAGCGGCCGTTTGGAGTCAAAGAAAAGTTATACAGCGTTCTCGAAAAGAACTAGTGTCTCACTTTGAGTTGATCAATTTCCCCTTGCACTACGAATGGCTAGCCTTCTGGTTGGCTTGTTGGTAGAGCGGCTACTCTAGATAAGTGGTTCCTGTGGGTAATCTCGAACCAGGACTAGTTTTTCAACTACAGAGTTTGTAGTCAGTCAACCAACTGCGCTGGGTCAATCCAAAAACAGTCTAAACTTGCGTACTCCTTGTGCCTCAAAACTGGCTTCCACGCAAAATGTCAAGCACACACGTTTGTTACAGACCGAAAGAGTTTATGGTATTCAGAGCAAATTGTACTGCGAATGTGGCACTGTCGCTGATAATTTTCAGAAAGTGTCAGTTCATATCGCAGAAGTAGAGGGGGAGTGGCTGAAACCAGCAACAACAGCATACACAATTATGTCCGCACAAATAAAAGGCTTTATTGAAAAAGGGAAAGGAACTCTGGTAAATAAACTCACGCCAGTCAAAAAATACATCTGAGCTGACACTTTGCACTGCCCAATATTCTGAGAGAAGAGATACACTTTGTAAGAGTTCCTACAGGGAAGGTATAAAAAACGGTGTTTGGGCTTCATGTAACAAAAATGACAAAACAAAATGTATATAATATAGTACTTCTTGCCGTTGTACATGGTAAATGCTTGAGAGCTACAAAACACAGGCATAACAACAACAAACAAGAACAGGCAACTATTATTAAAGAAGTAATGCCCTCGTGGAACCTATTGAGCCTGCTAAACGCGTTCCAAACACATTCTTAAAAAAAAAAAATCTTTGCACAATGCCCATTAGCGAAAACAGTGTAAACAAGTAGGAACAGAGGCGGCTGAACAGTTTGGCCAGTGAAACCAACCACACAAGACTGGGAATGTTTGTCCCACAAGCTAAAGCCTTTCACGCAAACATTTCCAGGGGTCTTTGGCACCAACAAAAGACTAGGCAATTTCGATACGTCCTGACTAGGCAAGAAGACGGGAGGGGAAAAAAAAAAACGTAAGCTCGTTGATGTGGTTGGCCTGGCCTCATTTCAAGGTGAAAAGTAAAAAGAATACAATAAATGAGTAGGCAACAGCACAACCAGACAAATTAAACTTGAGATGCGATCGGAGGTATCCCTTTCTCTTCCCTCGACTTGAACTTGACTCCCACGAAACGTCGCGGCACAACCCTGACTACAACGTCCAACTCAAACGTTCACACGCACAAAAAAAAGCAGCGGGTTGAACTGTAAGGCACCGCAGACTGCTGCCCCTGTTACTCCAATGAACCTAGAAAGCCGTTGGGATTCTTCTTCTGCCAGTTCCACATGTCCTTGCCTGGAAAAAGATGGGACAGAACAAAGCACGTCGCTTTAAATAGCTTTCCTAATCATCATTCTAGTTGCAAGTTTGTTGTCAGCCACCATGTTCCATCCACTTTCAACATGAGCACAAGCGTCGCGACGCCGCGTTACTGTAACGGTGGCTAAATACCGTGACCCAGGATGAGCTAGAACAACAAGGTGGGCCCCTAAAGTGCTCCACACTTAAAAACTCCTTTCCTTTCATTTGATTGAGTTAAAGGCAAATCGGTGTCAGTGATTAACCGTGGCCATGCCTATGGGTTCCAAGCACAACAGCATGCCAGAATCCGCAATATGTCGCATCGGCTAGCCCTCAATGCTCACGTCAATCGCACCAAGCCAAAACAGAAAGGAGGAAATTGTTCGGAATGTTGTGAAACTTGGAAGTTAGATGGCTGTGCAGAACTGCTTTAACTAGTGCAAACCTAATGCACCCAGGGGAGAATTGTTCATTTCTCTTATGAAGGGTGTCGTCAGTATACCCTTCGTTGATGTGACGACTGGGTGATGTGGCTATGTCTATCTTGGGGAGAGGGTTACCACCAACATTTGTGACTGCTCCATGCTACTTCCCTTGCTCATTGGACTGCTCACTGAGATGAAAAGCCAATCACGATGTGCCGTGACGTACGTGTAAACAGCAGCATACGGATAAGGGTTTGCTTGGAGCGAGGCAATAAATTTCTCTACCATGGCCTCTTCCCTTTTTTTTTTGTGACCAGTCAGTCACTCGAAAAAAATTAAAGCATTCCACTCAACATGAAAACTGTCGGAAGTGCAGGGCAGTGATTCGCCATAACGGGCTGTAGCGCCGTTATCCGCTCACTGCTACCACCCAATGCAATTCAAATTTCCCGCCTTTGCAGCGCTCGCGTGCCCCCTGCCTGAAACTGCGTCAGTGGGAGTTCTGTTCTTTTTGTACTTGCTTTTCCTCCCGCACGTGCCGGCATTGCACTTCCACTTTTTTCCGCTTACTATCGTAAAAACCAACCCAACAAGCGTTCTTAACTAAATGAACGTGGGCACTGCCGGTTAATCACATATATTTTGCCTCAAATGTACCTGCAGTTTTCTTTGTGCTAAACTACAGGGAGATGTATGGCAAGCACCAGTGGTTCACGAGTTTCGAACGCGTATGACTATATAAACCGCTTGACTTTCGAAGCCTCTGGGTTATGCTGCGATGATGGTACACCGTGCTCTAGTTGGGTCCGTTATCTCGCTGGGCCGCCTGATTCCGTCAGTCGCTTGACATCGAGCGTTACAGCGAGCTACGACAACAAGGCAAGCCCCTAAAGTGCTCTGTACTTTTAAAACATGCAATGGGGCTTACACATATCGTAGAGAGACTTCTCGGCCTTCCATCCAAGCTCCTTCTCTGCGCGTTGCGGGATGGCGTAGAGCTCGTCGACATCGCCCTGCCTCCGTCCGACCACCTGGTAGGGGATCTTGACCCCGGAGGCCTGCTCGAATGCGGCAATCACCTCCAGCACGGAGGAGCCTCGTCCAGTGCCCAGGTTGTAAGGCTGCAGGGGAAGAGAAGAAAACGCAAGAGGGCATCACCATCTCACACACCACTAGGTTTACTCTAAAATCAAGGCTTCATCGGATGCCCGTCTGGTTAGGAACGATCGAATTGAATTGGGTTTGTTTTACAACCATGTTGCAGGGAAGACAAAAAAAAATGTGTTTGAAACAGCTTGAAGGGTCCTGGCCACTTTCATTGAGGAAAGAACAAGGCTCCCGTTGAGGGAGCTGACTGTCATTATGAATGTTGTTTTTCTTTTGAGGTCGGCAACTTCATTCTTTCTTCGAGATTCATTTTAGCATAGAAAATTCAAATTTGGGTTTCACTGTTAGGTTAGGTTAGGTTAGGTTGCCCAAGGTTGCTCAATTGCCCAAGGTTGCTCAAGATGCAACTAACCCTGTGCACGGAGCCATTTTGGGTCCGATTCACCAGCAGCACGTGAACTGGATTCATTCCATGGCCCGTTGAGCCGACCAAAGTTTGTTTTGCCAAGTTTCCGCTGTATTAAGCAACACTTGGGGACAGGAAACAAGCTTCCTGGATCAGGGAGCAAACTCGAATAGATGATATCATAGTTTAAGTGAATAAAAAGAAATCGACTTGGGCTGGCGATGTAGTGAGACGAACCGACGACCGGTGGACAATTAGGGTAACGGAGTGGATACCAAGAGATGGGTCTAAAAGAAGGGGAAGGCCAATAACACGATGGAGTGGCGTAATAAAGAAATTCGGGGGTGAAGTGTGGACTCGAGCAGCGCAAGACAGAAGCCGTTGAAGGTCGATGGGAGAGGCCCTCGTCCTGCAGTGGAACTGAGTATGATGATGATGATTATTATTATGGTGTGAACTAGATCAAGCAATGCACACTTTGCCATTTGTTTGGCAAGTGCAGCTTGCAGAGGTGAACCGCGTCATTTGCAGCACAAGGTGGTAGCTTTCTTTGCTGTTTACACCAGATGGAATCCATTGAGCTGCTGTGGACTGGTTCAAAAGGTGGTTCAATCGAACAAACCCTTTACTTTTTTTTGTCGGGCTAAGTCTGCACTGGTAACGAACGGCAATTCGGAAGCTATATTGAGAGCACTCTTACAAGCCAAAGACTGTATTGACAGACAGGAGATTATTGTCGACTGGCATTGGTTATAGTTGCAAGTCTTGTTCGGAAAAATTTGGGGCTTTATGTGCTTTTGTTAGCATAGAAGTCATAAAGTTGAGAGGCAGGGGACAGTGGGGATGAACCTGACAGGCAGTCACTGTAGGTGCCAACCAACCTTGCATCCCTGAATTTCTCCAGCCATGACCTTGTCAAGAGTGGCCACATGACCTTTGGCTAGGTCAACCACGTGGACATAGTCACGAACTCCTGCAGCGGGTAGAAAAATGTTGTTGTAGTCCATTGAAAGCGATGAAAAAGGTGTTCTCTTCATGACAGCAGAACTGCTTTTCTTTGAAAGTGAGCGCTGACTCATGATGTTAATGTTTACGCTAAGAATTAACGAGGGTATCAAAAGGGGCAGCTCCAGGCAGATCTTGCCAGATACACATAACATAGCAGCTGGATGAATGCTCAATAGTGTTTCAACCGTATGTCTTTATGTCGGCCTTTTGTCTTTTACGCTAATGCAAAATGTTCGAGCAGCCACACTAACGCTCATCTTGACCCAATGGCAGTGCTCACGATGGTCAACAATTTTCATGTTTCAGAGACCAACACCTACCTCTGGCTGTTGTCGTGAAAACAACAGTCTGTGCCCACAACACTATGTTGCCTCTGTTACCAAACCTTGAAGTTCACATTTTCATGCTCGTACCTTGCTGTTTGCGTTTTATGTGTTGTTGACCATACCTGCTTAAACAGCAAAGTACAGTCGCAGCTCTGAACCTGACCGGGCCTGGCCACCCGTGTGTGGGGAAGGGGGTGAAGAGTGCCCCCCTCTCACCCGTGCCGTCGCGGGTGTCGAAGTCGTTGCCGAAGACGGACAGCTCCGAGCGGCGGCCGATGGCCACTTGCGAGACATAGGGCATCAGGTTGTTAGGCACCCCCTGGGGGTCCTCACCAATGTAGCCTGATTCGTGGGCTCCCACGGGATTGAAGTACCGCAGCAGCACGATCGACCAGCCCTGCGAGGGTCGGGAAGTTATAGTACGCCCACAATGCGTGGGGTTTAGTATCCTAGAAAGTGTCCTGCACCAGAGGACACGTTGCACCAGTTGTTTGCAACTGGTGAAATGTACCAGGCAAGCTAGTAGCCTGCGAGTTTCAGTGAAAAGGCCAGGCATTCCAAGTTACGGGGGAACTTTACATTTTTATTGTGCCATCTGTAAGGCTGTAGAATGCGGTTTCTCTAGAACGGGACCACTTGTGGACTGCTAGCTCGAGTAGACTTCAGTCGGACAGTATTAGTACTTTTTCGACGAACTCTTTTGAACGAAGTTTTGTCTAGATAAATTTATTTATTTATTAGAATACCCTCGGGGCCTGTAGAGCATTTCAGAAGGGGTGGTACAGCATTTCAAAGTGTCAGAAGCACAAAGAACAAAAACGACACAAATCAACTAAAAAAGAATGGATATGTAGTAAGCAAATGAGCAAATAAAAGACAAGGATAGATCGCGGACACTGCATATAGATAGAAAAGCTGCGGAGCAATTGCAGTCTTGAACAACAAAGGGTCTGTTCACACTATGACCGAAAAGAGGGAATAAATTAAATGAAGTTTGCTAAAGGAAATCGAAAAATTGAAGTACGTACAAAAAGGACACTCATAAAGACCACAAGAAAGAAATAGAAACATAGCTTTTTTTGTACTTCTTTATAGCATTGTTCATGAAAAGTGGAAGTTATCATAGACGAATTATCTTGCGATACAAGGGCAATCGCAAAGCACTCCACGTGTCTTCAAAGCGGAGTGTACTACCAGTGTTTCAAAAGATAGTTTCCCGTTATATGAAAGCAAGATGAGGCCCTAGTGCAGCACCCAAAATTGAGGTGCAAGTGCACACTACACTGGAGCTCCACTGGGTCTCTTCCACGAGCACACAGCGGAACACACCTTGCACAGGGTCACTTTCATTTCAATCCCAATCAATGTTTGTATGCCTGTAGGCAAAGGCCATGCAAAGCACAGAGTTTAATGCTTTTCACTCTCCCCAGTTGTGTTTGCACAAGGATCATGTGCACAGCACTTGAATATTCTGAATGCCCGCTTAAAGAGGCCATGAAAACAGAACACAGCTCTGTTCAATTTAAAAGAACCAGCCTTTGGTAATTCACTGAACTCCATCCCAGCCTTGAAAGATGTTTTTTTAGCCAAAGAAATGTAAAAATACTGAAACACTTCCAAATATCGAAGTTTGCGATAAAAGTGGCATCATTGTTACTTGGACAAAGTGACCTTTTTAAGGGGCCATGCAGACAAAAAAAATGTTTGTTTTATTCGAAAGATTTTGTTTTTTATACTGCCCCCAGAGCTTGTCCGGCAGCAAATGATGCCGTATTCACTGAGAAATTATTCAGTTTAGGTTAAAATTTTGATTCTCCCACCAAGTTGTGTTTTTGCGACATCTGTTGAAGACACAAGGGCGGGTATTCAGTCGAACTTCCAGTGTGTCATTAGGCTCTGCAGCCTTGCTTTTTACCATCAGTCCGTCCGGGTAGTGCTACCGTAGTTAGCCGCGGAACATTGTCCACCGTTGCCTTGTTTTTGACCGTATTTTCACCTGGCTTGTTTTTGAATTACAGTACAAAGTAACCGTTTCGTGAAACATGTGGTATGCTCGACAGACAGGGTCATGTAAGACAATGTTGCTTACGCCAATCGGCCAGTGTCGTGTGCAACTCCAAAGCGGCGGGCTGCTGTGCAGCTAAAACAAGCATAGTGCGTCCAGTACCAACAGCAGTGCACTTCAGTACTTCTATGTTTGCGTGTATTTTCGTAACTTTCATTGTTTACCCCACCATTATTACTGCTGCAAAATGAATATGCACTACATTTAAGCGTAAAGAGCTCGTTCAGCAAACGTATAAGCCCTGCCTAGTTTGCGTTTGCCGGCCTCTGCCAATCGCAGAGCTGGGCATATGACATCACAGGTTATGTTGGGGGAAATTTCCTTTTTTCTTATTATATAACTTATTTGAGCGAAGTGTGCTTTAAAAGTGGTGTCAGTATTATTCTAACGAGGCACTCTTTCCAATGAACCAAACTTGTGTTTTGTCTGCATGGCCCTTTGAAACACACGCACCGATCACCGCCCACCTTTTCGGCGGCACTGAGATCCTTGAGCACTTCCTCGATGAAGTACTTGGTGCGGCCGTAAGGGTTGGTGCACGACCGTCCCGTCGGGTGTTCCTCATCAATCGGCAGGTACTGCGGCACGCCGTACACTGTGCACGAGCTCGAAAACACCAGCTTCTTCACGTCGTACTTCTTCATCACCTGCGTTCATTGTGCATTACGCCATTTTTAGATAGCAGAGTACTCGTTTAGTGAGGTGCTACAGAATAGGCCCATTCAAATAATAACAGTCACTGTGTCGAACAATGTTCCACCGCACTGTACAGTGGAACAGCTTCGAATTCCTGCGTTGTACATTTGGTCAAGTGTGCATACTAGCCTCTTTGAAATGCCTGTTTTCTCCCCATTCACCACAGCAATGCCCTACACTCCTACACATTTTTTTTTTTAAATTGCTATTATGGTGGGAAGTATTTAGGTGGCAGCACTGCACTTTAATGGCCAGTAAGTGTCCTATTGGCCAAGTGGCATGTCAGGGTTCTTCTTAAATTTAAATTAGATTTATTTTGTGTAATAAAAACTGCGCAAGTCTAACGATGGCCGGCACTACCGCAGGCATGCCGGTTGATTGATTGATTTATTGTAGGGTTAAATGCGCCGACGCAACGCAGGCGATGAGGCGCGCTGTAGTGGAGGGTTCCGGATTAATTTTGACCACCTGGGGATGTTTAACGTGTGCCAAAATCTCGTACACACGGGCGTTTTCGCAGGCGTGCCGGTCGCTACGCAGATGGAGAGGCCGACACACTTTTGCTGCCGGTCAGTCGCCTCCACACATTGTTGCGATATCTGTGGCTTTCCTTTCAACACTGATAAGGCTTAGCACATCACATCCTTATTGTTTCTCCAAATGCACAAACAGTGTGAGCCATTATCAGTAACTGGGCCTTCTTCAAACGTTTGTGGCTTTTCCTGCGACTGAATACGTATTTCTGTGTTCGAACAAGTCCCGTATGTTGAATTAACTTCCTAACGGAGTGAACGCCACACAAATAACACTCAGTGATGCGTACATTTATTCGACGCATGAACGAGTGCTTCATTACGCTGAAACGAAGGGCCGTTCCAATGGTACAGTAATTTCTTGCAATGCTGCCAATTGCGCGTGCATGTTAACATGAGCGGCTGGGAGCGCACCGAGATGATGGTACCTGATTTATGTGCCAATAGCCAGCAATGCCGAACTCTTTTCAATGGTAACATGCCTTACACATACATTGGCAACAGCCCTGCACTCCAACTGTGTAGGTATATACGCCTAACACCTAAGAGCGTGACAGTGATGTAAGCATACACTCCTACAGAGTCAACATTTTCCCTCTGTCTACCACTGAAAAACTGACGTCACCTGTACTTCTTAATTAAACCACAATTGCTATGAAGCAAACTGTGCAGGCCACCCTTTTGCACACTATGAAGTTGGTTATGTTCAATTTGGCTCTCTTAAACCTTTTACAGAAATTTGTCAAGCATAAACTTCCCAAAAGCACCAATTTCAGTTGTACAATGTTAAAAAAGTTATCCAGAATCTTACAGTGCATCTTATTTATAATGCATCTTCTTTTGTAGCAGTTTGCAATCGCATTACGTTCTTGTAAGCATGCTTACTGTGGCAAGGCTGAAACTTTTTAAGAAGCTTTAATGCCTCAGGTAGCTCAGATATTAAGCTTGGTGCATTTGCACGCCTTTAATATAAACTTTTTTATTCAATTTGTAAGAGCAGTTAAATTTAATTTCACTGCCACGGACCTTATACATCTCAAATGCACAGGAACTTTTAATCGAAGCAGGTGATAAAGAAATAACGGCAAGAAAAGCGTACTCTTGGACAACTTGGCATTCCGAACAGACTGCAACAATATCAACACAGAAATTGCAACACTGACTCGACATTAATCAAAGGCGTACAGATCTTCAGCAGTTGTAGATTGCAACGGTGTTGCGAAAAAACATTGAAATAAATGAAAATGGACCTTATCGGCAACAGACAGGGTCCAAAGCAGAGCTTAGCATGCAAAATACACTTACATCAAGCAGGTTAACAGTCCCGCCCAGGTTGGTACGGTAGTATTCAAGCGGAATCTGCCAAGACTCGCCGACAGCCTTGAGAGCCGCAAAGTGTATTACACAGTCGAAGTGATGCTGTTTGGACGATGAAAAAGGAAAAAAGAATGAGATACTAGTACCAAGTTGCCTTTAGTGCACGCTGCAAAACCGTATAAATTTATTGGTAAGACGATAAAGATCTATTGGCAAGACGGTAAAACAATTTATGAGCAAGATGGTATAGATGTATTGGCAAGACGATATATATCGATTGGCAGGCCAATCATGCTTAAAGATGGAAGCATCTAGCATATGATGCAATGATGTGGTGCATGTGAATATATACACTGTGCAAACATGTGGTGTATACAACATCAATAGCTCTATTGGAAGAGTGCGAGGAACGCTGTTGATCATGAATCTTGCATGTTGCGTGAAGCATTGTACTTGCCTTCTTAAAGATGTCGTCTATGCTCTCCTGGTCCAGTAGGTCTGCCTTGTAGAACGTCACAGACTTTCCGGTCAGTTCTTGCACCCTTCTTAAGCTTTCAGGCATTTTGCCATCCTTATCTGCAAAGAGCAAGTCCGATATAATGAACTCCACTGGTCCCACTTTTTTTTTATTACACGGCACATTATGTATCGTTCACTAACCATCTCGGGTTAACTCACTTCACACCAGAGCCCGTGGTGGTTAAACATTGGATTCAATCAGCACTGATTGTCGTTTGGCGATCGATTCAGATTAGCCCGTTCTACATTAAATTCTGTTGCCTCTAGGGCCCACGTTTTATTAGTCAAAGTAGACGTAAAATTTTGGGAAATTCTTAAAAGGAGGACTTTGTCAATTACTTAAGTCAATTACCTCCAGGTGCAGAGCAAATTTAAGCTGCTGGGTCAAAAAAATCTTTTAAACGTAATTGTAAACAAGCATATCTTGAAACTCGCGATTAGAAGCAACCATCATTTCCTCACTGAGGATAAGAAGTTATGTCATGAACTTCTCACGCATGCCGTGCAAGGCTGTTTGTGTAGTGAATTAATGAAGCCCAGAAAATACATTCAAAATATTCGGTTGGTATTTTGTCGAGCTGCAGTATACATCCCTACCCAACTTTCAGATTGCAAACTTTTAATAAAACATGTTCAGGCTGTCTGTGCGTTCATTTGTGTATATTCGACCTAGTCTACATGCCCAGGGCGGAAAATTGCGGTTTGCGCATGTACATGCTTTTCATCTAAATTTTGTTTCTTTCGCTAAAGCTGCCTTTGAATAGTTCAGAAACATCCGTCAGAGTCATAGAAGCTATACATGAACACTTTTTAAATTTTAGTTTACATGTGTTCACTCCACAAAACTCCAGCTGTTCACAGGTGGGCTGTCGTAAAAAACGATGCGCAGCGTTAGAAAAAGAAATAAAAAGAAACGAAAATGAACCACTTTTTCGCTGTCGTCTGCTCTCGAGTACCGACGCATGCGCAGTAATGTAGTACCTGCCGTGGGCAGACGCAGACGACAGCTGCAGAAAGGGCGCGTATGTGGGAGCCGTACAGAAGCAGCTCAACGTGGTAAGAGCAACAAAAAATAAAAAAAAAGCTGAGGTTGCAAGAGCAGAGTAAATACCCACCCGGATGAGCGTTGTGCAAATTGTCCATGACGACGACATCGTAACCGGCGTTGAGCAACTCCAGGACGGTGTGGCTGCCGACGTAACCGGCACCCCCGGTCACGAAGATGTTGCCCTTGGACATCCCGAGTCTTCAGTCTACCGCGGCTTGCGCCCGGAACAATGACACCTATCAAAGAACGACCTCTGATCGACGGGAACGCGTATCAATTCACCGAGACTCGCGTGATGCAAGCTCGTGCGCGTTATCCCACTTACGCTCTTGCCTAATACTTGCGCTTGTGTTTCCTTTTATCATAAGCTTTACAGTTACCCTTTAACAAATTTTTGACGCCCCCTCATTCTTAAGATCGGAACGACTCCATTCATTGCTAGCTTTTAGAGCACTGCCAAGGATTGCGCTTACATCACGTAGTTTTTCCGGTGTAAAGCAAACCGCAGCTGCCTAGGCTGGAAATTGTTTCTCCGAGAAGATACGAGAGACGAATAACTCACGTTGATGGGTGCTACGTGGTGGAACGAAGGTACTGACGTGAGTGTGATCGACAGCGGCAACACATCAGCTTGCGGCGTTGGCACGGTAATCACGTTTCGGTTTCAAGACGAACACTCTCGGCACCAGAGTGCATCTTTCAAATTAGGTGTTACTTCCGGTGTCGTGCGTATTTTATTGTTGTATTGATAACTATTTGAGGGTTTGCTTGTTTTTTATATATATTTATATAGAAATATATTTATAATAAACAATGTAGCGCGCGCCGTGAACATTTAGTCGAAACCGTAAGGCAGTCAGGGGCAGGGAGCGCTGAAAGACTTCCGGTCCTGCCATCGCTGTGAATTTCGAAGGACTTTGACGCTGTGAGGGGCCGGTCTGCTCACTGTTTCTCGAAGTTTTACGGGTGATATTTCTGACCTGAGCGCCTTGAGCAGTGCCAGTCAATTGGTGTGGGTATGGAGTGCCTTGTAGGAGTCGCCTTCAAAGATTTCGCCTTGCTAGCTGCGGACAGGACAACTGCATTCAGCATCATGGTCCTCAAGCACGGTGAGTGTGCGCTTTTGCACTGAACTCTTTCCTCGTACTGTAGTGTCTGCGGAGCGTCGCGAGGAATTTAGCGCATTGTATTAAGTGTGCGGTCGTTTCGTGAAAAAGGAAAATCAGTGCGGTTAAGCAGGCGCAGTAATGTTGCGGGCCAAAACTGCCGGTGTGTGTCGACCACCAAACATCGACCTACCACTTTTCTGGGCGCAGTCGGGTATTTTACCATGTCTCTCGCGGAGATGGGTTTTTTTTTTTGCATTTTTTTTTATTTTACATACTTTGTTTCTACAACGGCATTGTTGTGTGAGTCGGTCGCAACTCACGGCATTACCTGAAGCGCGATCTGTCGAGCTTGGAGAGAACTTTGCCTCGTCCCATGACGCTTGCGTTTTCGACTGAAAGTGTGTTGACATCAAGTTGTTGCAGTCTGGTTGAATCACCGTTGCGCAGACCGGCCGCTTGGAGTGGCCGTGCGCTGCCGTCGTTAGTTTACTAGTTCCTTTGTAGTTTGCTCAGAGCAACTGAGTATTTTCACATCCAGAAGTCACATTACGCGTGATCTATTAATTTAGTTTATCCGTTTAGACGTGCTTTCGTGCGTTCACTTCGCTCGCGGCCTGTTGCAAACTTGCAAGCCGAAATCCCGGAAGGGCGGTGCCTATCGTAGCGGCCTCTCGTGGCCGGTCGCCCGTCGTCTGCAAGAGGAGGGCGCGCTGTTGCCGGGGGCTTTCGCGACTGCGACGTGAGTGGTCCGCGGCGGGCCATAACATGGCGATTTGTTGACGGAGAGAGCGGCTCGTCGCTGGTGTCGTCGAACCTTCGGCCGTGACGGGGGGGAAAGCCCGCCCGGTCGCCGAAGACACACAAAGAACCGCGCTCTAGCCGCGTGGGCCGATGCGTGCCAGGCTGACCGAGTTGCGGCGTGCCGTGAGTCTGTCGGGCAGAGCCAAGGCGATGACAAAGCCTCCGACCACCAGCGACGTCGTCCCGACGGCCAACGGCGACGTCGTCTCCGACGATGACAACGGCGCCGAGCTGGCCCCCATCGACAGGCAGCTCCCGCGGGAGCTGCTGCTCAAGATCTTCTCCTTCCTGGATGTGGTGTCGCTCTGCCGCTGCGCCCAAGTGTCCCGCGCGTGGAACGTGCTCGCGCTCGACGGCAGCAACTGGCAGACGATCGACCTGTTCGAGTTCCAGCGCGACATCGAGGGGCCCGTGGTGCAGAACATCGCCTTGCGCTGCGGCGGCTTCCTGCGCCGCCTGAGCCTGCGCGGCTGCCAGAGCGTCGGCGACGCGGCCATGCAGGCGTTCGCCACGCGCTGCCGCAACATCGAGGCCCTCACGCTGAACGGCTGCCGGCGCGTGACGGACGCGACGTGCGAGAGCATCAGCGCCCACTGCCCGCGCCTCGTCGACCTGGACGTCGGCTCGTGCGGCCAGCTGACGACCAACGCGATGCGCGCGCTAGCCGCGGGCTGTCGCAACCTCGAGCGCCTCGACGTCTCGTGGTGCGCGCAGGTGACCCCGCACGGCTTTGTGTGCATCGCGCGCGGTTGCCCGCGGCTCCGCTCGCTCGTGGCCAAGGGCTGCCCGGGCCTCAACGACGCCGCCTGCGTCGCGCTGGCCGGCGGCTGCCGCTCGCTGCGCGCCTTCAGCTTCAACGAGTGCCCCGCCGTCACGGACACGGGCGTCGTGGTGCTGGCGTCGCAGTGCCCGGACCTGGCCTACGTGGGGCTGTCCAACTGCGCGCAGGTGACGGACGCGTCCCTGCAGGCGCTGGCCCAGCACTGTCGCTCCCTGCGCACGCTCGAGGTAGCCGGCTGCTCGAGGCTCACCGACGTCGGCTTCCAGGCGCTGGCGCGCAACTGCCCGCGCCTGGAGCGCATGGACCTCGAGGAGTGCGTGCACATCACCGACGCCACGCTGGCCGCGCTGGCGGGCTTCTGTCCGCGCCTCGAGAAACTCAGCCTGTCCCACTGCGAGCTGCTCACCGACGAAGGGATTCGGCACCTGTCCTCGGGCCTGGAGCGGCTGGCGCTGCTCGAGCTGGACAACTGCCCCTTCGTGTCCGAGGCGTCGCTGGAGCACCTGTCGCGCTGTCCGGCGCTGCGCCGCGTCGACCTCTACGACTGCCAGCTGATCACGCGCGAGGCCGTGGGCAAGTTCAACGCGCGAATGCCCCAGCTCCGCATCCACACGTACTTCCCGCCGCTGGCGCCCCCGCCGCCACGGCCCGACGCCCACGACGGCGGCGCCGCGGCGCTGGGCCAGCCGGGGGCACCCCGGGCCGGGGCGCAGCCGCGCTACTGCCGCTGCTGCGTGGTGCTCTGATGATGCCTGTGCCAGTACCTTTTGCCCTTTTCCGAAGCGTCCGTGTGCGGCGTTTTCTTGTTTGTTCACGAAGGCAAGCATCGCTAAGTCCAACTGAAATGTTGCAGAAGCCGAACTGTTAGGCAGATGGTGGTGGTGCGAGGTTTCGGCATTGTGCCCCGCCATAGATCTCTCTGATGCGGTGTAAATGGAGCACTGCTTTTGCCACTGCTTTCACAACGCCGACAATGCTGCAAAGTCTGTTACCATTCTGGTTTTGGGCGAATGCGGTGAAACACTGCTGTTTTTTAAACAACAAACACGGTAGCCGTTCTGACTACTTGTCTCTGTCGGTGCCTAATGGAAGAACAGTCAGAAATACTGCCACAGCAGCTTGTGCCAGAGACCGCGCGCTTGGTTTTTGGGCGGAGATTGGTCTATCGGCTGTGTGGGTTTCCACTATCTTTGCTTGCTTTTCTACGTCTCAAAAAGACAACGTAAGGGGCCCCTTGTACCCGCTGATATGAGCGAGCTGTGAATCGAAAAGGTGCTAGCTCCAGTGGAAAGTTAACAAGCAATCTGCTTGCCCCGAACGAGGAGGGCCAATGCAGGCAGCCAGGATATGGAAACATGAAGCCTTGACGTGGTCAATATTTGTGCTTGCGCTGCGCACGATTTTGCAGATTTTTGTGTGTAAATATTAGCCTACTCTTTTTGCAGTCCAATTTATCGTGAGGAAGATTATGGTGATTTGCCAGGTTGTGTACGTTTTGTGGCTTCCCTTATTACGTCGCCACTGCCCGACTAGTTACTGCTTGCTTAACTATTTATCACCTGTCCTTTTGTTTCTCCTGACATTGTCTGTGTTTTGACTTAACGTGTATGATTTATTTTTCATCGGCAAGCTAGCAGAACTGTCGCAAGACTGATCAGCCTCTGTGCATTTTTATGAGAGCATTGCCTACGCTGAAATTTTCTATTGGACAAACCCTGTGGCTTTCGGACGGTTGATTAGACCTGCAACTTAAGTGTTTTGTTTGAAAGAGCTAGCCTTTGATAACTTAAGTCCATTCTAGCCAGGAAGGACTTCTTTGCACACACATGCACCACACACACACAAAAAAGAAAATCACAGATAGCGACAGACTTTGCAATTTTGCGCTTGCAACTTTTGTGGGGACTTTGGAAGGGAAATGTCAAAAAACTGCATTAACTCTGTTCTAGCATTCAAGAGGGGCAGTCAAGTGGAACCAGATGCACCCCTGCCATCACATCGCCATGTTGCTTTATGGTAGCTTTTATCAGCAGCTGCCCATGATGTTATGTAGGCAGTGTGTGAAATGGCTCATGTAACCTGCTTGATATAGGTTTGTGCTAAAATCGCCATAAGTTTTATTCCAAGGGGGAGTCTTTCCATTAGAGCGAAGTTGTATGTTGTGGTCGCGGCTCCTTTACAAAAAGGTTTCGTACTTGCAGCTCGAAAATTGGCTGCAACTTGCTTGCTTTTAAGTAGCCCATCGATTCAGCTTCCTCTCCTTGTTGACGCCTAACTGTTCCAAGAGTCTCGAAAGTTGGGGCAGACGTTGAATTTCGATACATCGGAGCAGTTTCCGGCAGTTCCACTGGCTTCTCTGCAGTGCCTTTCGAATCGGTCCATTGTCATCCGAAGTCATTTTTCTGAACACATCTCGGACAGTGCCTTTAGAGCTAAGTGCTTGAGTGAGGCTGGTTGCTTTTTGATGTTTGCCTGTGCACTTACTAGGAGTTTGTTCCGAAGCAGTATCCGGCTACTTTTGTAAGGTCTTGGAGCTGAGTGTTGTCGTATAACGTATGTGTGCCTAAGTGGTGGTGTGATGTCCTTGTGGCCTTGTAGGTGTGGCTTACGCAGATTAGAACAATTTCATTTCCTTGTGGGCATGCCCTGTGGGGTGGCGTTGGGTCGTGGCGCAACAAATTGTGATGGGAGACGCAAACAACGAAGCACCCATATCATGTTCGCTCAAAGTATGACTAATCGTAGTACTTGCAAGCTGTGGCTTCGCGCTGGCCCATTTTTTGCGACTAGCGAACATGGTGCCATTGCGAGGTGTTGTCTACGTGGCCTAAGTTGCTAGGCCTAAGTAGTTTGCAGGGTTGCGTCCATGTCCACATACATCATCTTTTGCATGGGGTGACATCGTCTGTTGCAAGGGCTGACTGTCTTCTCCTTTCTTTCTCTCTTTCGAGCATTTGTTCAACTTTTTGTTTTTATTTTGGAGGCTCTTGTTGCAACTGGTTGCAATAAAGTTGCAACCAGATTGCTATGCTGTTGAAATGTGTTATTTGAAGCTTGCAAGCCGGGGGATTGTTAGTGAGAACTGGGTGCCGCTTTTCTCTCTCTCTCCTTTCTTTTTTATCAGTTTCAGTGCATGTGAACAATGGCAGCTGTAATGAACATGGTGTGATTATTGAAAGCTCATGGTTGCGAAAGGTATTTCAGAGGTCGTTGCCTTTTGAAGTAGTACAGTGTTAGACTTAATGCCCCCGGTTGACCTATCAGAAAGAAAGAAAAATGTTTGGCGCGACACTTTGAATCGAGGTTGGGATTTTAGACTTGCATTGCGAGGCAAACGGCGCCTATTTAGCATTACCTTGGGGAGAGAAACTGCAGTACAGAAGGCAGGGTTTCACAGGCCAGACCTTGCCGCACCCCCCTCGTTATCTGTTCGGCCAGTGGCGCTCTTCCAGAGTCCAAGGTTGGATAAGCTGTTTCTGATAAGTTGTCCACGTTGAGATAGTGGCAGCTGAGGCCTGTTAGGACGCTTGCACTGTTACCCGAAGTGTGTGCTGCGGGGCTTCTGGCAGAGTGCGTTATTGTGCATGTGGCTTGGTTCCACACTTTTTTTGAGCAAGAAGAAAAAAAGGTCTGGTGGAGCCATTTCATGCATTCCTCAGCCAGTTTATGCATTCATGGGAGCCATTTTAATTGAATGTGATGTCAGCTGTTTGCATTGCATTCGTGGGGCGGTTGTTTTGCTGTTACATGGTGAAGCCTTGTGACTTGCATGTTCAGCTGGAGCGCTGCGAGATGAAATGACCAAATTATAAATTGCTTGTGTGTGGTGTTGCCGTGCCTGAAAAGTTACATGGTGCCTTCGAAGGGTGGCCTCAGTTGGGTGGTTTGGAAGCGGGCAGTTGCACACACCCAAACGCTTGAGCTCTCTTTTTCGCTGTGTGTGCGAGCTGCATATTACCAGCAGCTTGTAGTTAGTGCCTTGTGACGATCGAGTTGGTGGATCGGTTATCGGTGACCTGTAGTGCTTTGATGTGGACGATAGGAGATGAGAACCTCTGCTTGTTGTGTTGTGCGCACACGCATCCGGTTAGGGCTCAAAGTGGTAACTGCTGGTTTGTATCTGGCTGTTCAGGAGAGCTCAGTAGCTCTCGTCTCTGTGGTGGTTGTTTTTTGGAGGGGAAGTAGTTTTTGTAAGCAGTAATTTTGTGGTCAGTTCATTCCCCAATGAAATTCGGTTAAAAACCCATCAGAGGCTGACCTACACCAACCGCATTTATGCATGAGTGGCGCACTGTATTTAAGTTGCAAGCTCAGGTTGAAAAACTGCATGCTCATTTTTGTGCAACTTGTTTCTCGCATTCAGCTTGCAGTATGAACTGTTGTTTCGGCCTCAGTGTGGGAAGGAATGGTGCTTGGTCTGTTAACTGGTAGTACTGATGCCTTGTTTAAGTACGTACGCATATCGTAAGGAGCAGTGTGTGATGTGTACTAGTGGCTTTTTGTTACAAAATAATATTTTGGACCTTGATGGCAATACAGGAGGTGCTAGTGGGAACAGGAACACTTGCAAAGCTTCTAGGCACAGATCTACCCCCGTTGCTCGTCGTGTTTTACAATTTGGAGGTTGCACCACCTTCTATCCTAGCGGTTGTGTCCCGGCAAGACCAGTGTCTCCAAAGTGGCAGAGCTGTGTGCGCTTTTGAGAAGACTTACAGCAGTGTCAGTGGGTGCATATCTGAGAGCCATATCTCTGCTTTACAAGCCTGGTGCTTGCGGTCACCTAGAGATGGGCAATGGCGTTCGGTGGTTTTACGGCACACTTTATCGAGCGCTGCCACATAATTTGTGCCATTGGAATGATCTCTCTCTCCGTGTTTTCGTTTTGTTCAAATTGTTGAGAAATTGACGCCGAATGTCCTTACACGAACTCAAAGTATGTGATCGGCCTCGCCGTGTGGTGAAGCCTCCTGGTTAAGTGCCTTCACTTTTTTTTTTTTTTTTTTTCTATCGTGTTTCTTTGCGGTGCCCGTATATTGGCTGCATGTTTTTCAAACACCTCCGCAGCCCTGCACGATCTTCAGTGGAAGATAAGTGTGCTTTGTTCCTTTTCCTTTTTTCAATTGTCAGATGTTGTGCAGAACAATAAAGTGCCCTTGTCTTGCGTTCTCTTTTCCGAATCGTTTCGTGTCTGTCTTGATTGAACATTGTATTACATGAAGAGAGTACTGTATGTGTGTTCGAACGCTTGTACGAGCGAATTTCAGCCCCTGTAGCCAAGCGGGTAGGTAGTTTGTGTCTGTTTGGCTCTGAATGCATCAGCAAGTGGTGAAGTTGTGAGAAAAAAAATTCGGAGCTGCTGATTTCTAGACTACAGCGAATTACAGGCTGCTTACAGTGAGGCTTTGGTTTGTGCCAAAAATCACAAGAATTTTGTGTGCACATTTGCCAGAATGAGAGCAAACGTCCCGCTACAGCTGACGAAATACGGATACTGCTGAGTAAGAAATTAACACACCGCGGGTGGCTGACCAAAAGAAAGGGGGGCGGGTATTCCGAGGGCGTGACTGGGTTTTTATTTCACCTGTTCCGTCCTTAAGGTGTTACTTTTCAGAAACACAGCAATGCAAGAGGGAAAAATGGAAGGAATGGGTGACGTGAACACGCATTGTAGTTGTGAGACTTTTACTGTTATGCTGCAGTAAAGGGCACAGCAGCAGTTGTGGTAGTCACCGGCAGTGTGTTGTACACTTTTTCTTTCGTGGTTGCAGACGAGGAGAAGATCCACAAGCTGAGCAACAACCTGCTCATGGCCGTCTGCGGGGAGGCCGGTGACACAGTGCAGTTTGCCGAGTTCATCGCCAAGAACATCCAGCTGTACAAAATGCGCAACGGTGGGTTGAGGGAGCACCATTCTCTCTCTCTCTCCCTCTCTCATTTCCTTGTCGGTCCACTGCTCTCTTCTTGAGAACACACCTGGTGCGATGCCACGTCTTTCAATTCTGTGAAAGGCACAGAGCACGGGAAGTGTTTGAACGCATTTAAGCGCAGTGATTTGACAGCTCACTTTGTCAAACCGACCTCAAAAATACTAAGCACCCCAGTTTTTAATAGTATGGAAGAGAAGTGAAGTTTGTTACAAGAATTCTAGGTGAAAATACGTTGTTGAAACAAAGGGATGAAAAAAAAATAAGTATGCAGTGTTTCCACCCCAAGCCTTCATAGTGGGCAGATGCTAGAGTAAACTCCACATGTGTTGGTAGCTTGCTACTAGACTGGCGTTGTTAAAGTAGAAAAAGAGCACTAAAAACCACGACAGGAAAACTAAGAATGACTGGACTCATTTGTCTTGTCGTTCTTCGTTTTTTCTGCTGTGGCTTTTAGCACTCTTTTCCTTGAAGCAGTATGCACCAACTAGCCCAACAGCGTATTTTTTGTTAAAATAGAGCTTGGTTTTTAAAAAAAATAAGGGCAAAGGATTTAGGAGCAAGACGTTCTTGCCAGCAGCAACAAAATGCTGGCTGGGGTCAAAAGAACTACGATTCATGAGGTAGAGGTAGTGTTGCAGTTGTCGAGGCAGGACGGACAAATTAGTATTCCTGCCATTTATTTTAGCTTTGGTTTGTCTAGCAGATGGGGACACCTCTGCGAAGTATTTTGCTTTCGCAGCTGTAATAAGATTGCAGTTTGTGTCGAAAGTAATAATAAAAATGAATTGAACGGCATGCAGAATTATTCTCAATTTCTTGCTTCTAGCCGTAACGAAATTTCGTCGCTTTTGAAGAGAGAAAAAAAAGGAAATTTTTTTTTTGTTTAAGCCTTGAGGGTTGATCCACATTTTTGTGTGTGTGTGTGTGTTTGAGGCATAGTGACTGGCTTCAAGTCTGTCGGATCTCTGCGAACTCGTTTTTAATGAGTGATGATGTCAACAAAAAGCACTTGCAATTTCCAGAAGAGTGTTTCCATTTCATTTCGACATTCTTGGTTTGTAATCTTGCCGCGGCATTAGAGAAGCCTGTTAGATTGCCAGGCACTATCGCATGTCACTGCCTATCACTTCTCTTATCGTTCAAATGCTGGAGGTTGAGCCACGTGTATCTATTCGCCGTCCCCATCAGCTGGCTGCCGTTTCCGGGCCTGAAGCACAGCACCCAGGCTGTGCTCGGTAGGGAGGGGAAAGCGCTCAAAAGCTTGCTGTGCGTGCCTGTAGCAGATAAGCCACTTATCTCCCCCATTCACTCTGTGGACGCAGCCTAATTAAGTCTTCTGTTTGCGTTGCTGCCGTGCTGTCAGTTGCACAACCACGTTGCTGTGTGAGAGTGCTGCGAGTCATTTGGCACGCAACTATGAATCACACTTGCTGTATCTGCCTTATTCACTCTCACTCTCTCTCTCTCTCTCTCTCTCTCTCTCTCAATGTGCCAGCTTAGGAAGTGAGGGACAAAGCTTTTGCGCCAGATTTTTTCTCTTTCTTCCTGTTGTGCTTTGCGTTGTCCTCGTACTAGTTTTCTTTGGCGCATTGTAAACACTGCTCGCAATTGTCCTCTTGTCTGAGCTTCGTGTCTGTTTTTGATAGGGAGCAGTAAAGCAGCGTGTCGGGTGGGATGACTGCGTGCTGCTCTGTTCTGCAAGTCGACTTTTTGAAGTAGGGATTGAAGTAGGGATTGCACAAGTTGTTGATTACGATAGCCCAAGCAGTGCGTCTAACAATGAAATGAAAATGTAGTAATGAAAATGGAGGTAGGACTGCCCAGCACAGCAGAACTTTTCTCGGTCAAAAGGTGCCACCACTCATCCAGCAATGAGGAGACAAAGAAGGATTGGACGAGGTGTTCTTTTTGTGCAGGTTACGAGCTGTCTCCTTCTGCGGCTGCCAACTTCACTCGGCGCAACCTGGCCGACTATCTCAGGAGCAGGGTGAGTGCCTCCATCAACACCTGCGTGGTTGGAGGGCAGTTGCTGGCGCTGCCGGCATTAATGGTCGACGCTTTTGTAGTTTGGCAATTCTGGGATGGTGCATATTGTTTGCTTTATGGGTTGAATATCTTGAAGGGCAGTGCAATAGACGAGTACACGAGAAAAGGAAGGAGATGGGACGACGCTGTTGTCTCCTGTCTCCTTCCTTTCCTTGTATATATTCTTCTGCTATGCTGCCCCTCAAGATGTAGAACGGATACCAACTTGCCCAAATGTCGATTTTTCTTCGTGGGTCCTATCCTCCAGAAAAACACAAAAACTTTCGTATCAGGAGTCAGGACTTCTTTTCAAAGTGGTAAAAACCTCCCTGTCTGGGTCGTGGACCCATAGCTCACGCATCGGCACAGAAGTATCTTGCATACGGAGTGTATTGACGTCCTATTGTTTTGGCGAGTACAGAAGCAGTAGTCTTGGGATCCTCTGATGCGAGAGTTGGTCCACGGTGGCCTTCTTTTATCCACAGACCCCGTACTCTGTGAACGTCCTGCTGGCGGGCCACGACCCGGAGACGGGCCCAGAGCTCTACTACATCGACTACCTGGCAACCATGGTGAAGGTTCCGTACGGGGCACACGGATACGGAGCCTTCTTCCTCATGTCCGTACTGGACCGGTACTACCGCGAAGGTGCGTAAATATCCCCGCTGCACGTTGTCCAGACCCTACTCATGAAAGTAATACCGCAGTTGTCAGATATTAGGCTCATTTTGTTTATAAATACAGCGCGAAGTAAAAATGAACCTTGCCTGGCAGCACCTGTCGAAGTCTGAGGCTGTTGAATGGGAGTCTTCGTCAGAACTAAACTAAAATCTGAAGAATCCACATCGTTGCTGAAGTCATCACTGCTGCTGGGTTAACAACAAAAAAAAAAGGCGGCAGCAGCACTGGCTGAAGTCCCTGAAACCGCTGTCCGCCTTTGCAGAGCACGCAGTGAAACAGGACGCCATTTTTGCCCAACTCGCTGCTACCTTGGGTTCAAATTTCACTCGCCCCACCGTCTACCCACGCGAAATGTAAACAAACGTCAACAAAACCGAAAAGTGGGTTTCCAATGAACACGCCAGATGACGTCAGTTGTCCGAATAGTGCCGTTATTAAAGTTCTTGGCTCGCGTGTGGTGTCTGACCGTCTACTAAAGCGCCATTTACCCGTGCACCGATTGTACAACGCTTTCACGTGCTACATTGAAAGTCGTATTATCGGGGTTACACTGTTCTTCAGTGCTCTCTCTCCTGGTTTGTGCGAAAACTGGGGCATGTGACCTTTGAATGTGCTGCCCGATGAGCGCAAGGCTAGCATTCTCAGCATGGTGGAGCTATGCTAAAAGCGTGCAGCAGCTGGCTTCATTCGAACCAAGGCTTGCTCTGACGACGCTCTCTCTCCCTCCCTCTCTCCCTGGCAGACATGAACGAGGAGGAGGCGATGGACCTGCTGCGGAAGTGTGTGGGCGAGGTGCAGAAGCGCTTCCTGGTGAACCTGCCCGCCTTCCGGGTGCAGCTAGTGAACAAGGACGGCATCAAGAACATGAAGGACATCTCCGTGCTCAGGGACGATGCGGCCTAGCACCGCCTCTGGGCCTACTCCCCTTCTTTTTTCCACTGGCATGCCCCCCCACCGCGGCATGTTTAATAAAGCCAACAGCAGCGACTGGCATCTCCCTCTCCGATCATCCCTAGTGCAACATTGATGATTGACTGGGGTAACAGCACTGCTTTTGCGGGTTGGGCTTGTTTCAGCAGTGATGAAGTGTACGATTATAGGACCCCGCTGCAAAGATAAAGTAACTGCTCTTTTTTATTATTATTATTATTATTTATTATTATTATTATTATTATTATTATGAAAGGAGTCACAGTCATGCTTTACCGTACGTGTGGATGCTAAGGTCAGGATATTTAGCGCTCTAATGAAGCGCCAAAATGCTGCAACTTGCACTACCCTCCACAAGGCAGGAACTGTCAACTGAACAGTGTGGTGTCACATACAGTGAGTTTGTGGCTGCACTTCAATGGTGTGCTGAATACTAAGTACATAACTAAAATTCAGTAAGGTTGGCTCTTTCTGGGAACACGTGTTTTACGTCCTATGTTGCATCGTATATTGTATCTGGAAGCAGGCTCTAAGTAATTGAGGAAAGCAATTTTACTGGCATAAACAACAAAAACATTGAAATTCTAAAGAAAGTTGAAGCTTGTTTCTTAACTTGTTTTACAGATAGTGGCTCAAATAACATGTGGTTCCACCATTTTTGCAACATGGCTTCTCAACTCTAACTGCAGTTTGTGCCTTCTATGAGCTTGTGCAGTGTGTGGAGGGCTTGTTTGGGTTGTGTCGGAGGATGAAAATTTTAACTGCCACCACTTTGTCACATGACTTGTAAACTGTCAAATGACCGTTTATGCAAGTTGTGCACATCTGTGTCTTGGAACAGCCTCACAAGCACAGAAATGTGCTCTAAAACTTCACTGGTGTCATTGTGTGTCGTTTACTGTGTGCGTTGACCTTGCACCAGACCGCATCACTACAATCGAGCCCTTGAGCTAACAGGATGCGTCAATAACATTGTTGAGCCACTTTTGACTGCGCCAAGAATTCAGCAATGCGCTATCTTGACGCTTTGGTGTGCTCACGAGCCTTCCGTCTCCAAATTTCACTCCTCCTCTATTTTTCAATGGCCAAATAGCAAACTCGCTGTAATGCGATGACAAAGTTAAACAACTTGTACTCCATGCTTAAAGGGGCCATGCAGACAAAACACAAGTTTGGTTCATTCGAAAGATTGCCTTGTTAGAATTATACTGACACTACTTTCAGCACGCACTTCACTCAAATAAGCTGCATAATTTTGAAAAAAGGGAATGGCTGTGCAGCCCACTTGCTCATTTCCCGCAACAGTACCTGTGATGTCATATGCCCCGCTGTGCGATTGGCTCAGGCCACCAAAATCAAACGCAAATTAGACACTTCTCATACGCTTGCGGAATGAGCTATTTGCACTTAAATGCAATGCATATTCATTTTACAGCATTAAGAATTGCGAACAATGAAAGTTGCGAACAATGCGAAAGAACAATGAAAGTTGCGAAAATACACGCAAACAAAAGCACCGATGCGCACTGCTGTTGGAACTGGACGCACTATGCTTGCTTTAGCTGCACAGCAGCCTACCGCTTTGGAGTTGTCTTAACGACACTGCAAATTGGCGTAAGCAGCATTGTCTTATGTAACCCTGTTTGTCAAGCATACCTTGTTTCGAGAAACGATTACTTTCTGCAGTAACAAAAACGAAGTCGGGTGCAAATACGTTCAAAAACAAAGCAACGGCAGACAACGGTCCTCTGCTCCGTATGGTAGCGCCATCTGCAAGGACCGACAGTAAGCAAGGCGGCGGAGCCTAATGATGCTTTATGACAGTCACGAAAACCCACGATTTGGCGGGAGAATCAAAATTTTAACCTAAATCGATTGATTTCTCGGTGAATACGGCATGGTTTGCTGCTGGACAAGCGCTGGGGACACCATAAAGCACGAAATCTTTGGAATAAAACCCACTTATATTTTGTCTGCATGGCCCCTTTAAAGGGACCCTGCAGCACTCTGAGCCATGCAAGTAAACCGGCACGACTCTCGGCTTGCACCCCAGAAATACCTGAGCCAAATATTACACGTGCACGTGAAGCGGTGAGCGTGCAAATTGCTGTGAAAAACGCGGAAAAACCAACTGTGCTCTCTTCAGTTCTCCTCATTATGCACACCTGGCATGGCCTGAACGACGTCATTGAGGCCATGGCTGTATGATTGGCTGTCGCTGGTCAACTTCGCGGCTAATTTCTTGCATTTCCTGTGACGATCCGCCGTCGTCGGCGCTGTGTACAAACCTACTCTATGCCTGGACCTGTAGGCACAGTTTGGCCGCCGCTTTTGTGTTTTGAGTGCGCACGGAGTTTGGGTGATGAGCTCAATACTTCCCTTTCAACTAGAACACTTGACAACAAATGTTTATTGCTTCAAAAAATGCCCTACCAGCCCGAGCGCGCACTTGCAAGTAGGCACCCATGCCTGCTTTCTTGTGGCACTAAACTGGAAATAGACCCCTCCACATTGCAGAGAAAAGGAGAAAACTTCTCGGTCTGTGATATATCGAAGGGCGTGGAGGAGCAGCAGACGAGTTGGAAACGGCGAATCACTTGGAACAAGTGCCCACCTTGCGGTGACTTGTTGCGCCTTCGAAGCAGGCCCTGCAGAACCAGTTTAAGAGAAGCATGCTTCATATGGGATCATTTGTGGTTTCCCAGTAAAATCAGACTGGGGCCACTTATCTCTAGGAGCCGTGAGCTACTAAATTGAGTGTGTTGTTAAAGCGGGGGGGGGGGGGTTCATTTTCCCACAAATACCGATGTCTCATATTCATCTAAAATACGCCTCTTGGCATGACTGCCATGTCAACATCATGAGCTCACACTTAATCTTGACGTTGCACATTGCATGCGAAATGCAGCTACACTACATACTACCTTTACAGCTGCGTTACAAAATTTAGTGCACAACCATAGCTGTGGTTTAGGCCTAGCTACTTTACTAATTGGACTGCCTTTTCCTGTACTAGTTCTGCCCTCTTTAGGTGCTGTGCACCTCTGCTGTTCAACTTTTATTTTCTTCCTACTGCACACTTTTTTTCAACAGAGCTTACCGTATTTGGCACATTCGATGTGCTCCACATCGAGCATAACAGCTGTACAACGCCTGGACCGGCACAGCTTTCAAAGGGCTGTGCAACTGCCCGGCAGTAAACAGACACAAGCGAAGGATGTATAAAAAGGCTCCCATGTAATTCAAATGTGTGTACAATGTCAAGCAACATCATGTGTTACTGGACTTGCGCATAGTAGGCTCGAAGGTAACGTCAACAATCAGTCTCCCAGCTGGAGTAGGACTCAAATTGCAACAGCAATGGCCACAACAATGAGGAAAAGGTTTTACAACAGGAACCAACAAATGTGTTTAATGCACACAACTTTCCGTTCTTGCTCCCTAGTACACCGCTGTGCAGTGTCCCCAAAATAGCCAAAATGTCGGGAGAGTGCCACAAATTCAACAATTCCACTGTGTCATGGGCTTGGCGCACTTTTGTGGACCTTGGTCATGGGAATATATTGCTGATTAGTGCAGTGAACAAACACTGCTGCATGTACCATTACTTTCACAGGAAAAATGGGTGAGCACAGCACATACAAATAAGCCTCGTAGTAAAAGGTATCACAATGACTATTTGGCTGCAAGTGAATGAGAAATTGCAAAAGTTTACACAAGTTCTTTTAGGTGGTGTTTTTTGTGTGTGCGAGTGGGAAGTTATATAAAGTACAAGAGATGAGTGGAAGTGCAAATTTTAGAGGCAGTGTTATGTCACCCTCTTATAGATTTATATGTAGAGATACAATATTTGCTGTTGTACAGAAAAAAAACTGTTCACAAGCACATTTGCTTCACAACTTTTGCGAATTAAAAAAAGTTCAACCACGTCAAGATTCTGCTAAAAATTCTGCCTTTGATGCTGTAGAGCAGAGTTCATTCACTTGTTGGGTGCAAGCTATTAAGTTGTTCATGGCAATAATTTCTATATGTGCACTAACACCGATAAACCTTACAGGACACCGACTTAACGTTCCCTAGGTGTTATCCACTCCCTTACACAGCACTGTCGACATTGTGGCGAGTGAGGGCAAACTTGGTTACTACACTGGTCCAAATACAGGCGAGCCCGCTTATAACGAACACAACGGGAAACCGAAATCACTTCGTTATATCCGCTTTTCGCTATATCTGGACAGAAAATCTATGTATAGCAATGGTAACGGGAAATGAAGATTCGTTCGTTATAACCGCTATATCGTTAAAACCGGGTTCGCTATAAGTGGGCTATACTGTATGTGTTTTATGTGACTGTCAACAAGTGGCATGCTCACACGTGCACGATATTATGCTTTTGTCAGTCAAGGCAGTCCAGACTGTTTCGCGGACTGTCCAAACCACCCTCTTCCATTGCTACTTGCATTTATACTTGAGCACAGCGGTAAATTCATTTACCCTAGGTACACAAAATGGCACAATGACTACGAAAAAAAGCTCAAAAGCTTCACTTCGGATGCCATGGTTATACACCTCTCGGACTTCAAAGGACGCAGTTCCATCTTTCATCCGACTTGATGAAAGAGCACTACTTCCCACGAAAATATCTTTGCTGCTCAATCTCGCTACGCCTATCGAATTCAACTATCTGTGCTTGGCCAACTCAATACCTATGCTGTGCCTACTTTCAAAAGGCTCGTTATCCTAGCCTACCTTGGCTTTTCTCTGTCATGCATTGCCTCATTTCACCAACCTACAAGTGCGTGCAGTGAATGAGCAAAGCTCGGTAGCTTCACCAGAGCTGGATTTGTCGTGCCGTGCTAAACTGTACAGTGTTTGTCTAGCTTCAAAAGTTCACGATGTTGATAACAGCAGTGCAGTCAAGTCAATGCGAAAGGCAAAGGTATCAAGCTGCAAATACACAATGGTCTACAATGTACAGACACACCTGGGCTCATTAGCAGCACAAAAAAAGAGTGCAATAAATAATGGGAGCACTTTCCCCCATAAGGAAACAACTCGCTGGTACAACAATGGTCTTGAGAGATGCAAATGTAAGGTCAATGTGATTACAGCACGGCTAATATGGTAGTCTTTGCAATGGTGGTGGCCCCCAACGAGATAAACACTCTGGACACAAGACAACTTTCCATACGGTGATACTGTTAGCTGGTCAACAGCTGACAAGAGCCGCCTACTAACTGAAAAAATTACTTTAACCGGCTTGGTCGACTCACCAGGTAATGGAGCACGTAGAGGCCAGACATGACCTTCAATTGCATGTGTTGTGGGCACAACTCCGGCTGATAATGTCACAGCTGAAACCAAACTTTGCAAAACCCAGTTATGAAAATCCTGGCGGTGGTTTTCTTGCTTTCGGTTAACCGTTAAGACAGTTCCCATCAACTTCGTCACACTGGGTCCCCTATGCATCCGAAAACCTGTAAGAAGTAAACTGCTGCTAACAAAAGTGCAAAGGACACACAAATGTCTCAATATTGTTAGATATCTTCATTAAGCCGTGCCTATGTCTACCGCTCATCTTCAGTTGAGCCTGGTAGCTACCCACTTTACTAGCTGATGAAAGTTGGTACCTCCATGGTATCGCACGGGCTACTCCAAAGCAGCTCATAAAAGGGATGCAGAAGGTGCTTGACGCAAGCCGTAAAGTTCTGGTGAAGCAGAGACACACGAGTAAGATATGCCACTGAACTTTCAACTGATGTCTAGGCCAGCTTATCCAGAAAATGCCAGCATTACAATTTCCACTCAATTTTTGTCGGGTAATTGCAGAATGCAGTCGAGTAGGGTGTGCCTAGGAACACAGTTGTGCTGCAGAGAAAGTCGTAAAATTTTTTGGGCTCAATTCATACAAGGCATACCAGTACAAACAACAATACAATACATTTCTCTCACAAACTCTCTTCTGTAAGAGTGAAAAAAGAAGTTGCAACAATAATGATAGATGACACCGGGGTGTAATTGCGAGTGAATTTAGCTAAGTTGTGCAACTAAACGTGTGGTTGAAGTGATCTTCGTGCGTAGCACTGCGTGATGTCAAACTGTAAATAGTGTGAGGGGAGGACTAGCATGGTTCTTATCTACAAAGCATATATGCAAGCTATGCTACCAGAAGAATCCAAAGTGAGGAGGATTTCAACCTGTAACATCGTGAAGCAGCACCAACCAGTGTCAGAATCGGTAAACAGCATCAACAGGCACCAAAACACCTAACAAGGGCACAACACTGTCGCCTATGCTGTTCCGTGTAACATCCATTTGTGCTGTTTTTGTTTTACACTGAGCTGCACCAACCAGCCCTAAATGGCCTTACTTCAAACAGTTCGAAACCTATATTGTGAATAACTTCGACTGCTACGCTAAAGATTCAATAGCTAAAACCTCACTGAGCTTGTTCACTAGAAAGCACCCATTTTGAGGGCACTCCTAATTTAGCTGCCTTTTAGCATTCCAACTATTCCACGACAAGCCTAGTGGCTATGGAGACTTGTAACCCAAACCATTTCTCCACCAAAAAAAGCAGTATTGGAGATCTAAGCCATCTAGGTGTGGTTCAAACTCTGAAATACTACCCTACACAAAACTACATTGGCTGTAAGTTGTCTAAACTTTCACGGTGGATTAGCTAGGATAGTTCAACACCCTGGATGAAACGCGAGGTTCATCTGCGAGATTAACCTTTCATCATGCCATCTGTGAAAAATGGCTGCTGGGCAGCAAATAACAATGGTAGTGCAAAAAAAAAAAGCTCTTCATAAAGCTCTCTAATGTTAAGCTCTTGCCTTGTAATTGCGATCTATGACAGACACCTGTTGCAATAGGAAATTGTTGGCTGTCATTGTCAGGTTGCAAGCGCCACTCCTACGGCATGCACAAGGAAAATACACGACAGCTTCAGTGGCAGCTTTAACTATGTCTGGCATAACAAGTTTCTTTTTGTTTAAAGCTCCTGAAAATCACAGAAAATTGAGAATTATTGGGTAAGCTCAGCCTCAAATAGACGCAATGCCACATTGATGCAAATATGGCTTGCATGCAAGGTTTTACACACACACTGCCTGGCCTCACATTTCGTCCCTTTTTTATACGGGAGCACATATCTGTCAAAGCCGTCGGCTAGCAATCCAGCCCAATGCCGTAAGACTCTGGCATATACTTAAGCGTTAGCATATCCAAGGCAAGCACAAGCCACAAGTCAGACTGTGCTTTGCTGCTCCTTTAAGGGGCCATGCAGACAAAATACAAGTTTGATTTATTGGAAAGATTTGATGTTTTATAGTGTCCCCAGCGGTTTTCCGGCACCTAGTGATGCTTCAATTTTGAGTAAAAATTTTGATTCTCCCGCCAAATCGTGTTTCATGACGTCTGCCATGACATCACATGTACGGGCCCTTCAAGCGAACTTTTAGTGAACTGTTCAGTCTGCAACCGGCTGCGGGGCCTTGTCTACTGTCAGTCCTCCTAGATGGCGCCACCATACTGATCTTTTGACCGTATTTGCACCTGGCTTGTTTTCGTTATGGTAGGTAGCAGTCGTTTTGTGAAGCATGGGGTATGTTCAACAAATAGGGTCACGCGAGACAATGTCGCTTACGCCATCCGGTTAGTGTCGTGTGAGACAACCCCAAAGCGCCGGACTACTATGCAGCTGTAACAAGCATAGTGCACACGGTACCAACAGCACTGGTACTAGTACTTAGTAGTACGTGTACTTTCGAAACTTCCATTGTTTCACCCCACTATTCTTACTGCTGTAAAATGAATCGCATTACATTTAAGCGAAAATAGCTCCTTCAGCAAAGCTTATAAGCCCTGCTTAACTGGCGTTTGCTTTTCCCAGCCTCAACCAAACGCATAGCTGCGCATATGACATCATAGGTTGCGGGAAATGAGCTAGTGAGTCGCTAGCCATTCCCTTTTTTCCTAGTTATGTAGCTTATTTGAGCGAACTTTATGTTAAAAGTGGTGTCAGTATGAGTCTAATGAGGCAATCTTTTGCATGAACCAAACTTGTGTTTTGTCTGCATGGCCCTTTTAATACAGACACCTGAAAGTTCCTCAGTCAAAAAAAAACTGGGGTTTTCTTAGAAAGCTTGTACAGTGGGCAAACACACTTGTCCATAACAGCAAATTCTACATCAAATGGCCGCATCTAGAAGGTACTGACACAGACTGTTCAGACAAACGTGCGTTACTAAAGTGGTTGGCTTAAACTTCAGAGTAGTGCAGTTTTCCGAGGTGCCGCACACTAAAACAGGAGTTGGGGAAAGTCCGGAAACATGAGAGGCCGTGTTATAGGCAGGTCCACTGACCACTGTGCATGGTTACTTTCACCGGCATGTCAAATTGGTGACGGAGAAAAAGGCAGGCTGTATAGATGCACGCAGCCAGGGGCTTGTCACGAGACCAAGTTGCGTAGAGAGACGGAGAGGGTCCCTTGACGACTAGATAATGGTAGCAGCCGAGTTGTGAAGGCAAAGGGGAGAGATGAGTGTTCCGAGAAAGGCTGCACGCATGGGCTGGATGGATTGAAGACGGCGCTGCGGAGGCATTGGGCGCTCTTTGGCAGGCGAAGCGGCGGCGTGTCACGCAGCAAGCTCAGCTGGCCGCCGGCTTCTGTTCGTGGCGCTGCCTCATGTCTTCCTTGGAGGAGAGGAACAGCAGCGGGAACATGCCGATGAGGCAGCCCACAAAGACGCCCACCGCTCTTCCCTGCAGGGTAGGCAGAGGAGAAGGACAATGAAAGTTGCCACTGCGCCTAATCACCGCACCCAGCTGTTCCTCCACACAGTACAAAGAGTGCACTACTGCGAGAATTGTTAATGTGACACGAGTCAGTTTCGTGATTTTTTTGGGACTTAGCCTGCTTATAAATTACTCCAGCGACGACAAACAGACTACATGATAAAAGCAGGTCATGTCACGCAATAAGCGCAATCCCCTTTCAAAACATGCGTGCGTGTTGACATCTGGGTCTGTCACTACGGCGGAGTGGTACACTACACGAGCTACAGTCTAACCCATCGTAACAATATTGAATTGCCACAAAAAAGCCATTGTTATAACCAGTAATTGTTATAACAGGGTTGGGCACAAAAGTTACATTTGTAAGCATCTAGGGGTTTTCACCCAGTATTTACAAAATGGAAACGCAGCTTGCACGGCTGACCACCCAGACTTAGCCATGCGTGTGCCAACCGAATCGACAGGGCCCCTAGGAAAGACCATTGTCTTTCACACAGGACAAAGCCTCCGCATCAAACCCTTTACCGTTCCTTTTTTAATGATTGGCAGATTGCATGTTGCTAAGGTGGTGTTGTTTTCTGCCTTTTTTAACATCAGTAATCAACAGTAGCCTTTACACCAATGTAGCTTTATTTTGATCTAGACAGCATTGAAGAGGTGGCCCCTGCCTCTCTCACTACCTGGGCAGGAGATAAGAGGGGCAGTCAGGAGGTCTCTTCCTTCAGGGATAGCACGGCAACATAAAAGGCACCAACTTTTTCTCAGTGTTGGAAAGACAGAAGATGCCGCAACTTATTTCCTGCTTAAAAAGTCATGCTTGGTCACTCACAATGCACCCATGATCTCTCACAGATCTCCGAATACTATACCTTACGTATTCTACTGTCAGGCTCAATTGTTATAAACAATAATAAGGAAAATGACCATTGTTATAAGCAGTTTATTTTACCATATATCAATGTCGATGGTGCTGCAACAATTCATTGTTATATCCAATATATTGTAATAAGCAGTATTGTTATAAGTGGGTTGGACTTTATTGCTGTTCTTAACTCATACCAAAGTATAGTGCGAAATCTGTCAATGCAGTTGTGTGCCGTCATGGGAGCCACCGTAACAGCTAGAAGAGTTCTTTTGTTACTTCTACCTTCTTACAGCACATGACAACAAAGGCAACAACACTGGGCAAAATTCATTTTTCTTGTTCAGGATGCATGAACCTTCCAAAAATCCCTGATGGAGAAGCCTTTTGTTAACCATGCTTTTACGTTAATAAAATAACTTTAGCCTTTTAACAACAATACTTGCAGCTTTTGCTGCTGCAGACAACTTTAGAGCTCATTGGCGAGCCATGCCAAATACTAAAAATGTAAACACCCCCATGGCATAAAACTGCACGTGCATCTTAGCAAAGCTCGCCTATTCCCTAGCCTATGATTTCCATCTATTATGTATTAGAATGGAACCCTACAGAAAAGGAGCCTGGGGCACTTGTGACCCGATCAATGAAGCAGTCTTTCAGCATTTCACGAAAAGCAGCACAAGCAAACATCCCCAGGGGTCAAAGTTCGAAGGTGGCAGCTCACAATGTTGGCGCTCCACCGGGTGGCAGCCATCTCCAGCTGTGCGGGGCTCAGGGTGGGAGCCTGGACACCGATCTTGACCGCCAGCTTCTCCACGTACCAGGCAGAGCTGGAAGCATGCCACGGTGATGCCACATCAACAGCCCAATTCCCATCTATCGTACTGCCAGCATAAATGTTCTGCCAAAAGTGGTAATGAAAATGTTGTCGTTACTCTGCATGCCGCAATGCTGCCACATGAACAACACAATGCCCGTCTACCATACCAGTGGTGGAAATGCTCCGTTGAGAGAAAAAGGGAATCAACAAAAAAGTTGTCACTACTTTGCAAACCACAGTAACGTTGTAACGAAGTATTGTATTTGCGTGATTCTAACGCGCAGGAAATTTACGTAGGAAAATTCGAAAAAAAATTAATTCACATAGATTCTGCCCCACGGATTGAGAAGTGGATTTTGGGAGGATTTCGTGTCTAAGGCAATGTTGCTGGCCACTTTAAAGTCGATTTCGACTTTGTGCCCGACTGCAGCGCGCACGCCAATCTGAAGGGAAATTTTAGCAAAAAAGGGTGCGCGTTAGAATCGTGCGAATACGGTATATGTTGTCCTCAAGGCCTTTTTAAGATAACACAAGAACTGCGCTCATTTCTCCCCTATTGCACCATATTAAAAATGAGTGCATGAACAATGCATGATTCACATGCAGTACAAAGTTTTACCTAGCAATAAAAGATGATGGAGGCAAAGGATCTGTTTTTAGTGCCAATGTTTTTCATTGCATCTTGTTTCCTTTTTAATGCATAGTTTACTCTTTACAGCCCATGTAGATGTGAATTGGTGTTCATCTGCACCTACTTCTTCTCCTACATTGTGTGGCTGGCAAAAATGCCCACGCCAGGAGCGTCAGACATGTGGAAGGGACTTACCCAATCCCGGCAGCATCAGATATGGCATTTCCCAGTCCCGCAGCTGAAAAATGCGAGTATAACGGGAATTAGTGGCGAATTCAATAATACCTCACATTGCTTTTCATTTTTTCAGAAATTTGAGAATGCTGCTCAAGAAAGAATGTAGATTGCGCTTAACGTAAACACTACCGCAATACAATCCCCAAGGATAAGATGCGGGGGAGAGACCGAAGGCTGTGTAGCCGACATAAAGTGTGACAGCGCCTTGTAGTAGCAGAACTGTTGTCACTGCATGGTTTCCACAGATGGCATGAAAATGTCCTAACTTGCAAGGAAGTTTGTTTTGGGGCCAATTTCTGGCTCGCATAGTGGAGCCTGTCTCTCGAAGCACCAACACACCTGCCATTGTGGAAATGCCCAGTCCAATGCCAATGGTGGTGTCAATGTAGTCTCCCTGCACAAGAGACAGGAATTAAAAGAGGGGGGTGTTCAAATGCGTGAAAGCAGTAAACCAGCACAGAGTAGTCACAAATTAGTAATGTACATTTGGGAATAAAGCTAAAACAAAGTGCAGCGCTATTAGCTGACAAAATATGCATTCCATCTTTTGAGAATGGGGTTGTTTCAGTGTTACACAATACTTTGAGCTACTTAAAAAAGAAAATTGTTTAGAATATGACAACCTGGGCCAAGATAGACGAGGTTTGTTTTTCCCGTCTACATCTGCAAGGCATACATCATCACTTATTGGACAGCCCTCAAAACAAAGCAAATAACTCATCAAGTTAGGTCGAAAACAACTTTGCAAGGTTGTTACGTGATTGGCCACTCAACGGCCGGCGACTTTGAACCCTTTTCAGAATCTAGTTCGTCAAGAAACATAAACAAGTTTGTCGTGTACAACTCGAGGCTTTGCAACACTACAAAACAACTTTGCAAGGTTGTTAAGTGATTGGCCACTCAACGGTGCCTTCGGATCCTTTTCACAATCTAGTTCATCGAGAAACGAAAACAAATTTGTCGTGTGCAACTCAAGGCTTTGCAATGCTACGGGTCATCATTTGGTGACAGGCCGAATGAGTTTGACAAGCCACATTGCAGCAGACCATTACGCAAGACATGCTGTGATCAGAAAAGGATAACAACCGCAGTGAACTTCGTAGGCTCCAATACATCAGCATCTACGCAGTGCGTTCACAAAGGTTGCGAATGATTCAAAGACTGCGCTTTTTTTGTATCACGTGCCTCGCAAGCAATTCAAGTATTGTCAGCACTCACAGCGACGATCATGATGAAGTTGTCGAGAAACCCGAACCCCACAAATGGCAGGGCGTTGTGAAGGGCCATCATGCGCAGTTGGTCAGCTGTCGGGGTGGACGCCTTGCCGTCTGTTGGCAGTCGGAATAAGCAAGTTCACTGTCAGCTGCGCCAAACCATCTCCAAAGTGCAGTGGACTTTCGCAGTCAGAGTCACCTCTCTTTGGCTAACTTAGATATTAACTGCATACATGTGAACTCACATATGAGTATAATCAGACCTATCTCAGGTCGCAAGCAATATTGGTATTGTTTTATGGAAAGAGAAACGTTCTGATCAAGACACCGCAACGTTTCTGTTCGTAAATTTAGCAGGAAAGTCCTGCGGTCATGCTTGAATGACCCGACATATGGGTGGTTCATTTGCAAAAATAACCCCGCCCCAGGTAATTCAAGTGATCAACAGCATTGCTTCTATGGGAGTCGGTTCCAGAGGCAAACAGCACTTTTTTTCCTTTTGCCGATGCACCATGTCAGTAATGTTGCTCAATGAGGTATCTTCTGGGCTTAACGATTAAATTTAACTGTGGCAATGTGACATGGGCGTGGTCTTTTTTTTAGAAGGGGGTGGGGGGGTGGGGGTGCTTATTTTAATTAGACTTCAAGAATTCGTAAATCTTCTTGCAAATTTTCTTTGTATTTACTTACATGGCCAGTGCTTCTGTAAATGCGGACATAAATCTTAAAGAAATGAAAACCACAGGGCTTTTGAGAATATATATATATATATATACCTGCATAAACATGCCCTAGATTTTTGCCTAAAATCATACCTTTTTCTTTCTACAGTTACCAACTCCTCCAAATAGATCTGATCAAGAAACAAAAACAACTTTTTAATTTTTTAGCCAAGAAACAATTACTGTACAATGTGACTATCCAAAACGCGGCATCTGTTTTTCAACTTCGATATTCACTCATGATGAATGATGGGCTTAATTTGCCGAGATCGCAGCAGCGACCAGCCAAAACCGCAGTGCAGCACTCGATCGATGCTAAGAATAGACGAGATAACACACAACGCAATCAATAAAAACTAAAAGCAACGGAGCAGTTAGCCGCGAAGTTTATTATTCTTTTGGCGGAGCTTGCATAATGTCAACAGGAGCGGCGATCAATAGCATGGCTTGCGATTACCCGCAGTGTCTAATTGCAGTGCTTCCGCTGCATGCGCCGAGAGCGTCTGCCGGTGCTTATCCAAAAATAGCCTCTTAAAATATACAGAAATGGCCTCAGGCGATGAATTTGAAAAACCACAGAAACTAAAAACTTGACAAGTCGATCGAAATCGCGGGCAGAACACCTGTTGCGGATCTCCGCATGCGCCACGGACAAAGGCGCGGAGCAGACAATTGGATGACGCCCGAAAAGGTTCAGCAAGACTTACTCTTCTCCACCTTCTCGACGAGTTCCGTCAATTCGTCCATCAAAATCTTCCTCTCTTCGGGTTTGAGCCTCACGATCAAGTCCTGGGCGAGTTGTTTCGTGAGGATGATTTCGTGGGCGCCCGTGTGTTTGCCGACGCCCTTGCTGTACGCGGACACGCAGAAGGGTCGTGTGAGCGCGCCGTGACCAATGCGGCTTCTGGGAATCCGTTTAAATGCGCCGAAGAGCAGGGGACGCGCCAAGCTGCCTGCCATTGCCGAGCCCGCAGCAGCAGCAGCAGCTGACGGAAGCAGGCTGGCCGCCATCTTGAATTTGGGGGGCCGCCTGTCGGACGCTTGCGCGATCCGAAACTGCGTTGAGATGGGCGTCTGCTCCAGTTTCGCTTTTGAGAAGTGCCTCATAAGGCGTATTGGTCCGTATTTTTGTGGGCATTTCTGCTGCGAAGCTGCTGACAGAACCTCTACCGGAATTTTTACAGATTCTATCATTGTCGCCGATGTTGGTAATAATAATAAAAAAATAACCGAGGGGAGGGATGGTCTTCTCGATGTCCCAAGAGGAGGAGAGAATCGTGTCCCTAGATCGCCCGGAAGGCAACTAACTTCGCTGAGCGTGAGTGCCGCGGCGTGCGTTTATTTTCTATCATCAGACCCTGCAAATGTTGCTCCGGTCATCACGGTTCATCACAAACGACAATCCTCGCACAGACGATTGGGATCGTGATCGACCAGCTAATCACATCGTGATCCACTGAAATTGCTCGGCATATACTGGCAATGAAGCTTCCAGCCCATGCTTCGAGCAGCTGAAAAAAATATTATACCAGATCCGAAGCGCTGTATTTCTTTTTTTCTGCAGAGAACTATGCTGGTCACTCTGGTGACAATTAAGAAGTTCATCATACAGTCGGGAAGTCTGAAATCTATCGGCGGTAATATCGGCGCTATATGACAGCTAGTGTTTGAGTAATAAATATGCTTTGCATTATAGTTTTAGCATACAGTGTGTACCGTGCGTACTGGGACCTGACTGGGCATGTGCGCATTCCTTTGGTGGGGTGGCTTAGTTTCTCCGACGGGCGACCCCCGACTTGCCGCGCCCGCGCGTTCGTTCCGGTGAGGTGTGACACTGCTCGCCATGACCGCGCGCGCATGCGCCGACGGTTCCGGGTACACACGGTAAGGTAAAGCTCTCTGTTATTTGTGGAGCAAACTAGGAGTGAGGGTCAAGCGCGCTTTCGCCGTGAGTGCAATCGTTAATTTGTCTCGTTCTAAATGTAACGAGTCACGCATGGCACGAAAACCGCGATTACCGCACGCATCACTACGTGATACGAGCATGTCCTGAGGGGGGCATCATCATAAAACACCCCCCTACCCTCCTCCCCCTGCACGCAATCGTCCGACACAACGAAACGAGCTCCCTTATCAAACCGCGATAACGAGATAACGAACGTTCCCTGAGAACGAGACGGTTGCAACTTCTGCAGCCGCACACGGCCTGGGTGTATCTCGGAACGGGATGGTTCGCAACGATAAATGAACGTCGTTTGCACGCGGTAGCACGCGTCGTTGGTCATGTTGCTCAATGAAGCTTCCAACGGTTATGGAGTCGTTATACATCGGCTGGCCAAACGTGGTGTGATTTGTTTTAGCGCAGTAGCTTTACAAGTGGGGTCCAAGGCCTTTCTCGCAGCTACCCGTTGCCAACCGCGCTGGCCGTTCAAAAATGTCGGCTTCCAACTTATTGCGACGCCATATCCGCGTCGATGCTTTTGTAACACACAAAAAAAGAAAACCAACGTGGAACAAACTTGTTGATTAAAAGACTTTTTCTATTTCTGGCATCATGGCCTACCACTAAGCTTAAATCGCATTTAAGCTTACTTCTAGATCGAAAAGTGGATTTATAAACAACTCCTAACTAGTATTTTTGGTAGCCGAATGTTTATTAGATTCCCTCGTGCTCATTTTAATGTTTGTTTCGTCATTTCTCTTCGTTGTTCTGGTACCTTCGAGTCTGCGTAGTTTTGGCCGGCTGTGATCCGTGTGGTGTGTGTTACTTTGGTTACAGTGAACTAGAAGGTTTTATAGTTCACTGTACTTTCGTGTTACTTTATGCGTTGAGTGACCGGGTGGAGTACTATTTGCCGCAATGGTTCTGCCGCGGCAAAACTTCTTCATTGCCGATGCCTCAGCCGGCGTGTCGGCGAAAGCCATCATCGCGGCAACAGAAGCCCTCGTCGGCGTCAAGCAAATCCACAGCTTACACGACCTGGGTGGGTTCAAATTCCTCGTTGGGCTGAAGTCAGCGTCAGCAGTTCGGAAGTTTCGCGAAGCCGGCAGCCTTAGAATCGCTGGCGAAGTTGTTCCCGTCGCCCCTGTCATAAGTGACGAGGTGAATACCAGCGTAACCTGCTGGTCTCTTCCGACGTTCGTCGGCGACGAAGAAATCGTCCAGGCCTTGGCACCTTACGGCAAGGTCCTGAAAATCGAGGCAGCGCGATACGGGGACAAGCGATCGTTCCTCACGGGCCCGCGGTACATACAACTGCGAATGAAGACCAACAACCCGCTCCCGTACTGCCTGCGCATTAGCGGACACCGCGTGACGTTCAACTACCAAGAATGGCGCCAAGATGGCCGACGAGAAAGCCGCCGGCCGGGAAGCCAAGATGGCGGAGTACAGGAGGGCCCGAGCGGCGCCACGGCGCAGGCCAAATAGAACGCATCTCAGTGGGAGCGATTTTTTTTAAAAAGAAAAGCCTTGGTCACCATGATGGCATCGTCGTCACGGTCGAAGCATCTGAAGGCTGACTTTTCATCGGAGAGCTTCCGTTTCAAGTACGGCGCCGGTCGACCACACAGGTGAATAATGGATGGGGTGTTTTAGACCCAGCCGGACTCGGAAGTAGTACGTCGCCGTGTACCGGAAACGTGTTCAGTTCAAACCGTGGTCAAACGGTGTACCAAAAATGTGCTGGATAGGACGGTGGAAAAGTGCCTTATGCACGCGGAAGAAATTAACCGACGCCTGCTGCAACAAGCGAGCCTGGTGGTGTTAAACAAATGGTGGTATTAGGATTCCTTCTGACTGGGACGGTTAAGAGGATAAAGGAGAATTATAATCTATAAGTGAATATAAGCGGTAGCTTATCGGCTGCTGTGTTTTGTCATTTCACTTTATTTGTGATTATACGGGCCGCGTTGCCTGTTGTGCCTGTGCAACCGCCATGTTTCCCATATTTTTACTTTACCATGAGCTTGCTTTTTCGTGCGGCTCCAGCAGTGTATGGCGCGGCTCAAACCAACGCTGGCTACACCTTTCTACCTGCTGAAGAGGTGACCGGTAAAAAGCGCAAAGGCTCATGGGTACGTCGTCTGCTACCGCCACTTCCGGTTCGAGATCTCTCCTGCCCTCTCGTACGCTTGCTTGCGTCGGCGGCTGTCAGGCGCGTGTGTGCGTGTTATTTGTTACAGGGCGCTTACCTGTCAGATAAACCCCTAGTAGGGCCAATCGTTGTTGTTTATGGAATTTCCGATGCATGGGCGTTTTTTTTTTTTTTTCCCGGTGGAAACAGATAAACAACAAGCACACGCGCGCGTGAAAGCCGACGGCGTACGGGAGGACAGGAGAGCTCCCGAACCGGAAGTGGCGGCTCTCCGCGGGAGTAAACAACTCATGAGCCCTTGCGCTTTTTACCGGTCACCTAGTGAAGGCCACAGGTAGCGACAGTGCCTTTTTATTTAAAATAATCATACGTGCGCGGTGACCGTCCACAATACGAGGTTTGGTAACACGTGCAAGAGGCGTGTATGTGTGCTTTGCTGTCTGTGTTTGCATGTTTGGCTTGTGCAATAAACGTGTATATTACGCTCGCCGCACGTGACTATCGAATTGTCAGGCGGGTCTTATATCATCTTGTTATGGCTTGCAGGCCGCGGGTGCCCGGGTGCTGCCTGTTGCCATTGGTATGTTTTCGGCCGCATGCAGCTTGCGAAATTTTCGTTGTAGCGCGTTGTGCGCTCTTTTCCGTAATATACTTCAAATGGAAAAGTTGTTGCATGGGACAAATTTAAGCGATCTGGCTTAAATTGGCGGCCTTTTGGGCCACGGTGAAGCTGAAATTCGCCTTCGAGAGCCGCGTTGAAAGTTTCTTGTGGCGCACGCGTCGGCGTGCGCCACAAGAAACTTCCAACGCGGCTGGGGTGGGCGCTTTTCACTCACGGAGCGCAGTGTAGATGGCGCGGCGAATGGTCGCAATTGCCCAGCGTTCCCCGCGCGCCGGAGCCTGCTCACGCCGGCGGGCGCGTCGGCGGTACCCAATTCGTCGGCTTTGTCGTCTGCTTTAGTGACGGCTGTTTTGGGCCTGTTTTGGCGCAGCTTCGCGTCCATTGCGCGCTTCCTTCGCACGGCTTGATTAACTTGTTCGACAGCACCTCCTGGGTGATCCGGACCCGACGGAATAGACCCTTTGCAAAAAGGACGGCCGCACTGAACTCATAGCGGTGGCAACACTGGTGGTTAACGCGACGACGCCATGATAAAAGAAGTGTCGCGCTGAAATGCCTTTGCGGTTGCGCGTTTTGGCCCATCGCTTCACAATTCTGCAGCCTCGCAGAGAGATATTTTTGGTTATTTTGTATATACTCTGCTAGTGCTCTTGTAGCAGCATAAGGCACGATGCCCACGCTCTGCTGCGTACTTCTTTGCAAGCGGCCCGTTTGCGAGCAGTTATGCGGGGCGAAATGTACATATACGACGCTTTAATTTGTCAGTCTCCAGGGCAATTAGTCTTTTTTATACACAATCTTGAGAACTGTGTTTCACGTGCCGGTCACGACTTCCACCGTTATTGGCGCCGAACGTTTAGGCTGCACAGTTGCTTCGGTGCAGGCGAATTCGAGCCTGCATTCGTGATTCGCTCTGCCCGCGCGGAGTATGTTCCCACATCTGTGAACAGCAAACGCGCTCGTCGTCGTCGTCTTTTTTTTTTTTTTTTTTTTTTTGAGAACTGTTTAATGGTACGGTTTTACGTGTGGATCACGACTGCCGTAGTTTTAACGCGAACGTTGAGGCAGGATTGTGTTGGTGCAGCAAAAAATTAGAGCCTGCAGGCGTGTTTCGCCCTGCTACATTTCAATAGCAGTAGATCGGGAATGCGTCTAGGACTTTATTTTTTGTATTTACATTGTGCACATTTCGTTCTCTCGTGTTAACGGCGCATACCGTGCAGCGACCACGCCGTACTCGAACTGAATGAATTAGAATCCTGGTTTTCGATGCAAGTACGAACACCCTGACGCAATGCGGGAGTTGTACTGGCTATGTGATACAGTCGGAAGATACGTCGCATGTTTATAACTTCCATAACTTATTTGCATGTGTCCTCTCAAGTGTTTCCAGCTGGCATACAGACGAAAATAATGGATCGCAGCAATCAAGAGAGATGAAGGACAATAATTTACTGCCCCCCCCCCCCCCCCCCCCCAACCCCGGGCTGCAGTACTTTACTGTACTGCAGCGGTGGCGTAGAGGTAGAGCATCTGCCTCGCGTGCAGAAGGACCATGGTTTGAATCCCGGTGCCGGACAATTCCCACCGAATTAAAAAAAAAAATCCGCGTATTGATGGCATTGCAGAATATGGCTTGAGGTGCGGCCTGACCCCGGCGACCATTGCCGGTAACGCGCTCCCTCACCAGAGCAGGATTGGCCACCCTGGTGTAGTAACGGCCACAACCTCCCATGAATACACCAAGTAACCCACGGCCCTCAGTCTCCAGTGGCTACGAAGCAACTGACCACGGCGGCGGTCAGACCTGTGACGCAGCAGAGGGTGCTAAGAATCCCTGGACCCGGAGAGGCCGCCATTGGAATCTGAACCTGGCAACGTTTGACACGAGAACCTTATCTAGTGAAGCGAGTCTAGACGTGTTCGAGGAATTAAAGGGCATTGAATGGGATGTCATAGGGCTTAGTGAGGTTAGGAGGACGGGTGAAGCCTTCACGGTGCTGAAAAATGTACACGTCCTATGTTACCGTGGTCTAGTGGACAGAAGAGAACTGGGAGTGGGATTTCTAGTCAATAAAAGCATAGCTGGCAACATAGAAGAATACTATAGCATTACCGAAAGAGCAGCAGGTGTTGTAATTAGACTCAATGAAAGGATCAAGCTCAAGGTGGTACAGGGATATGCGCCCACATCCAACCACGATGACCAGGTAGTGGAACTCTTCTATGAAGATGTGGAATCGGCCATTGCTAAAGTAAAAACACAGTATACCGTAGTTATGGGGGACTTCAATGCTAAAGCAGGCAATAATCAGGCTGGAGACAAGGCAGTTAGGAACTATGGTCTGGCCTGCAGAAATAGCAGGGGGGCCTACTAGTTAAGTTTGCAGAACGGAATAACCTACGCATAATGAATACCTTCTGTAAATGGGAGAGCCGGAAGTGGACGTGGAGGAGCCCTAATGTGGACCATAAAAATGAAATAGACTTCATATGCGATAACCCTGGCGTCGTGAAGGATGTGGAAGTGCTTGGAAGGGTAAGGTGTAGTGACCACCGTATGGTAAGATCTCGAATTACGCTAGAATTTGAGGAGGGACCGTAACAAGCTAGTACGAAAGAAGCCGATTAATGAGCTAACAGTAAGGCGTAAAGTAGAAGAATTCAGGATCGCGCTGCAGAACCGATATTCAGCTCTTACCGAGGAAGCCGAGCTTACGACACAGGAAGCCAGCGACAACCTTACACGCATTATCACGGAGTGTGCAGTAGAAGTCGGGGGCACGATGGCTAGACAGGATACTGGTAAACTTTCCCAGGAGACGAAAGATCTAATTAGGAAACGGCAAATCATGAAAATCTCCTCCCTAGCTGACAGAATAGAACTAGCGGAGCTTTCGAAGCTAATCAATAAGCGTAAGACAGCTGACATACGGAAGTATAATATGGGGAGGATCGAATACGCTGTAAAGAACGGAGGTAGCCTGATAGCATTGAAGAGACGTCTTGGCGTGGACAAAAATCAGATGTATGCACTTAAAGATAGGCAAGGCAATGTCATCACAAATAGGGATAAAATAGTCACAGTGGCCGAGGAGTTCTATAGGGATCTGTACAGTAGCCGGGACATCCAGGATAATGCCGAACGAGAAGGTAGTTCCGAGGAGATAGACATCCCACCAGTAACGACCGAAGAAGTAAGGAAGGCTTTCAAAGCAATGAAAGGGGGCAAATCACCTGGTGAGGATCAGATAACAGCAGACCTCTTGAAGGATGGCGGAGAAATTGTACTTGAAAAACTGTCAAACCTGTATACGCAATGCCTAATGACCGCAATGGTACCGGAATCTTGGAAGAACGCGAACATCATCCTAATCCATAAGAAAGGTGATATGGACTTGAAAAATTACAGGCCGATAGGCTTACTGTCAGTCGTATACAAGGTACTTACCAAGGTAATCGCTAACAGAATTTCTGCAACCTTAGATTTCAGTCAACCTAAAGAACAATCAGGGTTCCGTAAAGGTTATTCAACAATGGACCATATTCACACGATCAATCAGGTGATAGAGAAGTGTGCTGAGTATAACGAGAAAGCATTTGACTCGGTCGAAACCCTAGCAGTCATTCAGGCATTACGGAACCAGGGTGTAGATGAGCATTATGTAAGAATACTAGAGGATACCTACAATGGGTCCACAGCTACCATCATCCTCCATAAGGAGAGCAGTAAAATACCTATAAGGAGGGCGTCAGACAAGGAGACACAATCTCTCTAATGTTATTCACAGCATGTTTACAAGAAGTATTCAGAACGTTGAATTGGGAACAGGTGGGAGTAAGGGTTGATGGAGAATACCTCAGTAACCTCAGATTTGCTGATGACGTTGCCTTGCTAAATAACTCCGGGGACGAATTGCAAAGCATGCTTTCCGCACTGGACGAACAGAGTAGAACCGTGGGCCTGAAAATTAATATGCAGAAAATCAAAGTAATGATCAATAACCTCGGTACAACACAGCAGTTTGGGATAGGGGGTGAGGTAGTGGAAGTGGTAAGCGAATATATCTATTTAGGCCAAGTTGTGACCCCGGATCCCAACCATGTGGCAGAGATAATTAGAACGATCAGAATGGGGTGGAGTGCATTCGGCAGACATTCTCAGATAATGAATAGCAGCCTACCATTGTCCCTGAAGAAGAAAGTGTATGACAACTGCATCTTACCGGTACTCACCTACGGGGCAGAAACTTGGAGGCTGACTAAGAGGGTTCAACTTAAATTGAGAACGACTCTGCGGGAAATGGAGCGGAAAATGATAGGTTTTTACATTAAGGGACAAGAAGAGAGTGGAGTGGGTCAGGGAACAAACGCGTGTTAAGGGCATATTAGTAGAAATTAAGAAGAAGAAATGGAAAGTTTGACATCCACCTAAATGCAGCCATACGGCTACAAAGGAAAGCTATACAGCTTTCTCAGAAACTTCGCAGTTGAAGAAAAACTCGTCCAGGTCCTGCAGAATTCGAAACCGGGACTGCTTAACCGGAGCAGTCGCTCTACCAACTGAGCTAACCAGGAGGCTAGTCGTTAGTAGCGCGAAAGCGAATTGATCAACAACTCGAAGTGAAGGACAGGTGTTAATCGACCAGATTTAGGGGAAATCCCCAAGGTGGAGTAAGTTTCTGTGAAGGAAAGTTAGGTGGATGTCAAACTTTCCTTCACAGAAACTTACTCCACCTTGGGGATTTCCCCTAAATCTGGTCGATTAAGAAGAAATGGACGTGGGCAGGGCATGTAATGCGAAGGCAAGATAACCGCTGGTCATTAAGGGTAACAGAGTGGATCCCTAGAGAAGGCAAGCGTTGCAGGGGGCGGCAGAAAGTTAGATGGGCAGATGAGATCAAGAAGTTTGCAGGGATAAATTGGTCACAGTTGGCACAGGACCGGGGTAATTGGGGAATAATGGGAGAGGCCTTTGCCCTGCAGTGGGCGTAGACAGGCTGATGCTGCTGATGATGATGATAAATTTACTGTCTGCAAGGCAATAGAAGTTCGGAAGATTTCGTGGAGGTAAGAGCAGTGTCTTTATGTATGGTTTTGTACCTTCTTAAAATGGTTTAGAAAGTTTGAACAGTGGCAACGTGAGCGCTCAGCAAATAACGGGCCCCTTATAGTCCGTTCATAACGGCCAGCCGCCACTACGACGGGGCAAGGGCTCGAAGACTAAGCGAGTAGGCAGCGGTGAGGCTATTCGTTCTTAGTAACAAATCCTGCAATCGTTTGCTGCTGTTCGTCATCCCAGAAGACGGTATTCTACGCTGAAATTGTAGGATCTCGTAGGGTCTGTCGGTCGACTACCTTGTCCAATAAGTATAGAGGACGGCCACCAGGGGGCCATGCAGTTATGACGTGCCCCACATGAGCTCCCGCTTTGCCTCGCCGTTACCTCGAATTCTAACCTTACCACAGCCTGATTTTGATGTCAGTCGACGCCTTACAACTTCCGCTATCGGCTGACACCGGTATCTTCGTGCTACGACTACGTTCGGCGGAGAAAGCTGCCGCGACTTTCTCCTACTGGTGAGCTGGCCACGCTAGGCCTAACCCCGCCACTTCGCCTGTCGGCGCACCGCACACTCCGCCGCGCACGTGCTCGTGCTTGTCGCGCCAGGGCCAGCGCCGCAGTCGGCGCCTGGCGGGGGATCCCGCGTCGGCCATGCACAGCTCCAAGACGACCACTTTACCTGACGCTCCGGTCCTCCCACCCTCACAGCAAGACGCTCCAATGGCCACGGACGCCCAAGGTGACCCTATGGACACCCCAGCCGAAGGCGATATCGACCTTCCCGGAACTTCTTCCACTACCCCACACGACAACCGGTGGATAGAAGTACGCCGACGCCAACGATCCCTTGGAACCCCAACTGCCACCGATCCTCAACGCTCTTTACCCACCACCACACCACGAAGCAACCACCTACGATCGCCACCGCCACCAGCCCCGCTTCCGCCAGGAGACATCGAGAGTGCCTTTCGACCCCCAGGCGGATTGGACTTGAACTCCCACGACCCCCTCACCCTTGCCTCCCACCTGCAAACGCAAGCCTTCCTTCCTCCTCATCCGCAAGATCAAATCAGGCTACACCTGCGTACCAACTTCGTTGTGATTAGCACCCCTCTGAAGGACCGCGCCCGTCAGTATGCGGCGCTCAACAATCTCCGTAGCAACGCACGTGACGGCATCAGCAAACTCAGCTGTCGGGGCAGTATCCGGTCTTCCTTTGGACAGGAACGCTGATGACGTCCTCGGCGACCTGATGCACTTTAACCCCCATCCTCACATCCTCGATGCGCGCCGCATGGGCTCCTGCACACTCGCACAGGTTACATTTCATGGATCCACAGTTCCTTATTGGATACGCTACCATACGGTAACATACGCTGCACTCCCCTACAGCGCAAGACGGAAGCCTGCCCGCGCTGCTGGACCGTTGGACACCGGGCCGAAGTATGCCCCTCACCGGCAGCCGACAATCGCTGCACCATATGCGGAACTCTCAACCCTTTCGCGCAACACACTTGCCAGCCTCGCTGCATAATTTGCTCGGACCCTCGCCTGCCCTCCGACCACCCGCCGCCGAATCATCGTGGACCGCGAGAACCCAGCGTTTTCGGCACCCCGAGGCAATCCCTCGTCTACGAAGACGGCTAAGCTGACCAGCCGACCTCCCAAGACAGACTCGGGAACCCATTCCCAGCCATCCACCTTCATGGCCGCTACCAAGCCGCCCCCGCGGACATCGCCAGGGCGCCCCGTTGCTCAAGACTCTGCAGGAACCCCAACCTACGCCCAGGTGAGCGCGCGAGGGCAGACACCCCTCCGTCCTCCTCCGTCCCCCCAGCAGCACTTCCCCCCGCTCTTACTCTCTCAACACCGACCCACCCTTACAGAAAGCGATACCAGCAATGCCAATGGACAGTTACTCCGAACTCAAAAAGCCAACCCAAACAGGAACTAAAGAACATTCCTACGAACGCACCACCTGCCAAGCGCCAGGCCACCGACCCCACCACCATCCCACAATTTACCTCTCGCATACAAGCTTTGGAAACCCAATTAGAATCCCAAGCCTCTACCATCACCGCCATCTTTAAAACTTTAGAGAACCTCTCCTCCCGATTGTCCCTCATGCTAACTAGCATCCAAAATATAGCACTCTCCCCCCAACCCTCCATGCCCCAACTTCGGTCTACCCATGATGACTCGATCGACCCCTAAACAGTTAGTTATCTGGCAGTGGAAGTGCTGAGGCTTTAACTCCGAACGCGCACTTCTAACATACAATCACCAGCCTTATATAGCAAATATATAGCCTTATATACCTTACCATCGGCGACAATATATCCTTATCTTCGGCGGCCAGCTATAGCCGCGGCAGGGGTCGGGGGTACATCGTGTGGTTTGTCTTCTGGGGGGCGGTGATCTGGAAAGTCAGTGTGTCGGTGAATCGTGGCAGCTTTTCAGTAGTGTATGAGATCATGATCATGGAGGGTGTATCACTGCTCTCACTGTATACGGTTGCCACGTCTCCAGCCCTACAATGAGTGCAGTGCTAGCTACCTCCTCCCTTCTGGGCCTTGTCTGGGTATCCGCCAAACCAAGTCGTTCGGAATTCGGCCCTTTACGAAGATGTGTATATTTCGGGCACGTGAGGCTTTGCGTGCTGCCAGTAATGACATATGGGGCAGGCACTTGGCGCCTTACCAAGTGCCTTGAAGGAAAACTTGGGTCCCCCTAACAAGCAGTAGAAAGTTAGTGAGTTTTTTTTTTTTTTTGCAATTTTAAAGTAATCACGAATGTCAGAAGCAGAAAGATGAAAGGTCCGGAGCTAGGGTCTAGGTGGTGTTGACCAGGACCCGACTGCGCATGCGTGCAGGGAGGGCGAGGAGGTTGCCCCTCAACGGAGCGAATGCGCGGGCATGGCCAAGGCCTGCTCGCGAAACTAATCCCCCCTACCGGGACGAATGTGCACCTGCCTAGTGGGGTCACGGCCTCCGCGATCGGCTTCCGGCGGCGCGCCGCCGGCAGCCGATCGCGGAGGCCGTGGTGGGGTCCCGCCAGCCGCCGCCGTAGCGTTAGCGGGCGGTACCCGCTATGCTAAAACTCTACGGGAGCACGGGAGCTTTAGGAGTTACGTTATATATGATCAGCACTGGTTGGGAGAGGTCAATGGCCGCGTATATGCTTGTGCATATCCCATCGCACCGCAACCTATATACTGAAGGAGCCCGTCGTTAAGTTCGGGCTCCTCATTTAATTAATGAAAGCCGCGGGTAGCTTATGTGTCGGCGTTGCCTCCGCTTGTAGCTGCCATGCTGCGTTCCGTTCATGCAGCCGCAGGGACGCGAAGCCGGCGGCCGCCGAGAGCACGGCCGAGAGCATGCTTTGTGTTCCTTCCTTTTGTGTGGCAAAAGACGGGGGTGCTTAGCCCGAGTACTTCTGTTGTGTTGCTATGCGGTCAGTTCGACCGGTCTGTATCAGCGAAAGGCAAATGGGTGCGCAGCAGTGAAAAGAGTTTCGGCGCGTTCGTCGAAGTTGACAGCGGACGGGAAAACTCGGAGGCTCACGCTACGGCGGCGGTTTAGCGGGACCTGACTGCGCATGCGTGCGCGGGAAGTGCGAGGAGGTTGCCCCTCAGCGGCGGGAATGAGCGGGCATGGCGAAGGCAGGCCCGCGGAACTAATCCACCCCACCGTAACGAATTTCCTCTCCCCAGTCGGGCCCCGCTACCGGCCGCCGTAACGTTAGCGGACAGTACCCGCTATGCTAAAACTAGTGTCAAAAAGGCGCGCGGCGCGGTCTTTGAGGATTTTACGAAGCCGGCGTAGGTGCTGTTGGTTTATGGGTCATTCGCCTCGATGCTCGCCTGGGTTTGAAGGAGCCCGTCCCGGCAGTCAGGCAGCGGGCAGCGGCATCCCTCAGTCTAGGAAAGGGATTAACTTACGACTCCCTTATTGTGCCAGCGCGCGCGGGGACAAAGGCGAGGCGGGAAGGCGAGTTCCTAGGACGTTAGCCGCGCGAAGATCTCTCTAAGCGTTCCGCTTTTGCTTTGTGCAGGTGCCGCCCGCTTAACTTCATGGTTCGACCACTCCGCGCGGTCAGTGACTTTAGGTGGCAGATGTCCTGTATTGGCTTGTCGGTTGCAAGAACGTGTGCGGGAAACGCACTATGAGTGCATGAGAGAGAGAGTGTTGGTTCATGTGACCGCCGGTGGGGACATGCTTAGGATTGGTTGGTTCTTGTGGCCAATCAGTGGTCCATATGAATTATGTTGAAAAGGGTTTTCGCTCTTTCTTGAACGCCCCCTTTGGAGGCGTGGTTTTTGGGATCAAAACCCGAGTGTCAGGTTTTGTCCAGGGTCGGTCGGTCGAGGGGATCCAGTTTAGTATAGATTATGGCCGAACAGGATGCTGCGGGCAGAGTGACAAAGTAACCGTAATTCTGCCCTGATGTAAATACTTGGAGTAATGTAAATAGTGTAAATAAACCTAATATCCAGCAAGAAAGGCAGTCCTCATCCCTCAAAGCATCGCACGTCGGTCATCGGCGCGAGCCGAGATCGTCCGGCCTCTCGTCTCGAGCATCAAAAGAACCTAACTATTTCGTCTTCACCATACACCAAGAAGATGGAGAGGCAAAATACAACTCCCGTTAACTGTAACGTGAGGCACGATTGAGCCAGAACGGCATCGTGTAGTTTGAGCGGGAGGCAGAGGCCTTTGTTGAAATACCACGTTTGTGTGCGTGTGTGCGCGAGCGCCCGTGTGGTTGGGCGTGTGCGAGAGCGCAATGCGTTGGCTCACAATCGGAGTATTTTGCGTCGCATATGGGAAAACTTTTTTTCGCTTGAAGAATGCTAGAAAGGAAGAAGAGCTATAGCCTAAAAATGCATTCAAATTGCGCGCTAAAACCGTGTGTACCGACAGCTCACTGGGCCGCCACATATGTTTTGTATTGCCATCAGACAAAGCTTGAGGTCGTCATCCTTATTGCCACGGGCTTGGTATAGCTACGGTACGCTATTAATTATAGCACCAGTACAGGCGTAAGGGCGTCGACTTTTAAATGCAGAGCATTTCTTAGCCTCGCCTCTTCCTGCGTCGGACGGCGTCCACAGCTCCGCGTCCGCAGCAGGTGCGCCTCTCCTCCTTCCCTCCTCTCTCTCAACAGCAGCTGGCGCGCGCATGCGTCGTAGTCAGCCCGTTCGCTCCGTCGCGGTCTCGGCGTAACAGGTGCGTGATAGCAGCGCGGTGGGGCGTGGAAGGGCGCGCGCTGCTTGCGCATGCGCGCTCTCCCCCCCCGTACTGCTCTCCCTCTACTGCGCGCGCTGCAAATATAAAGCGGCTAGCGGTCGCTCGTGCTTCAGCCACTGCGTTGCTCCTTCCTTCCTTGGTTGACGCTCGCTCCACCCTAACGCGACTTTGCTCTCTCTACCCCAAACCAACACCTACGCAACTACGACCCAACTACCCACCGTAACGCGACTTTACGCGGCGTTAACGACCCCCAATGCTCTGCATTTACTCGTGTTCCCCTCGCGGGAAGGCGCGGGAATTTTTTTCTGATTAATTTTTTTCCTGTGCGCGCGTCCATGTAAAAGAAAACAGGTATTTATTAGACCACAAAAGAAGAAAGAACAATAACAGATAAACAGGGGCTTATGGTAACCCGAGTCGTTCTTTGAAAGACAGACCATATATTATGCTAAGTCTAAGCGCTACCAAGCCAGCAGCTTCTACGGTACTTTTTGCAAGAGGCTTATTCATAGTAACAACGCCGGCAATTTTGATAAGTTTCCGGGCTACTATTCAACCATTAAACTGGAGCTATCATGTTTACAGTTGTCCTACTCACTTATTTGCGCCATTTCTGCCCACGGATAAACGTTTATTTTTACTGCCAAGGACACTCCTGCTACTCTTCAGCTCTTTTAATTTTTTTTTAGCAGCAGCGCACCTTCTCTGCTTGCTTCAGTCACCCTTTACACTTGTAAAATGTCTTGGAAACTCCCCGCGCTCTTGCCAAGTTCAAAGGCAGAAGTCGTCGAATAACCCTAAATTGTGGCACCACCAAAGGCAAGTACGCTAAAGGCAGTCACTTGCCTCAAGTGACGGCCATTTCCCTCGTATCTCACATAGCCCACGGCTCGCGCCACGTCCGTTTCTTCCGCCGCGCGGAAGAGTTGGCTGCAGTGATACATCTAGCTGAATCGGGTGACATTTCATTGGAGGATAGCAGCTACCGGAGGCTCACGCGCTCACGCTGTGGCGGCGGGTTACCGGGACCCGACTGCGCAGGCGCGCGCTCGGCAGGACGAGGGGCTTGCCCCTCAGCGGAGCGAATGCGTAGGCACTCGGGGAAATCGCGGCCCAATATGGTCACGTGAACGCCGAACTTTTTATCCTTCCGGCAGTTGGCGCGAGTGGTAAAAAAGTCTATTTAAAATTAGGTTAACACACAATATCATACTTTAAAATTTTTGTTGGTTATTAGACTACACACTTTTATTTATGTAACAAGTTGAATAGTTGTGAATGTACATTTTTGTGGCTTCTTTATGCACGATATGAAGGCAAGCCGCAAGCGCAAGCCGCCCTTTGTCTGTTTCGGCAGCGTTTGCACGTGCGTTTCTGCAGTGCTAACTTCTTTTGTGCAGAAAGAAACGACCAGTGCTTTCTTCGCGACGTCGGTTTTGCATGCTGAACTAAACTTTGAGTCTTTTTTTTTAAAGTGCTGGTGTGGCGTGTCATATTTGTTTCCTTGTGCTTCAAACGCTGCGAGCACTGAGTAGCCTCGGTGAAATCAGACGTTCTGCGTCTTTAGGATAAGAGCACGTGGATAAGAGCTTAGGAAACGCCCCGGAAACGCGTAAGAGAATTTTTTTAGCCTGACGTACGATATTTCAGGCAGGTCGTGCCGTTTGCTGAAGCGCTGAGGGATGTCAGCGGTACGCGCCCGTCATCGCACGTAGCGTTCACGTGCCGCAAACGACGGCAGTGAGTTGCAGAAGTTGCCGGCCGGCCGGAGGTCTGTAGACGAAGCAGGCTTTGTGCGCCGTGGCCTCCGTGGCTGCACTGGTTACGTGAGCCGGACGCTGCGTTGTTTTATACTAGCTAGTCATTGCTAGCTTGCCCAACTGTTACTGCCAGTATTTATTATGGCCGTGATGCACTGCAATGCCGTCCGGGCGAACGTACTACGCGACGAAGTAGCCGTATCTGCATTATTTGGCTTATCTGGGCATAAAAATAATCCGCACACTCATCATAAAGTTTTAGACGGGACGCATACCAAGCTGCCTGCGTACCAAGCGAACCCACTCGCCGATGCCAAAGACGCGCTCGCGTCGCTTCGCTGTGGCGCGTCAAAGTGCGGTGAAAACGCGTTTTTAGTCGGCAGATAACAGCTTTCTTTGCTCGAGGTGGGGTTGAGTACGCAGTGAATCGAAACCTTCAAACTTGGTCTTCGTTCTACAACGGTTCCACACTTGCCGTTTTTTAAAGCGTTTGCTCTTTTTCCTCTAGTCCTATTTTGGCTAGTTTCATAAAACACGTATTGCGCATATTGCGCCTATTCACCCTGAGCTGTGTGTGTTCTTGTCATATTTCTCAGTCCATGGCCTCTGGCGGTCATCAGTACGACGCTCACTGCTGCTTGCCATGGTGCCCACACACAGTCGCCAGGTGCCCGGTCTCGGGATGCGTTTCTTTAGCGCACCTGTGGTGCTACAGGTGTGTTTGTTTTTTGTATTACGTTCATTTCACTCTCACTGTTCGTCCTGATTTTACAAAAAAGGCAAGGGGATTCGGGCTATGTGAGCAGCATTATCGTTTCTGTTATACCGCACGATAGCTCAATTCCATTAAGAATGTGCCTAACCAGTGTTGCGCAATTACAAAGACGCATATTTTTAGTGTTGCGAATAGCGCGACCGCACGATTGCTGCATAGAATAAGAGAACTTCTAATGTTGTAAATTGGTGGCATGTACTCGAGGCAATACTCGAGTACTATTTGCAGTGAAATTTACAGACTGTTCGCAGGTCATCTGTCATTGCAAACAGTTTGTGTATTATTTCCCCTATCACCTGTGCAGGTCTACAGCATGGGTGGCCTACACTGGAGGAGGTGCCATCAAGATAAAGCCAACCAGCCAGCTGCATTCGTCATATCAGATATGCTGTAAGCACTTCATGGCACAGGACTTCATGGATCCTGCCCTCACACGACTCACGAAAATGGCCGTGTGAACTGTTCTCCCGGAGTTACTCAGTTGTAATAATGACTCCCTGCAGTGCTTCTTGCTGCCGTATTGATGCTCCTGGTGGGTTCGGCAAATATATTCCATCTTTTGAACCTTGCCATTAACACCCGGAAATGGAATGCAAGTCTCGGTAATCAACAAGGCGTGACAACTGAAAAGCATATCGTTGACACAAGGAACAAACGGTTTTTTATCTCTGACGTGCCTCATCTCGTTAAAACCACTCACAACAGCGTCCAGTCTTCAAACTCCACTCGCAAATTATAGTTGCTGGTAGGACTAATATTGTGAGACATTACATCCACGAAAACCCTTTCACAATATGAAGACTACCAGGGTAAGAGGTCATGCTACATGTCGTTTGTCACCGTACGTGCCACGTGTTGTTGGAGGGACCTGAATGGAAGAGAACCATGTTGGGACCTTTGTTGTCGAATGCTCTAATAACGTCCTCAGCCAGGATGGCTCTCTTGCTGCGCCTTAGAAGTTCGCCGGTACATAGTGTAACCCCGCAACAAGGAAAACGTTAGTCGGGTGTTTTTTTTTTTCTGGCAAATTGTGTACTTGCATCGTGGTGAATAGATGCACCTGTTGTAAGTGCAGTGTATGCCGACTGTGTAGTGTGGGGGTCCTCTTCGTGGCTTTTTTCAGGTGAAGCACAGCTTGCTAACTTGCGCAGTACTCCCATGATGTGCCTCATTTATCAAATTGCACTGTAATTCTTCTTGTTGTAATCAGCCAGATAAAATGTATAATGGTATGTTGTATGCACATATGCTGTGTAATCCGCGAGAATATAGGTGGCACAGACATTTTTAACCTCTGTCATAGCACATGGTGGGTTGTGAAACATGCCTGATGTAAAGTATATACTCTAGTAGCATTACGCACTGCCTGGTGCCTAGATGTGAGATTCAAAGCAGAGTAATGTCATGTTCAGTTGTGCGTTTTGTGGGAATCGTGGAGAACCGCGGCCCGCGATCCCGAGCCGGCGCGCGCTTCGGGAGAAACGCGTTGCGCTGAAACCGGTCCGGCGCTCCACTGGTTCGTCGGCGCCCCCCGAGAGATGGCACGACCGGTCCGTGCGGGGCATAGGCGCGCGGGCGGCGCGAACGTGTGTGCGCGGAAGGGAGACTCTCGCCGGAGGTCCGGTCGGGACAGGATCGGCGGGTGAGCGCGCCGGTGGCGGATACCATGTATCTCAGGTGTAAACTGTTTGTCGCACGCCGTGAGTGCCTGCCTCCCGTTCGCGATCACGACCCGGACGGCGTGATTCGTGAACGCCGTCGAGCCTTGTGCTCGCATGCTTTGGGAGGACCCAAATAAACGTCTGTGCTTCGGCACTACTGTCTACTGTGTTCGCGTATCGGCGAACCTCGCTGGACTGCCGTAGGTGCTGGAGCACGCGTGGTTGACACGCCGGGAGCTGGCGTGGTGGACTACGCCGGAGTACTGGCTAGGTCGCCCCGAAGAACCCCACGATATCCCACATGGCGCCCGAACGTGGGTCTTGTCTTCAGATGAATTAGAGGTTGCTAGCTCGCCGAGAACAATGCCGAGCCTTCGGTGCCGATGGTGTCCGCGGGCATCTGCGGTCAGGGCGGGAGGTCCTCATCTTTACGGTGTCTGCTACCATAGACCACAGGCGTAGTTCAGGCTACCCGCTCGGCGGTGTTTGCGTTGCTGCAGTCGCAGCCCGCTACGCTTTGTCCGGAAGATTTCTCCGACCAAACGCCTCGCGCCAGTCGGTTGCAGGCAGGCAGTTATGGTGCCCGATACAGCCTTGACGGCAAACGTGTAAACCTTCGTATACGTACTAGGTGGTACGACCGAAGTATACACGCTCTGTATTTTCCGAGCACCACAGTCGTGGCCCCACGGGAGGTACGTAGGCCTTGTTTCAACATGGCGGCTGGTCGCCCTCGTATCGCCGTCCCCGCGCAGTTGCGCCGGCGGCGCCGGTTTGAAGTTCCCCGCAGGCGCGGGGGACACTACCGAACGAGGGTGCGGCGTTCGAGAGTTCACAAACCGCACGATAAGCCCGCCGCTACTGCACTTCGAGTTCGAGGCGTAGTGTTTGCCGATTTGACGCCTGACAAAGAGCGAGTGGGAACGCTGAAGAATCAGTCTTCTTTCTCTGGGGGGGGGGGGGGGGGGGGGGTGTAAGCGGGAACAATGGGATCGTTGTCTCCGCGCTTACGGAGTGCGTGCGAATAATCGATGCCGTTAAGTCTCCGCTCGAGATTGCGTTTAGTCAGTAAGAGCTTCGCGCGGCCCGGCAGGGGGCTCGTTGGTCGCGACCGTTCACCAGTCTTTGGAAGAGTCAGACTCTCAGGCGACCTATCCCGGTGATGTGCGCCCGTAAGCCGCTGGTATTGCGGTTGGCGCTGGCTCTACGGCAGCTTGTATTGCTGCGAGCGAGTTGCAGGAGCCCCGCCTGCTTGATGCTGACGCAGCTTTGCCGGCCAACGCACCAGGCCGAAATAACCAGGATGGGTGTTTCGATGCCGACAACCCGTAATAGTCAGGCGAGCTGCCTCCAGGTGGGGGTGGCTGCTGGAGCACAGTTACCGGACTGCAAGGAAGCGAATGTGCAAGTGGAGAACCCGCGGGCATGTAGCTTTGTTACCCTATTTGGCGAGGTCGTCGATAAGGTTTCTGGCCAGTCACAGGAGGTTGCGGAGTACTGCTGCACCCGACTTCAAGTATAAGAATCGTTTGCACCAGTTGGTGAGAGCAAGACCTGCAAGCGGATACCACCATGAGCCACGCCAGTCACCACTGCCACGGACAGCGAGGATGGCCTGCTGAACCACCTGCGGGGCCGAGCGCAGACCGCGGAGCTACCGCCAATTGCTGCTCCGGCCCGCCGGGCCACCGACCTTCTGTCAGCCAACCGTTCGGGAGGGCCTGCTGTCGAAGTGGCCACGGAACCCAGGAGGCGGCAAGATCTGGCGCGTATACGCGAGCGGCGCGAGCCTTCGGGCAGCCGCAGTGGGCGCGGCCGTTCCTGTTACCACCTCGAGCTGGGAGTGGGGGGCGCATCATGGCGCGACCCCGGCGTTCGTCAACTGCGGCTGCAGGCTACCCCCGGGCCTCCCAAGGTGCTGTGCTGCCCAACAGCGAGAGACTCGGAACCTGTGCATTGTGTTTGCGGGTTTGTGAGGCCGAGCATCGCGACGACGGCATCGTGCGGCGAATTCTGTTTCATGTTTAGTCCGCTGGCAGACTGATGTATACTATATACTGCCTTGTGAGCTGGATTCAGGGCTCACGGGATCATCAACTGCATCCCCGCTTTCCGAGGAGAAAGAGTCAGCAGTCATCTCCCCAGAGCTGCTGCTGCCATCGTCCCCCGAAGACTCGTTGCCGCCAACAGCGGCTCGTTTTTCTGCGGGGGTGTCTCGCGAGCTTCGAGATATAGCTTGTCTTGTGAGCCGTCGTTCGCACTTGTGTCTGCCACTATAGGTTGTGCGACTTCCTCTTGTGGCGTGGCCTCTTTCTCTTCTCCTGGCCTGTTGCGGTGCCTCTTCGACGGATTGCATCATCTCAGCCACCACCTCTTCGGCTTGCTCCTCTGTCGCCGCAGCAACAGCAGGTACCGATTGTTGTAGAAGGGAGACTGCCAACTGCTCTTCCCGCACTGTCCGCCAAGGTTTGGCACTCCCGCCGTCCCGCTCGGACTCCATGCTCCCTGCGCCACTACCTTGGATGGAGCTAGAGCTATCCTGTTGGACAGGAGCTGCTGGAGTGCCGGCCGCTCCCCCGGGACGCGACGGCTGCTGAGTCACCATCGCAAACGAGCGAAAAGTGCACTCCGCGACAGCATGGTCGCCAGCACACTTAGTGCAGGGCCCCTCGCACTGCTCGTGGCCAAACCGATCGCAGCGTTTGCACTTGGGCGTCGTGTATGCAGCCGCGTAGTGGAGGGGAAGGCCACAAATTTGACAATGGATACAAAGGCGCACAACACCCTCGTACTCGCACTGCACTGTGGATCTGCCTACAGCTACCAAGTTCGGAACTGCCCTACTCATACCCACGCGCATCCTACGCACACCTGACCAGACGCCGGGGAAACCCGACACTTTCCTTGGAACAGCTGTGGACCTGCCCAAACGACCCGAGAGCACGGCACAAAGCCTATAGTCCGGCTGGTCGTTTGGGTAGTGCAACACCCTGATCACCTTTGGCTGCGACCCGCGATAGTCGAACCGAACTTCCTGGTCACGAACGGTGACGACAGGGTTGTTCAGGAAACGTTCGACTGCGCTCTTGCTTTTGAAAAGAGATTTCAAACCTGCACGCCCGCAAGCTCTTGCCTCGATAACACTTGAACAAGGATCTTCGTCAGCTCCACGTTCGTCACCCCTTTCGGGAGTCGAGCGTAGAACGTGGAAGGCCGAAGCCGCGCATCCTGAGCTGCCATGGCGAACGCGAAGGCACAGAGAATTCACTCCTACCTGAAACACGCGCTTGGCGAGCAAATAACCCTCACGACTCACCCTGGATGGCTGTGGCGTGGTATATCCGAGCTGGAAAGAAAAGGGTGAACGCACTACACTGCAAACACAGCACACACAACGACGGCGCAGCACCGCTTCACATCCCGAGGCCCTTGCCGCGACCAGACATGACGAGTGTGGTACTTGCGAGCGCGACGCAGTAAGAAAAAAAATTGGCCGCGTATCTGCTCCTTTCGTTGCAAATGTCCACAAAAGACAATAGTCTTTATCGACTTTTGCCAAGTAAATGCCTTCCTTCGCTTTCCCACTTACCTCTCATGTTCCTTGTGCGTCGCGCTCCTCCCAATTGGTAAAGGCGCCAAAGGTTTGCTTAAAGGGACCCTGCAACACTCTTTGAGCAGTGCAAGTAAACCTGCGTGACATTTAGATTACACTCCCAGGAATACCTGAGCCAAATATTACACGTGTACGTGAAGCGGTAACCGCGCGAACCGCAGTGAAAGACGCGGAAAAACCAAGCGCGCTCCTTTCTATTTTCCTCATTATGCAGCTCTGGCATGGCCTAAGGGACGTCACTCGGGCCGTGCTGTTGACGTCACAGCTAAAATGATCAAAATGGCAAAAAAGATCTTTTCCCTTCGTGTTTCCGGTGCAATCCGCTGCCGTCGGTGGTGCTGTGCACTAAACTCATCTAGGCCGCAACCTCTGGCAACCTGCTTGGTGTTCAGCGTACAGCGAGTCTGCGCCAGCGCTTGCGAGCGTATGAGTCGCCCTGTTTTGAGCAAAAGGAGTTCCGTCGACGGCGCGCACTGTGGCTGCGAACGTTCCCGCGGGTGTGCCGCGAGTGCGCTTGCAATGAGCAGTGAAAAGGATGGGCGCAAACGGTGTTCCGTCGTTCCGTCGCACCACCGCATGTCGTCGTCGGCCTGGTGGTGTGGCTCCGGGGGACCGCCGCCGGCTCTTTTCCTGACTTTGCGGCGAGGAGTGTCCGCATACGGGTCTAAACCCACGTCTGCGCTCGCCGCTTCGAGCCGCGCTCGCAGAGCTGGGTCCATTGCACGCCGAATAGCACGGTAGCGAAAGCAGGTATCCGAAAACACAACAGTCGGATAACCCACATCAAGGCAACTATGCCTGAATTGCCGCACCGCTCCTTCCGCACCGGAAACGACTCCGCGTTGCCGAGATAAAGAGAAAACATGCCGGCCCATGACATATCGAAGGCTCCCAAAGAGAACGTCACGAGGCTCCCCCCTCTCCGAGAGAGAGCGCGCAGCCTTGGCCGCGTAGTCCACGCTGAGTTGAGAGGGAACGATTATGCGCGATTTTTCATCGCGCGTATCTACGGTGATACTGAACAGATTTTAATAATACTTGCGGGAGGAGATTCCTGAGACAATAGACTTTATCCTAACATGCATTCCAAATAGTCGGTTGTAAGTGTTGCAGGAAATTTACCGCGTTCCACTGCTCCAGTCCGGGCTTCTCGATGCCAACGCTGCCGTACGGCGAAGACGCGCGTGAATCGAGGCGCCCTACTCCACATGCGTTGCAAGCAGAACATGGAAGCTATCTAGTGCATAGAGTTTCTTAGTAAGTATACTGTAAGAGAGAGAGAGAGAGATAAATACATTTATTATCATGTCCAGCAGTAGTGGGGTGGGGAAAGAAGGGATGGGGCGGCGAGGTGTGTGGTGGACCTCCCCGCTACGGCCGCCTACTCACTGCGCGTCTCGGTGGAGACGGCGTTTTCGGCCGTTAGCGCGAGGATGTCCATCACCTGCCGGACCGTGCCGCGTTGATGGCCGATGTCGTCATGGCGAGTGCCATGCTTGGTGGCATTGGGTCTTGGGTGTCTTCTGGGGGCCTGCAGTCCCATAAAAGATGTGGTGTTGTAGCCCTGGCTGCGTTGCAGTGTTGACAGTGGTCGGTCGGGTAAACCGGGGGGCAGATGTGCTTGGCGAATACGGGGGTCCATATCGCTTCCGTTTGGAGTTGACGGAGTATCGTCGACTCCGCTCGTGGGAGGTCGGGGTGCGGCGGTGGGTACTTTCGTCTGGTGTCGCGGTACCAGGCTAGAATCTCACCGTATATGAGGAGCGGGCCGAGCGGCGTGGGTTTGGGGGGAAGGGGGGGGGGGGGGGGGGGCGCTGTTGGACGGAACGTGCGAAACCCTATGATCTAGTGGAACCTTTCGTAACAGTTGCCGGTTGATTTCTTTAAATGGCGCCAGAAGCTATGGTGGCGCGGGCGACGGCGGAGTGAATTTTTTTTTCTGCAGTTGATGAAGTATTTAATCTCGCAAAAATCAAGCATGTATGTGTTTTTATAAAAAGAACACTGCAAATGTCATTTCTGTATTAATTTGTTGTCTTATATTTGCGTAATGTCTTGTTCTTCGACAATGTTGACAAGTATGAGCATTACACCGGACCTAGACGGGTAGATTTAGCTGTGACTATATAAGACTATTGCGCAGGCATTGTTTTACTTTGGCGAATTTTTTTCTGCAGTTGGCGAAGTATTTAATCTCGCAAAAATTAAGCATGTATGTTTTTTTTATAAAAGAACACTGCAAATGTCATTTCTGTATTTATTTGTTGTCTTATATTTGCGTAATGTCTTGTTCTTCAACAATGTTGACAAGTATGAACATTACACCAGACGGGTAGATTTAGCTGTGACTATATAAGACTATTGCGCAGGCATTGTTTTACTTTGGCCGGGTGGCTGAATCGAGTCACAGACAGACAGACAGACCAAACTTTCTGGGTTAAAGTAGCCCAGAAAGACTATAGTCTTTAATAATCGGAGCAGACAACCGGCCGCGACTGCACGCACGGGAACATGTAACGGCGGCGAGGAGGTGCGCGGAAGTGTAACACGACACACTACTCACATATTTGGGGTATTCTGTGATCTCATTTTGGTATTCATTATGAAGCCCCGTAGGGCCTGCCAAAAATTGCCACGGCCGACGGTATTTCACGTCGTCCAGGCGGGGTATTGGGAAAAGTTTTCAACTAGCAATAGTCGCTCCTCGGATAAACCTCATTGGATGCGACACTGCCTCTGCGCAAAGCTGACGAATAATGGTTTTATTTTTACCCCCTTCAACTTGGAGTGAATCATAGTCACAGTTGGACGCCTAATGCAAATTCAACGTTGTATATAAAAACGCAAGTTAACTTATTTTTGTGCCTACGAGGGCATGTGCACACCTCTACTGCTAATAACTTTTAGTCTAAATAAGCCTGAAGTTGTTTAACTTAAAAGAAATAATAATGATAAACAGACGTGTGGACAAAATGGGTTCAGGGTAAAAAAACGTAGGTGGCGTCCTCTGCGAGATTCCCCCGCGCGCGCGCGCGAGACGCGCGGGCAGCGCGGGCGGGGTGATCGCGGAGGCCATGGACACGATGCAGCTGCGTTTCGAAAGTGGGGGTGAGCTTTTTCTGAGACAGATATTCGTTTTACATTGCTCGTTCCGTCGCCTTTTTGCGCAGACAAGTAACAGATAGCAAGTTCGCTTCTACGTGGGAGACTTTCAGCAGGCAAGGCAAGAGAGGCTGCGTGGCCTGTACACGAAGCGCGCTCGCTTGCACAAGGAGCTTTGCTAGTATGTTGGCGTGACTACGTTAGCACCTGAGCAAAGGTCCGAAGCGGCAACAGAGTGTTTTAGAGCGAAGCTGCGTGTGATTCTTAACCCGGTATTTCTTCGCGTCTGCCCGTTTACAAAACAGCCGTCGACAGAATGCGCTTTGCGGCAAAGCCAACTTCCTTGCGGATTGTCTGTAGCTCGGCCGCCGAGACGGCTCTATTATTACTCCGAGTTTCATTTAATTGTCATTATGTGTTCACCCTGGAACTGTAAACGTTTCAGGATTTCGTCTGGCTAGCTGTAACTCGTGTTTTATCGGAACTGTACCTAAACAAATAGTAACGTTGGATTGCTCAAATGACTACATGCCTTGGGAAGTTTCATCTCTGTAGGTATCACGGATAACTGTGAGTCGCAATTTTATTACAAGTAACGTGAAGCCGCAAATGGACAGCCCCGTGTCTGCTAGGAACTCTTGACCTTCCAAGTCTCAGTGAGCGAATTAACTGATGCTAGAAATGCTAAATCGTAAATTAGAAGCAATTGTATTTTTTTTTACTTGTTGGAACGGCACCCCGATCAATCGTGTTTTGTGTCGTTTGGTTTCACTGTCCAACCCCGTTCACAGCGCGGACTGGGGACAACTTTTTGTCATTTCTGCATGCTAGGTTGCATGCCATGCAATTGCCGTTGCCAAATGACGACGCGATATATGCGAGTGAGAAATAAACTGAGTTCATTAGTCTGCACTGCGTGGTGTGGCTTTCTTTGTGTTCATCTCTGTCCACGTCCCCGTTTTCCCCCAATTTCCCCTGACGCCAAGCGCACAGCACAGTCCCTGACCCCGCAAGAGATGAATTTCACATCACCACCACAGTGTTTCAATTTCTTTCTTTTACTTTTTTTTTTGCATTCGATACCTGTCATCACATGTGGAATGGGGTTCTTGAAATCACCCTTGCCTCCTTTGCAGGAAGCCTGAGTCAATATAGGGTTTCTGAGGACGTGTGAACGATCGAACTTGTTTCTACAGGGAATTTCCATCGGTGAATTCAATGCACTGTTGAGACAGTATAGCCAAGAAATTCGCTTACCAGTCATATGTCTGTTGACCTAACCAAGGCTCTTGATGGTAGTTACTACAATGCATGTTTGCTGCATAACATTCTTGGTGCCACTCTTGATTTTATTGCAACATTTCCGTGACGGTGTCTTTCTTTAAACGTGTGGTGCAGTTTGGCATGGTAGCTACATGGCATCGCAGCTGTTTTTTGAAAACACGTTCCTAACATACATTTAAGTTATATAGACAGAGTGCATTTTCCTTAGCTTCCAAGGAAAGTAAATATCTGTATACTAGTGAGATTGATATAAATCGTGCTAAACCGAATTCGCCCCCCAAAATTTAGAAAAATTATTTGCAACATAGAATCATCACAGCTTAAATGCAATTTTATAACTAAAAGGTTTGTGCTCCATCAAGTTCGAGTGGTACAAACATTCTGACAAAAAATGTTGCTGCAGAACAACATTACAACGATCAAAATGTTCCTTTTATTTCACTGACAAATTACGTAAGCCTCGCTACAAAGTGTTTTAAGCTTGAGTAGGCATAAAAACAATGTATCATCTGACTAGACTTAATACAATGTTGCAGGGTGTGTCAAAAACGTTTTCAATTCCCGTCTGATAACTTGAGTGTACATGTTTCTGTGCACAATTTGCGGTGTTCAACTACTTGAAACAGCATTGTAATACCATATAGGAAAAAAAAAAAAAAAACCCTGTGCATGTTTGCTCCAGCTCGATTACACCCTTAACATTTAATTGAAATAATGAAAAAAGGAAAAAGGTTGTAGTGCTGTTGCATCACTGAACAGCATAAAAACAGGACAGTAAGTAATGTTGCATTAGCCGTACAAAATGCCACTGACTGTTGCATAGCCTCAATACTATTGTGCATCAATAATGAACTTCTTGCTACTATTCTACCTTTCGGCAACAGCAAAACTACATTTACTTGCCAACCCACCTGAACAAACAAATGTTTCTGCCAGGCCATTTGTATTTAATGTTTTCGCAATTTTTACATGCATACTTACATGCATGCATGCAATACTTACCTACGTCACATATTGCTGAAAAATCAATAAAACCCAATTCCAAAGGGCAGCTCTACAAGCGCTAGATGAAAGAAGAAAGTCTGCGATGTACAAGACTCAAGTATTTTTTTTATTCCTTCATTCGCACCATGAGGTAATCGCTAGGCAGTGGTCCTGTCGTTTGAGCACTGCACCCCACAGAGTTCGTCAAACCTATCACGTGGTTGGTTCATTAAGTTCGCGGCAGTGTTACATGCTGGGCGCCCACAAACCCAATGGCAGATATGAATGTCGCACTCAAACCAGCTATTCTCGGGACCATCAGTTCAGTGCAATGAGACCGCACTCAACCCAAAGGGCGCGAAACAAACCCAACTAAACACCGCGTGATGCAAATAACTTAAGTGCACAACGTCACTGCAGATTTTAATACCTATTGAGAGGAAGGTGGACAGATGTTCGCATTGAACTCGCACAACTGCGCATTGAACTCGCACAACTGCTATTAGGCGCGCTCGTTAAGCACTTCTAGGTTAACTTTGTAGCTTCCGAACAAATAAACAGACATCACTTGTTATTTAGGAGTGGTGGTGATGGCAATACCACTGCTCTCCCTTTAGGCAGTGTGGCCAGTGTTAAAGGCACCTCCAAGTGTTTAGCTCACTCCGAATAGCAAAATTTGGCGTTGGTTGCTGCCTGCTTGGTACACACGACGCCGGCCTGAAGTGTGGTTCATCCAGTGATTTCGGCTTAGCGTCACGGGTTTCGCTTCTTTGGTGTTGACAATGAAATGCCTAGCCCAAATCATTCTCGAAAAATACTATTCGGCACAAGTGCGAGGAAAAAAAGAGCGGACAATTTTTCATGCTCGAGAAACATCAAAACGCGGAAGACAACGCACAGTAGAGTACCAAATAATACTAACACATCGCGTGAACTAAGAAGAAAGGTTGATGGTAAGAGCAAAGATACTGCAGCTTTTACATCAAAATAACGAGGAAAAAAAAAATAACCGAAGACACTCCACAAAAACTGTGATAGACAAGAGCACCCACTCGGTCGACACATGAAAAGGAATGCATTTAACTCTCCCTAAACACATTTATTAAAAAGAAAAAGAAAGAGCAGCTTCTGAAACGCCAAAAAGAAGTTGCCAGTATGTCAATATGAGAACTTGGTGCAAGTAGCACAGAAAATTTAGTGCACTGTGAAGCACTAAACGACCACACTAAATTGCTACCACAGACAGACATTGCACTCCTGAGCTGTCGTTCACACACATCTCATCGTCCACAAATGTAGGAGAGAGAGAGGAAAAAAAAAAATAACTTGGACATGCAATGGCAAATTGGTTCATCCTCGACAGATTTCACTTCCCCCTCACCTGAAGTTACCGTCCTTAAACATTATGGCAAACACTTCAAAGGGAAGGCTTCAGCTTTTAGTGAAAGCAAGAAAACTTCGCACAGTGCACTGCTACAGCAGCTTAAGATATAAAGAGGGAGAGAGGAAGAGTTGGGCGGGTGGGAAGGGAGCACACACATTTGCAGGCACCACATTTCATTTCAACAGAGTACGGTCAACTTAAAATTAAGTTCTACACAAAGACAAAGGTCCTGCAACACAGAACCTTCACAACTGGCACTCTCGGGAGGAAAAAAAGATGGAAAGAACGGACACGCTTTACCACTGTCATTACACAATTTAAGCAAGGCCGTACATTGTTGGGCACATTGGTAAAATATGCTGGGATTTCTACCGTGTGCGGCAGTTCCAGCGGCAAACTTTACTGAACTAGATGGCTGTGGCTAGCAAAAAAAAAGGCCCTTTACACGCACGCACCTCACAAAAAGGCATCTAGTATACAAACTGTTGAGCAAACGATGTGTTATTTCCGTGCTGGCTAGTGGAGATGGGGAATACAATGAAATGAGGTAACACAACCGTGGTCCAATTTACTTTACTAATGGCAAGAATACCTAGGTGAACTGACTTGTTACAAGCGATGACATAAGCGTTGTTTGTTGTTCCATTTATGTTATTAATGCATTTTTCCAATTTCTTTGCATAGCATGCCGCAATTTTGCACAAAAAACTAAAAGGAGAGAGAGAGAGAGAGATGGAACAAAATAAGGAAAAGCAAAAGTGGCTCAAAATCAGTCGACACTGAGCCAAGACCCGCCGATCCAAGAACCGCTGAATAGTACATACGAAAGCTATTCAAAGAATGCCTTTTCATAAAAAAACCAAGGCATAAAGAGACGCACGGTGCATAGGCGAACAAAACTAAGCATCAGGACATCACACACTGCATCAGAAAAACAACACAACAGCAGTGGGGGCCGACTGTCTAATTGGCGGCTCGGTGAAAGAGAACGTTCTCCACACTAGTGGCAGTGAACTGAGAGGCACGGCCAGTGTTCAGGGGCTGCACAACCGGTGAGCTTCAGCGCCGACGTCTCCGGGACGACGATCGAAGCGACTGGACCCGTTCATTTGGCAGTGGTGGTACGGTTGCTGTCTTTGAAGACTGCGCTCTCGGGAGTCTCTTGCGTGCCCCAGTGGGTGGCGGCCTTAAGCATGGCATCACGACAGTGCGTTTGTTGAGCCGGCGCTATGTGGCCGCCTGGTTTCTTAGAAGGACCTTGAAGGAGTCCAGCTGCTGAGACATCTCCTGCAAGTGAGTACGGACCACGAGTAAACCAACTGACTGCGTTTGTTCCTCAGCTGGTATGCAAGTGGGAACTATTAAAACATGAACGTTAAAATCACTGTCCCGATTTGGGAGGAGGCAAACTGAAAGTACTTTGCAGCCAAGTTGACATCACGATCAACTTGAGCCATGCTCAATGTTTTGCTGAACCACCACTGCGTCCATTGTCGCACCCAATTTTAGTTCGAGGTTGCTACTTAAAGCTTTAAGAAATGGTCATTTGGCTTTTAAGTTTACAGTTCTGCAGAAACTGCACTTTATAACTGAGGCAAAGAAAAAGGAGGCGTAATCTCTGTTACAATCTGATGATTCTCAGAAATTCGTCAACACACTTTCGGCACAAGGGAAATCGTATACACTCAAACCTTGTTAAAACGTCAGAGGATATAACGAAATATTGGATATAATGAAGTAAATGAAATTCCCCTCAAAATCTCCACAGAGAACCATGCATTTGAAGCCTCGTTGTAACAAAGTAAAATAGAAGTAAAATAGACCTGTCAATGGATATAACGAACAATATTAATCTCCCCTCCCAACAAAAACCCTACTGCGGTGCGTGAAGTGCTCCACGGAATTCAACACTCGTTTGGACACACACGGCCAAGCCAGCCATCATGCTCGCTTTGTCAGACGGGCAGAGCAAGGAGCATGGCTCTCTCAACATCGATGTCGACGTGCTATTGTCGCAGATGTCACCGAACAAACTGACACAAGCGACGACAAAGACGCCGTGGTCCCCACGTGTTCGACGTGCTATTGTCGCAGATGTCACCGAACAAACTGACAAGCAACGACAAAGACGCCGTGGTCTACCATGCCCACGTGTTCGACGTGCCAGTGTCGTGGCACGCAGTTGATGCGGTTGACCTTCGTTGCTGTTTCTTCAGTGCCCATGGCAACGGAGAAAACGGCATCAACCGTTGATGCCATTTTTGTCGTCACCATGGGCACCGAAGAAACTTCATTTTCAGCGGTGGCTACCGCTGAAAATGAAGTCTTTCACTTGCGGTGTCCGAAACAAATGAGCATCACGGACTTTTTTACAACTGGTGACAATAGTGGACAATAAACTAGGCAGTGTGCGCATTGAGCAAGCAAAATATTTGTCTCCTATTCAATTTCCTTCGCATACGCGGTCGCGTAGCAGTACAGTGGGCCGCGTTGTGATTTCCTTCTTTGCATGCTTATAGGCGTGCATCCAACTGAGCCATAAACTGTTATAATTGATATAACGAATTAATTGTGGCTCCCCTTCAACTTTGTTATGATGAGGTTCGGTTCTTCTTCCCCGCTAGTGTTCTTTTGTAGACATGACTGTGGCAACTTCCCGACCTCTCGGCAGCCAACCACAAGAAGTTCGCCCCATCCCGAGCTGAGCACCGCGCACCTGCAGCATGACGTTGCGGTCCCAGGACCGGCGGTGCCTGCGGACCACGTTGAGCAGGGCACAGTGCAGCCGCTCCAGCTGCTCCACGGTCGCCCCCTCGGTCTGGGCCACGGTCCGCTCCTCCAGCTCCTCCAGCCAGCCACGGTTCAGCTGAAGCTCCCTCGGCACGGCCTCTGCGAAAGGGAAGAGCACGTCCACCGACCGTCACCACAACGGCTCTCCCAGCAATTGCAGCACACAGACCTCTCTCAACTGGTCTTTTGCACCTCTGTGGACTGGGAAGCAACTGCAAACACACGACACGCTCATAAAGCAACACACATTTCAACAGCGAAGCTGTTTAGCAAATTGTTATTTTTCATGTCCGCAGTTAAAAATACCAAGAAATTGCTGAGCGCGCGTACATGAGCACAGGCCTCGCAGCGAACGCCTGGCAGTTAACAAAATCAAGAAAATGCCTACAGCTCGTGTGTGCGTGCCTCACGATGACCACCCAGCGTCCTCTGTGCATGTTTGTCAAGCCAAGCATACCCACTTAAAGAAATTGGCAAGAGAGAGAGAGAGAGAGAGAGAGAGAGAGAGAGAGAGAGAGAGAGAAGCGTGCAAACATTTGCTCAGAACGATAGACTTTTGTGTTCGCCATAATTGCAGCAACACTTGCGCGGAACGAGAAAGACATGTCATAGGGTGATGTCCCTCGAAGTTGCCGTCCAATGATAATCACTTCCAAAAAAATGAAAAGCTCACACATGGTGGAGTATAGAGGTCGTTGCAGCAGCGAAGAGTCAGGAAATCGGCTGCAATCGTGTACTTACACCTCCGTGATGGTCGTGAAGGTTGCGTACAGCTTTGCTACCTTCAAGTCTTGCGCATTAGTGTGAGCTTCCCCCATTTTTTTCCTCCTCAAACAAGCAGCCGAAAGAAAGAAGTGCGGGTCACCAGTTACCAGTTCCAAAATGGGCAGCAGCCATTTCCGAATCCACAAAACCCTCGTTCCTTGGTCTGACCCTTTAGAGGAACCATCAGCACCCAGCAAGGGCAGAAACTTCGCTGCGTATTTTTTTTAGCTTGCAGGCATCTCTGGTTATTACGCCATCTTTGGAAAAGCATGTTACCGCAAAGCAGGGTAACTGCATTTGGGTGTGCTGGGAATTGGAGGAAATTATTTCGATCCCTCTGGGCTTTGGGACGCACACCCAAAGGGCCTCTGCGATCCCCTCTTCTTCAATGAGACAGGACAAGCCAAACAAGTCACCTCATTCCAAAAGCAAAAGGAGCAGCACAGCACATACCTTCCGTGACTGGGCCGTTACAGGACGCCTCCGATGCCCGACCCTTGTGCGCCGGCGCCACCTGGGAGGAAAACCACACATGCACAACGTGTCAATTAGCATGACACCAATCGAACACCGACACCGACCACGAGTGTTTATAAAAACGAAAAAAGATGTTAATTGGTGTCATGAGTTTCCCCGACCGGACAAGCTTCTGTCCAACTCTCGTCAAGTAGCAGTAAATACGGTCACGGCCAGCGCAGAAGAGCAACAAGAGGCGCAACACCCACGTAAATAAAGAGACAGAAAATGGGCGTTTAACGCGCTGAAGCTACCTGCCGTAGTGGAAGGCTACGGATTAATTCTGACCACCTGGAGATCCTCAACGTGCAGCAAAATATTGGCACATGGGCGGTTTTTGCTTCTCACTTATGTCTGAAAAGCGGCTACCGCGGCCGGGCGGGCTTAGGACACCTTAGCCACTGAGCCACCGCGGCAGGTATTCAAGCAAAGTCACCTCACCCGAACTTTTCGGCAAAAAGAATCCCCCACAGTTAAGATTTCAATTCGGGCAAGCCATCTTCATTGATTACGGCCCAGCTAATGCTCTAACAGTCTCCCTTACGTGCTTCTGCTGCGACTCGCTCGAGTCTTCGGTGTGGTCGGGGCTAGACGACCGGGTCAGCCTCTTGTTGACTGCGAGCGGCTTTTCCTTGGCTGCCACCTGGGGCCGTGACGAATCCGAGTTCTTGCTGCCGCCGTCCGAAGAGGAACGTCGCCGCTTCGTGGCAGCTCTCGTCGCGGTCGCCTTGTCTGCAACCGAAAACGTGCAAAAGCCACCACACTATTTTCGGCCAGAAGACTACACCTCCCGCGAATTGCCCATGAAAGTAAGGCTGCAACTTGGTGGATAGTAAATGCTATAAGTTGAGCCGATTTTAGCGAGAGGTCACCACAGCCAATGGGTGTGTAAGTATTCGCGATTTCCTAACTGTAGCCAGAGCAAGACTATTGGCTAACACAGTCCGATGCAATCGGTTCACAATTCCTCATTGCCTGTGGAAACCCCTGATATGATCGGAAGACATTAAAGCAACCGTAAAAGACCCAACTCAGTGATTCTTAAAGGAGCACTGACACCAATTTTCGGCGTTAATATTATTGCACAGTTCGCTTACTAGCTGGCTGAAATATGAGCGGACTGCGACGCGAAGAACATAGTTCAATTGGATCTCATTTATTGCGCCGATGGAGCAGCGCGCGGAGCAGCGCTTAGCAAATGGACATCAGCGTGACATCACTCCAGGAGAGGAAAAAGAAGTGACGCGACAGCGCTGGTCAAAAACTCGTGACGTCACTTCACGCGCGCGGCCCCACGAGCGGCGAGCGGGCGCAACACCCTCTCAAGCAGGCGCCGTTCGGGATGAAAGCGCGGGAATTTGAAACAAACGATTTTCAGGCCGTTCAATGTATTTGAAGTCCTGTTTCAGGTTCGCCAGACCATTAAGCACTGATAAAAGCAATAAAAGTGTAACGTGAAATTTTCGTGTCAGTGCTCCTTTAACGGATTTGCGGGAGAGACAAAAATTGAGCTTGAAGGTGCAGCAGTAAGAACATTGCCATCTTTTTAAGGTCCACTTTGACCTTGTTTTCTGACAAAATATGCAAAATTCAACAACTCAAGACTACCTTGTCACTTACGCTATTTGATAAACAGTAATTCTTCTAAAATCAAGGAGATGTATTTCCACTGATGCATTTAATAAGGAGTTGAAGATTTGCCATGTTTCCGAAAAGCTTAATTAGAAACATAATTCACGGGGCAAAAAATGTTTTGGTCACTTGTCCTGACGAGTTTTACCTCTCTGAAGGGCAGCATTGAAATTAAACTTGCACTTACCACAAGAGAATTAGGAATTAGGACCATTGGCATACCTGCCAACTTGGATATGCCCAAAATCGGAAGATTTTATTTTTGCAAGCAAGGAGAAGGCAGGATGGGGTGCGAAAAACCAAAACACCAAATGTCCACACACTTAACATTTCTTGCATTTGATATTGCCCTTATGCTCTGAAACACGTCACAATGTGCGCAAATAAACTTCACGAGTGTCGGACCTCGGAAATACTTGCCTAAGCCTGCACCCCTACAACAAAGCCTACACTGCACAGCCAGACAGCCACAGAGCAAGCGTAGTAGTAACTCTGACTTCGTTTCACTTCGCTAGTAGCTAGCCAGCAGTGACGACTGCGGTTTGGCTGTGTGGCACACAGAGAGTTTATTTTCCAGCACGAGGACTTCCGGGATGAGGTTTGGCCATTTTTCAGGAGATTCTAGGCCATACCCATTGAATAAAGAGGTACGGTCAGAATCCAGGAGTCTCTGGGACAATTCGGGAGGGTTGGCAGGTATGCATTAGTCAAGACACGGCAGGGATCGTCTGGCCATCAACACTAAAAGGGCATCTTCACGCAATCTCGCTGGGGCAGTTACCTGGTTCTACATCTACCTTAAAGTTCCGAAAGAACGGCCACTGAAAGTACAGAGATATGAAGTGAAAAATGCGGGATGGGCGATCTTTCGGGTCGATACGAAAAACTAGAAAAGGTGCTTGCACCGCCCACCAAAACTGTAGAGATTTGAAAAAAAAAAAAAAAAAAAAAAAAAAAAAAAAAAAAAAAAAAAAAAACATACGAGATAGGCGAACTTTTGGCTCAAGTGCGGAAAGGACAAATAAGTGGCCGCATCAACACACGAAGAAATGATTCGCATTTATTTTGTTCACTCATTGGTGCTAAAGCCATCGATTTTAGGGGGTGGGTGATATTTGGGGTCCTTTAGTAAACTGAATATTTCACCCCTAAAGGGGGGTGGGTGGGCGATGTTTTGGGGGGAGGGCGTTCTCTCGGAACTTTACGGTACTCTGAAAGTCCACTTAGAGTCTCCCTTCCCGGCGCCACACGAGGCGCTCTCCATTTTTTGCCCAATGTAAGGTGCGGCTAGGGGAAAGCACGCGGCAGCAACTAAGCGGCATCAGCAGTGGGGAGAGAGGACAAGGGTTCGGTGGTCGGGTTGGGTGGGTGGTGCTTCGGGGACCGTACCGGTCACAGCGGCAGCCTTCTGGCCGGTGGGGCAGGCAGCGGGGTGGCGCGTCACGTGGCGCCGGTAGCAGCCAAACCAGAGCGACTTTCGCCGGCGCACCACTGGGTACGCCCGTCGGCCACCGGACGGAGCGTCTCCTGGGCGCGGCCGCACCAGACGTCAAAAATACTCGCAGAACACAGGACAGCATGCATGCGCCGAAAGCGTCCGCAAAAGGTGCTCCCACCACCACGACGCTCTATAGCTGCTGCGCGTGAAATCAACTGGACTAGCTATGTTTCAAACAATGTGCAGGGTCTTCTCGCACACAACGCACGAGTGAAGTGTTCCACCGAGCTTCAGAGGCCACTGCCATTGCTTGCTGGTAGCGTTGAATCTGGCATGTCAGCTGGCAGCCTTTCAACGTGACGCACACAAGAAGCTAACCGAAGAGATTCCAAGTATGAGAAATTACGTTAGAGGATTGTCGCTGGGGAGTTTCGCTTGCTCTGCATGTCGATATCTCAATCTTTTTCCCGGCGAATTTCTTTTCTGTGCCACCTCCAGTGCTTATCACCCTTTTTGACCTCTGACCCAAGTCCTTGCTCACAGAACTCTCCCCAGCTCTACCACTGACAATTCTAAGAAACTGCTGATAACAGCAGGTGGCCAAAGTCATTTGCCAGTGCAACAAAATGCAAGCTAACCAGCCCTGTGCTTTCAGATACAACGGAGCCCCAGTTACAGCGCTGCAAGCTTGAATGCAGTGGGCCGTTAAAGGGACACTAAAGGCTGAACGAAATTTTGTTTTGAGTGAAAGAACATGTGCTTCGTAACTCTCTCGGCTTTTGTTCGACGAGAAGCAATGCGTTATTTGCCGAGAAACGAGTACATAAAAAGTGGCATTTCTCTCTCCAGTTTCCCTTTAATTTTTTCGTGACGTAGCCATTACGTCACAAAATGGAAGCGAGGCATCGGTACGCTTTTCTGGCTGAGGAGGCCGGCTTGGACTTTTATGATTTGCCCCCGACGGAATGAGAAATGATTTGTGATTGATGCCCATGGCAGCAACACAGCATCAACCGCTGCCCAAGGCCACACACCTGGGAGGCGATATGTGAAATGGGTATGCCGTGTGAGCTTTCTTCGACGGCGCTCTAGTGAGCTCCCGCTGGTGCCAGTGTGGTAAACAGTGAGTCAGTGAAAGGCGACCAGTTGCGATTGCGCTCTCCGCTTTGAACAGTCGAACTCGATAAGCTCCTTGATTGCACATTCCTTGCATAAATCGCCTGCGAACATTACAACTCTCCCGTGCCCAAACATAAAAACAAGGGCAGAGCTATGTGATGCTTACAAATCGTTTATCAACAGTGGCTTGTGGCAAATGGAACAGCCCAAGGTAATTACACTTTACCTTTCACGGGCAATAAGGTATGAACCGCGCGCGCGCATGCTTTACCGATAGCAGCATCTGCGCGCGGAGATTGGAAGGTTAGAAGCCCAGGTGGGCCACTTAAACATCTTGTTCATTTTGTCGCTTCCTGCCTGGGTTATTGCTTGCAGAAGCTTGGGCATTCGCCGTCATAAGTTACTGACTTCACTAATTGTGCACCTAAGTAAAGCATGTCTTTTCCAAATCGAAACCAAAAACATTGATGGCTGACTGAAGTGTGAGGGAAGCAGCCTGTCTCGCAATGCACAAGAGCTGTAGTCTGTGTTTTTTTAAATTAGATCAGCTCATGGAAAGCTTTGATTTACATTTATTTCATGTGCTCAACCACCTTTTTAGGTGGTTGAGCACGTGAAATAAATGTAAATCAGTGTAAATCCGTGTTTAGCCATTTAAATCAATGTAAACATGAATCCCTGTTTATGCCAGGGAAACGTTTATAAATGCTTCTTCAATGAGCTCTCACCGTTCACAACTTGTGACATCACAAACCGCAGTACCCAAAAGCGTACGGGGCGTCGACACCTGCTTTCACATTTCTGGCATTTTCTCCCTTTTGGTGTATTTGATTCTTGGCACCGTAATCTATCGGTACAGGCTAACTTGTATTCACCCTTTAGTGTCCCTTTAAAAGCATCGCTCAAATTCACAACTAACCACCGCTCATCAAACGTAAACTAAAGGGTCCTGAAACACACTCTGCAGTCGCTATAGTCCACAATGGGTACAGGTATGATCTGTGAAGCAGATCACAAGCATGACATTATGCTTATGTGGGTGCAAAACACAGCCTTTCAAGTAGAACTAAGCCAACACCGTGCTAATTCGCTACCACAGGGGGTATATCACGAACTTGGGATCTCAGATTTTTGTGACATTTGTTTTTCACGTATTTTTTACTACAGCCAGGCATCCATCACACTCTATAAAGGAGAAAAGGTGGAGCACGTCAACTGGTGCTCACACTATACTTGGGAACAATTTAAGAACGGCAACGGAAGTTGCCGCTGTGCCTCATCACTGCAGCCGGATGTTACTCCGCGTGGCGCAAGTAGCGTTACTGGAATTATTTTGAATATGGCACGAGCCATTTTCGTGATTTTTTGGACTTAATATTCTTATAAACCCCTGCAGCGACGACAAACTACGCGAGAAAAGGCTGACGATATCACGTATTTATAGCAATCTCCTTTCAAAAAGAGCGCGCCCGTTGACATCCGGGTCCGTCGCTTAGGAAAAGTGACACCGTACACGAGCTATTGCCGTTCTTAACTTGTTCCCAACTATAGCCACCTATGCAGCATCACAAAAGCAGCAGCTCCACACTACTAACAGTACAGGCCTACTTTACACCTGTTTCTGCACTCACAGAGTGCAACAGGGCAACACTGGTTCAGCTCGAGCACAGAAAACAGTGCACGTTCACCTTGAACAGAGACAGGCGGGGCAGCGTAAAACTCAACACGTTAACTATCCCTAACTACCACCTCCGACACTTATGCACCGACCCGCACGTGCAACTGCAACTTTAAAGACCACTCACCGCGACCGGCTTCAGCAGGCTTCGTCGACTGGTTCGGTGCGCCGGCGACTTCCACCGGTGCGTCGGCGACTTCAGTCGCTGGTTGCTGCGAGGCCGAGGTCTGCGTTGAGCCCCCATCAGCATCATCCGCCTCCTGAGTGGCGTCCGTGGTGTTTCCAGCCGTATCTTCTTCGTTCTCGGACGGAATCACCTCCATTCCCCGAAGTCTTCGGCTGAACCGCTTGCGACCATCTTCCCCCGCGGCGTCGACTTGTGCCGGATCGTCGGCCGGCCCGTTGGTGGCCGGCTGGGTGGTCCGCGGGACTACGTAGTAGTTCTTGGGAACGTAAGGCACGGGCTCCTCACCTGCGAGAGAGAGCACCCGATGCCCTTTCCTTCCGTGTTTCCACTGAAAACGTTCATGAAGCTAAACCATGACACGTAACAATCACAGCTCAGCTTTTGTAAGCCTTCCAAAACACATCAAAGGAAGTAAGAGCGTGTACTTCAACAACCCCTGGTAGTGTTCAGCAAGCTTTAAAGAATTACAGCAAGCTTTAAAGCAGGGGTTCTCAAGCATGTTGGTCCCAGGGAACCCTGCTAAGTTCCGTTAAGTGCCAAGGAACCCCCCCCCCCCAACTCCCGCCAGTTTTCATTCCATTCATGCTACATTAACGTGCAATAAATTCAAAAGCAAGTAAGGGTATCGTCTTTCTTCCCGTCGACTTTACGCGAATGCGTACTAGCGACACCTATCTCCAAACAGGAGAAATGCGCATGGGGATAATATAAGGCCGAGATTCAAGTGAAATAGTTTAACCACGTGGCCCGTTTTTGGAGTTTGGCTGGCTACAAGCTGCTGGCGAGATTTATTGCGCAGCTCGCGCGTTTCTGTTATGCGCCGAGATGTGCTTACTGACACTCGGGCGTGAGTAATGGAGGTTCCTTAGATCGATCGCACCTCAAGTTTACCATATAAGACTTTGCGACTGCGGAACCAGGGAAGATTTATCAGTGGCTCGCGGAACCCCGAGGAGGGGCCTGCGGAACCCCTAGGTTCCGCGGAACCCACTTTGAGAAACCATGCTTTAAAGAATTGAAAACAATAGTAATCCAGGTATACTGAAACAAATAACGCAGCTTTGCCTTCAATATGACGCAGAAGAAACGACAAAAACTGAGGTCCCTTCATCCCGAAAAGAGATCGTAATGGTGGTAATCAGAGATCGTTGTTGGAAACAACGTCACTGCATTTTCGTCCCATGACAACCCACACAAAAAAAGACCACCCAGTGTTGTTCAGACCCCAATGGCGCAGTTTGTACCCTCCAATGCAGGCCCCCCTAGCCTCACCTCTCTCCTTGCGTGCCTGGAGAATGTCCTGGCAGATCTTCTCGAAGCCCCAGTCGAGCTCAGTGTCCACCAGGGCGTGGGCAGCGTCCTGCAGGGCACACGCACGGTGACGGATGTTCTTGTCTGCAAAGGTGGGAAAGGAGCAGAAGACACGGTCAAGAGGCCACAAAGAACCCTTCCGCACAAGCACTTTAGGGCAAGATGACCTCCCACAGCCAGTTTCCGAAAAAACGTCCCAACAGCCCGTAACCTGCCAAAAAGACACCGTTACCCGGTGAAGCGCTCGAACCACAAAGTATGTGCATATCGTAGCAAAACTGAGTTGTTTAAGTTATCTTTCTTTCACAAGACCATCCGGGAATATAACACCCTACCTACTGCTACAGTCAGCGTTGTTGATAATGAAGCGTTTGAGAAGGCTTTTTGTGAAACTGTGTGTGTGTGCATGCATTAGTGTAAATTGCACGTTGTTACTCTGCTTGTATTTTGCTCGCATAGCAATTTTCATGTATGCACCCCTCCACTGTAACGCCAGTAATGGCGATGAGGATAAACAAATAAACAATAAACCCCCATTTCCATCAGTTTCCCAACAGCCTGCAGTAGTTGAACAGGCTGCTTTCGATCTAAGCGCCTGTACGCGCAACCCACCCATGGGGTCCCGGTCGGGGTTGTACTCGAGGGCGTTGGAGCAGATGAGCTCGATGTCCTGCAGGAAGTGGGCGACCGTCTGGTACTGGTGCCGGTCGATCTTGCCCATCATGGTCTCCAGGTCCATGGGCTCCCGGATCACCTCCAGGTAGTCGGGCACCTCGGACGCGTCCACGGGCTTGGCAAACATGCTGTAGCGCCGGTCGCGCATCAGCTTCGTCAGGATGTCCCGCAGGAACAGCCGCAGCTCCCGCAGCCTTCGTTGGTGGACAAGAGGACAGGAGGGAGAAGAACGCCCGTCAGACGGCCGTTTGGGGCTCTTGAAAAAGCTTTACTCGTTAAGCCAGCATCAGTGAAAATTCAGAAGCAACCAGCCTCATCTGACTTGAAGGCGAGCAAAAGACTAAGCATGCGGGACTGGTGATTCTTGCCTTCAAAGGAAATGAGATGCATGGTCTCTTTTAACAGCAAAGCGGTTTAGCAAATTGTTTGGTGTCCGCAGTTAAAAATACCAAGGAAATGCCAGGCACTTGTGTGTGTGTGCCTCGCGGCAACCGCCCAGGGTCCCTGGTGCACATTCGCCGTAATCGTGGCACTAATTGCTTGCAACGGGAAAGACACGTCATAGCGTATGCCCCTCCGAGAGAGAGAGAAAGAGAGAGTTCTCCTCACGTGGCCTCTTCCTGCTGCCGCAGGCGTTCCAGCTCGGTGGGCGTGAGCTTGCGTGGCTCGGGGGGTGGGGCGGCCGGCAGGCTGGGCATCTGCTCGGGGGTGGGCCGCTTGGGCCGCGGTGCGGCCGCTGCCCTGGCAAACACCGGGGCAAAGAAGCGCCGACGCTCAGACTCCGTCGGAGCCCGCAGCTCCAGCACTTCCGAGGGACCAAACAGCTGCTGCACCTGCAACCACACACCAGCAGGGGGTGAGGGATGTCAATTAGATTGTCATGTTTGCACTCTCAGTCACTCGCACACTCAGCCAACCCACACAGATTCCACCGACCGACTCCTTCATTCCGCCCGCCGCATACAGTTTCATACAAATACAGTGTAGACCGCTTATAACGTATGCCGCGGGAGCCGCAAAAATCCGCACTATAAGCGGTACCGCACTATAACCAAAACGTGCGCGAATTCAACCAAATCGGCACCTACCTCTCAAGTCATCCTAAATTTTTTATCACCCAAACACACAGCGCCTAAAAACGAAGGCACGGTCTTTATTTCGTATTATTTTTAACATCAGCCGCTGCTGCCGGGTCTCACACATTGCAAAAGCGCGGTCTTACAAACGGCGAGTGCGGCTTTAACTTCCATTGTGTTTGTGTTTTGAAAGACCATGTCTGCGTTTTTTGCATCTATGAAGATGCCGCAGGACATGATAAGAAAGGCCAGTAGGATTTTTTTTTTTTTTACCGCACCTTGCGTTCACAGTGCCTAAGGCGGCTGCTTATCAGCGCAACGTACTGGTGGTGGAAATCTTCGCGCGGCTCGCTTGTTCGGGAAGAGCGGTGGCTTATCTGCACAACGTTCTAAAGCGTGAACCGCATGGAGCGATTTCTCGCGAAAACGTGCAGCGCAGGCCACAGGCGCGGCGACGCCAACGCGGATGCAACTGACGTAATGTGTGCGGCACGGTAAGAGGCGGCAACATGGCGTCGGCACTGGCCGTGAAGTGGTGCAGGCAGCTCCAGCGACCACTTCTAACCGCTTGCTGAAATGCCGCACGAGGCGCAAGCAAAGATGCTCATGTAAGAAAAGAGCTGATAATGTGACCGCAAAGTGGAATATGAACTGCCATCCACGCTGCTTGTGAAAGCGCCCATCAAAAAATACCGCGGTGCTAAGCCTTCATCTGATCGAGGGACTTAGGCCTAAACACCTCTGGCACGGCTAGCCGGCTCGGAGCGCTTCGAATCTCCCGCCATTATGTGCGCGTCTTTCCATTGGTGCAAGTCGTCAGGTTCTTCCCACTGCCACGCGAAGAAGCCACCGCCAGCGTGGAATCGTAGACACGAGCATGAAAAAAAACGCACGCGCAATGCCGCTGTGCACAATTCGTGTGCGAAAACGGGCCATGCGGTTCACGATTAATAGAAACAACTTGCCACGCGTGGACGGGGAGCCGGTCGCTATCTTCCGAGGTGCATCAAGCAGGGTCAGTTGTGGTTATCACGTACGCGCGAACTAAAGGGTGCCTATTTTTTGCTTCTGTGTCAAAGTTAGAGGAGAGCAACGGGTGCGCGCTGCGTCAGATGGCCGATTTCATCATTTCTTTTTTTCTTTTGCCACCCTAAAACGATGCCCCAGCTGCGCCGGTCTATGAGCAGACCCGCCGAAAAACCGCACTATAAACGGTATTGTGCTTCGGCCAACCGCATCTTCAGCGGTATGCTTTTGCATTGAGTTCTATGGGAGGCAAACCGGTGGTCACAAAAACCCGCGTTATATCCGGTCCCGCACTATAAGCGGTTACGTTATAAATGGTCTACACTGTATATACTAGAGGGAAATCTCACTGCAGTCGCGGGCCGTCGTGGCCGGCAGCGCCATTGCCGCTAGCGACGTTCCTCGCCTACTTGGCTTGGCTGGCCATATGAATTCTTGTTTGTCTCAAAGCCAAAATCAACAAAAAAGGGTAACAATTTTTCTTGTTCATCGTGCATGAAGCTTCTACATAATCACTGACAAATTAATCTTTCTGGAGGGTCAAATTTATAATAAAGCAATTTTGATGAACCTTCTACACTGATGTTTCTTGCAGCCAGAGCCACCTTTTCAGCATGTTCATGAGCCATGCCAAGGACAAAGGAACGTGCCTGCCCGGTACATGACGGAACGCTCGCTGAAGCGTGGCTCCCATAGACAGTGGCACCAGATTTCCCTCTAGTGTATATTAGTATAAAAGTCTATGGCCCGCCGCTCCCGGGCTCTCCCCACACTCCACTCTTCTTTTCCCTCAGTTCAGATGATGATGATGATGGCGCAGTCACGTAATGCCCTCTCTCGGTGTCCACTGGCACCACCCTCACAAGATGCGGCACCACAACAGGCCCCCCACACTAAATGCAGTCTTCTGCAATTCATGCACTCCTTGAAGCTCTACTTTGATCAAACGGCACTCTCCACTACAAACGTGGAACAGCCTGCTTGATCCACCTAAATGTGAATGAAACTGTGATACCCACAGCATGTAGCCAAGCATAAAGCCTGCATGAATTAGGATCGAGTTCAAAAATCAAGGCCCCTTTCTCAAGAAACATGGTTAAAATTCAGTTTTTTTCCATGTAAAGTGAGTGAAGTCCAAATCCACAATCTGCCCGCGTAAAGTCCAAAGTCTAAACTGCCAAAGTCCAAAGCCTAATTCCACTTCAATTCAGCCAAAGTCCAAAGACAATGCCTGTGCAACGAACACAAAGAAATTGCTGAGCGACCCGAATGCGATGATGGCGCAATCGGATAGACGTCAGCTTCATAATGCAAGGGACCCAGGTTCCATTCCGACCACAGGAAGCGTTCTTTCCTTGTTTCATCATCATCATAATCATCACTGTGTGAACTTGGCTTTCCTGCAGTGCATTTCGGTTATGACACTGCCACCAGCGAGACCAAGAAAGCTTCGCTTAAAAAAAAAGAGGCCAATTTACACCAATGCCAGAGTTTTGCATACAAAGGCTGCACTTTGGCTTAGAGGTGCGCTGTATAGTGGACAGCTAGAATAATTTAAAACACCAGTGGATCTCATTGTGTGTTAAAGTGTTACACACACATTCTGTCTTTTGCCTCCAGTGTGCAAAATTAGAAAAAAAGAAAAGTGAGTTCACGAGGATTACCAACCGCTTCATTCTTCACCTTTTCTATCACCACATCTCTTTCCTTGAAACTTTAAATTAGCAACGTTACCAATTGTTCTCCCCACTTACAGCGAAACCTCGTTACAAGGGACGCTGTAACAAGAGACAGTTGGTCATAGGAGACATTTAGACAAAAACAGTTTGGTTGGTTTCCCCATGTTCGCCACATCACATACAAGCGACCTTCGTTATTAGAGACAGAGTGAGATAGGCAAGCGAGCCAAGCCTGCACGACACTTCCTAGGTCCCTTGATTGTCTCTTGTGACAAGGTTTTGCTGCATTTGAAGATTATCTTCAACGACACATTCACGGCTCTAGCCGAGTGTCCACCAGCTTTGCGAGCCGCCCAATCAGAACCAGGTCAAGAGACGCAGGGTCGCGACAGGCAACCCTGCGAAGGGCAACGGCAGGGGAACCACCGCTAACCTGCACGGGGAGCTGGTCGAAGGGCACGTCGGCGGTGGCCAGCCAGAACACGGGGGTCAGGGGCTCCAGGTCGCTCAGCAGGGTCAAGAAGGTGGCCCGCACGGCGTCGCCCACGGTCTCCCACCACTGACACACGTGCGGCAGGTACAGCACGCCGGGCAGCACCCGCTGCGCCTCTTGGAGGACCTGGGTGGGGGCAGAGGGCACAGCAACAGGGTCAACCACCCAGACCCCCCAAATGGCCCCCCCCACAACTCCCAGCCTTCATCAACCCATCTACGTCTGCTGCAGGTACAAAAGGGCAAAGGCTTCTCCCATATTGATTGTAGAGCTTAACGCGCGACGCACCGCAGGCAATTAGGTGTGCCATAGTGGAGGGCTACAGATTTATTTTGACCACCCGGGGATCTTTAGCATGCGCCGAAATCTCGTACACACGGGCGTTTTTTGCTTTTCCCCTCCATCAGAAAAGCGGCCGCCGTGGCTGGGAATCGAACCCACAACCTTGTGCTCAGCAGCACAACGCCTCAGCCGCTGAGCCACCGCGGCAGGTAAAGGCCTCTCCCACAGACCTCCTCTATACCTCGCTCCTTCGCCCAGTTATCTTATTTCCCCTCTAGTCCAGTCTCCTGGTAGCCACTTTGAGACAGATTCAAAGAGGCACATTTCCCCACCCCGTCCATATGCACTTACTCTTTCTTCCCCACACAATTCTGGGCTAAATGCAGATTCTGCCAGAAACCTGGAACTCTGACACACGTAATGTTTGACTGCACAAAAAACTCAAACCTTCCACCCCTGAACCCGCCCCCTTCCCCTGAGCAGTGGGAGATACCGCTGTCCAGCTGTTGAACCGAGGACAAGATCCTGCTTGTGACCAGGACTACGGCAGCCTGGACAGCCCACGGGCTCCTGGACTTTATTACAGTGTAATAAAGTTCTCTCTCTCTCCACCGGCTGTCACTTCGTCTCCGCATTCCATGCTCTGTGCAATTGCACTTCTCTCTGTTGATCTCAGCTAGGATGTCTTCAGAGTTTGCTAAGTGCCACCACTTTGACCATCCTTCTTTGCATGGCCCACTGGGCTAACCCAAGTTTTCTTTCGAGGCATTTAGCAAGCCCCCACAAAAGTTGTCCCCTGGAGTAAGCACCTTGTGTACTTTGTAAACTTGTGTTTCTAGTGACAGAGGTAGCCCTGATTGGTAATTGAAAAGGTTGGGCTGCTCCTGACCACAGGGGCACCCACAAGTGCAGCGACACCGAAAACTACAGTTTTTGTTACATGAGCAGAGTCCGCTTCAGATTCCATTCTAATGTTACACCTTCCCAGATTATACCGGCTTTCTCTGGTTCGCTGAACTGCATTCATTTCAACAAAGCAGCTCCCAACCCCTGCAATCTGTCAGCACCATCATTTGCACACGCTGGCTGCACCAGCTTCACCCTTTTTCTTTCACTAATTTGAAGGTGCTGTGCCCCGTGCCAAAGCACGTGACAAAAGGTCTCCCTTATTTGCCTTTCTAGACAGCTCATAACTGCTCCAGAATGGCTCCGTACTTTTCTTGCCTACAGAACTCTTATTGATAGAGCAGCTGCAACTCTGCTGGACCAGCAAATAAGAGAGAGCAAAACTGGCAGGCCAACACCATGGCTTTTGTGAAAATGGTCCCAAAAGGAGCGATCCTGCGAGCCGGCGGACTGACCTGTGCGCAGGCCTCCTCGGGCGCCCGGGCGGTGACCGAGTGCAGGGCGGGCAGGTCGAGCCGGTGCAGGGGCAGGTGCTCCAGCAGGTGCAGCACGGCCGGGGCCACGTGCGTCGTCTGGCCCAGGCCCGGCCGGCCGCACACCAGCAGCCGCGGACGGTGGCTCCCGCTGCCACTGGCCAGCGCCCCAAACCGGGAACTGCACACCCGACGACACCAGTCAGTTGCACCAGAGTTTCACACCAATAAAAAAATTACACCGTCCCATTAAAAGTGAAAGTTGCCGGAAGTGCAGCGCGCAGTGATTCGCCCTAATGGGCTGTAGTTATCCACTCACTGCTACTGCTACCACCCAATGCAATTCAAATTTCCCGCCTTCGCAGTGCTCGTGCGCCTCCTGCCTGAAACTGCGTCAGCGGGAGTTTTCTTTTTGTGCTTGCTTTTCCTCCCGCTTACTACCGTGAAAACCAACCCAACGAGCGTTCCTAACTAAATTAATGCGGGCGCTGCCGGTTAACTACGTCAGTTTTGCCTCAACGTACAGTTTCCTTTGCGTTAAACAACGGGGAGCTGTATGACAAGTGCCAGCGGTTCACGAGTTTCGAACGCTTATAACTATATAAACCGCTTGGTTTTCGAAACCACTGGGTTACACCTCGACGACGGAACGCTGTGTGGCTCTACGTGGGTTCAGCGAGTGAGCTACAAGGTGAACCCCTACAGTGTTCTGCACTTAATATACCATATTTATTTGATTATAAGGCAGTCACGATTACAAGGCAAGGGTACACTTTGGAGTGTAAAAAAAAATCGCTATATATGTGTACCGACCTTCGAATATAAGGTGGGGTATGACTTTGAGACTACGGATTGTGGGAAAAAACCTCGCCTTATATTCGAATAAATACGGCACTAGACGGAAATCTGGCGCTGCGATTGCACATTGTCATGGGCACCACCACGGCAGCCAGTGACGTTTTCCACCCCGGAAGCCAGAATCAACAAAAAATGGCCACATCCTTTTTTCTCGTTCGTCTTGCATGATGCTCTTTCAGGAGCTCCATGTTTGTAATAATTACAGGAATTTAAATAATCTCTTACAATATTATTGCTGCCATTTTGCAGCCACAGGCAACATTTGAGCCTGTTCACGAGCCGTGCCAAGGACAAGTGGGACATTCTTACCCCGTACACAACGGCGCACTGAAGCGTGGCTTGGCTAGACACCGGTGCGAGATTTTCCTCTGATGTGTATTAATATGAAACTCTATGGGTTGCGCACCCCTGGCCTCATCACACCAAGCGAGTAGAGTTTCACAGAGAAACAAGCCCTCACCAAGGTCGAGGGAACAACTTGTCATCCTGTTCAAGCATTGTGGAGAAGGGGGGAAAAAAAGGGGGGGGAGGCTCTCCACATATCCTGTCACAAAGAACATTGTGTAAGCCACCTGCTGTTAGCACTGTCAGATAAGCAGAACGTCTTTACTATCCACATTTATATGAATTCCCAAGAGTGAACACAGGTCGTGTGCGCCAGCGATGGTTCCTTGCATTGTTGTGTGCAGAGCTGCAAGGTACAAAAGTCTCTTTCCTTTTCTGATTAAGTAATCACTTGTTGGAAGCACCTGATCACCTTTTCCTTTCTCATCCCTGCTTGTGTGCGCTAAGCATTGAAGGCGACTCACCGGATGCTGGGAATGAGGCTCTGCCTGTCTGAAGCCTCCGCGGCGAGGTCGACTGCCGGGGTGGTGTCCATGGCTTCGTCGTCGGAGAACACGCTGCTGTCATCGGTCTGGTTGCCTGCAGCAACGAAGATGCGTTCAGGGAAGTGGATCTCACCCACCCACCACAACTGCACCACGAATAAGGCAGAGGGGACCCAGGGACCGTGACAATCAAGTGAAGGACAGTGGCAGGACGCCCGACTACGTCGTAAAACATATCTACACCAGATTAATTTTTAGCTCATGTTACTATAAGGTACCACAGCACAGTCGAACCCCACAATAACGAAACTGCCGGAAAACAACTGTCCTTTTGTGTTTTCGAAGAAGCAAAGCACGACCTGCAAAATGTTTTGTTGATTTGCGATGCAAACATGAGTATGTGCCGAGTCATAGTACTACCAGGGAGAGGAAAGAGGCAAACGGAAGAAGAAAATGATGACAAGAGGACACGTTCCGCAATGAGACACTCATGCTTTTGCAATCCCTAAGTTGCAAGGGTGCTTACGTGTCATAATTTTAATTTCCATACCTGCCAACCCGATGACCTGGAAATTCGTAAAACCGGCAGACCCAACGGGGGGTGGGGGGGTTTAAAAGGGTTCACGTTCTGGGATGAGCTTCCTCATGTTTTCACAACCATAACGGAAAACCATCAGTCTTGAACAATAATAAGCCACTACTCCACTGGGCACGAGGAGCAAATTCTGACGTGTAGGATTTGAAAAACACACGGTAGTACTGTCGTGGCTTTGAGCCCGCCAATCCACTGCGAAGCAACTATCACTGTCGTACCACAGGTTGTACTGCATCGTACGCGGCTGTCATACAAGAGTGGTGCGAACATGCAAGTCCTAACCGGCTCACGGACAACCTGCTATAAACTTGCTACAGGCTTGCCGAGATGGCAGCGAGTACTTGATACTGAGGCGTGGCCCATCCAAAAGAGACAGCAGATGATGATGATGATAACAAGAGAACGTATTTCGCTCTCGAGCACGTGGCGCAAGGTACCACAGTGTCGTTTTAATAGATGTTCCCACTTTTGTTTTTTAAGAAAATCAGTAAGATTTCGGGCAAGATTCGTAAAATTGTTAAGATTTGTCCAAATTTGTACGCTTCACGTAAAATTCAGAAGTGTTGGCAGGTATGCATTTCTCTTGTCTTCCCCACCAGCACTACTTCTACCCCCGCTTTTCTTTTACTACAGTTAAACCTCGCTACAAGAGACACTCAAGGGACTCATGTATCTTGAAACCAAGGTCTCTTGTATGCAATGTTGCTAACATAGCAAAATCAACCAAACCGTCTTCATTCAAGTGTCTCTTATAACCAAGTCTCTTGTAACAGTGTCTCTTGTAACGAGCTTTTACTGTAAGAAGTTGACCCCCACGTCAGCTTGACCAGAATTACAGTCCACTACACGTCACGGCAAGCTCAGCCAGGCAGCAGCACCCACCATCCTGATTGAGGCGCTGCGCAATGGAGGACTTGTGGAGGCCGGTCGCAAACGCCCGCTGCAGGTACACCAGCGCCCTCTCCACCGCATGGCAGAGCAGGGGCCGCACGGTCACGCTCAGCGGTCGTGCCGGTGACGCCCCGCATCGCTGGGATGCCGGCACGATCTTGCGCATGGCTCGGTCGTAGTCCTCCGGCAGAATCTGGGCAAGAAGTGACAACCATGTTCTCTAGGGATGAAGCGCCCAGACGGAGACCCACTCCCTGCTTTGCAAGGCATGACTGCAGCCGCCAGCCCGCTACGGCAATGATTCCCAAATGGGGGTCCACAAAGCCCCGTTCGAAACTTCTCCCCCTCCCCCAATTTTTTTTCTCCTTTTTGCCAAGTCTTCCTTGCTGGCAATGCAAAACAGTGGCTTTGCTGCAACAGATTTTCTCCTGTTAAATGTTTTGGCATAGCGCAGGGGTTCGCAACCCGCTTATATCGGTTTCCCTTGACACTTGGATATTGCTTTAAGTGGACTCGACTGTAATTGCAGCATGTACAGTGAACCGCTCCCTCCAAAGATAAGACGGCAGAGTGCAGTGCGGCGTGGCTCACTGCAGTACTGGGTCCAAGCAAGCAGAGCCCGTCGCGAAGCGTCCCCCAAATAGTGGTACCTGGACGGCGTCGATGTTGAGCTGCAGCTTCTCCTTGGAGGCGTAGATCTGGGGGAAGCTCCTGCGCAGGGCCACCAGGGCCGCCTCCGAGCACAGGGCCTTGATGTCCGCCCCGCAGTAGCCCGTGCAGCGGGCTGCCAGCTCCGAGAGCAGCGCGGGGCTCGGGGCGGGCCGCCACTCGCGCGTGTGGATCTCCAGGATGCTCAGGCGCGCCTGCCAACCGGGGAAAGGAGGGGCCGCGGCGTCTCTCTCTTTGAGCTCAACTTGCCAAGGAACAGGCGATGGACACATTCACGCACGCGTGGAAACACACTCTCTCATAACGTGGGAGAGCAGAAGGCTCCCTCTAGCGATATTCCATGCCGAGACAGGCACAAGCCCAGCACTTCTGGTGCAATGAAGAACATACATGCTGATATGCCGCATCCAATTTGTGAACTCACCTAAAAGATACCAGACCACTTTCACTTACAAAAGAAGTGCACAGAATTGAGCTGAGAGAGAACATTTTTGCAGTAAAAGAAATCCCAAGTCTTGGAAAAAAGAATATTGACACTGCTAGGGCTCGAACCCACGATTCTACCACGTTTCATAACCCACGATTCTACCCTTAGGCTACCGAAGCCTAACAAAGGAGCTCTTCTGGCAGTTGCGTAGAAGAATAGATGGAGTGATGCAAGCAAAGCAGTAAATGGCACTGGGTGCCCACAGGAAATGCCAGGCCTGTACCCACAAGGGAACGGAACTTCACCTCCCTCATTCTGATCGATGGCACATCCCTGGCAAGCTCTCGGCAGGCACAAAATACAGACTTCACAACACACAAATGTTTTTTTTTTGTTCTTGTTTTCCAGAGGCACTGCCTCTGCAGCTTCATATTGGTCTGTGTGCACTAACTGCAACGAAGCTGCAACTAAGTTGCACCTACTGCGCCCAAAATGAGTGCATGCAATAATCGCAGCAATGCCAATTCATGTTTGAAGCCCAGAAAGACCCAAACTAGCTCAACTTTCCGTTCTACAGCAATGCCAAATCGATTGTGCTGACCGCACATACACTGCTTCCACAGCTCCCTACTACACTGTGTGCATACACTAGCTGTAACTAAGCTGAAACTGCTGCAACACGACGACGAGGCCAGTGCGCCCATACTTTCGTACATACGAGTTGTTTTTAAAGTGTTCACTTTACATGTGTCGGTAGTTGCCTTTGTATTTCTCTGGCTCTCGCATTTCCCTCGTTCATTCACATTTTCTGTGTCGAGGCCAATCAGAGTAGTTTCGCCCCATACGTGATTTTACTGTTTTTTTTTCTTCGTTACTTAAATCCATTGTTACACCTGCCGTATTTTCTTCTTCCTCAGTGAATACTTTGCCATTTACATGCCCAATTGTATCGTTGAGAACGCGTTGTGCAAATATGAAGGAATTCACTAATACTTGTTTTTTTTTTTGTTTTAGCCTAGATAGCTCGAAAAATCTGTATACTTCTGTTATGTGCTAGTTTATACTTGTTCCTCCTATGTGCTTGCAGTTTGCAATATGCCTTGTTGTTTCACTACGTTCTGCCTTGACAGCCAAAAGGAGGCTGGCAGTATCGGACATATAAATAAAATAGTAAATGCACACGGCAACTTCAGCAAGGCCGACTCGACCGTGCCGACTAGCACACCAACCAACCTTGTGGCAGGGCAGGGCAAAGTGGAACTCCCGGTCGAAGCGTCCGGGCCTCCGCAAGGCAGGGTCGATGGCGTCGATGCGGTTGGTGGCACCGATGATGACCACCTCGCCCCGCGAGTCAAGCCCGTCCATCAGGGCCAGCAGGGTGGACACGATCGAGCTGTGGATCTGGTCCTGGCGCGTCGACCGCACGGGCGCCAGGCCGTCGATCTCGTCGAAGAAGATGATCGACGGACGCATCGAGTACGCCTGTAAAAATTATTGAGGTCAGGTGGAAAGCAGGGTTCTTTGATTCACCCCACCCTGTATCAATCCCCAAACTGTCCCGCATGTGGCTTGAAGGACTCGCTCATTCCTACCATGTGGGCGTGCAACAAACATCCATTTCCATCAATTCGTACGACCGTGCAGAGGGAGGCGGCGCTGGGCAGCTCAGACCTGAAGGTACAGAAAAGTGCAGCAGAATGGGCTGTTTTGTTTGCCGCCAAGCTGCAACTACCGCTCAACGCCCCTTCCTAACCACGACTTGCAATTAAGTGTTCTTTCTCTTTTTAGTATACACGAGTTGTGAAACTCCATTTCAGAAACCTGGGCAGTGCAAGCACCCCTGCTTCGCTAAGATCAAGGGCAAGCATGCAGGTACGGCACCTGGGGGACAAAAACTGAATTACGCTATACACTAAACGTTCATTCTTAACAACAAAACCTAATAAAACAGTTCGCTTCTCCAATTAGGTAACAGTGACTTCTGTTTCCACATTTTTTTTCTTTCACGACCTACGGCAGCATCAGCCACATGCGCTTGAGTACTTCAACTTTGTGTCGACAGGTGGTGTGCTAGTCAACTTGCCCAATGCAAGTTGACTAGCAACCGTGGACCGGGTTAGGTACCTGGGGCCTATGGGGAGTGTATGTTGGGTAACTCTGGTGAAAACTTCGCTTTCACTTGGCATCCATCACAAGAGGCTGTCCCATACGCTCACCTGGTCGAAGAGCAGGCGCAGCTGCCTCTCAGACTCGCCCACCCATTTGCTGAGGCAGTCGGCCCCCTTGCGCATGAAGAAGGCCACTCGCGAGTCGCCGTGGCTGCACTCGTTGGCCAGGGCGCGGGCAACCAGCGTCTTGCCCGTGCCTGCACGAGAAACCACGGGGTCCCTCGCGTCAATGGCAAAGACTGCAGAAACATTGCACTACCACCCCATTTTATTCACACGGAGTAATTGATGTGGGATGAGTCCGTAAACTGCAGTACTGCCCCCAACTTCTTCGGTTCAAAATTGGGAGTACATCCATTCGTTAGAACAAGAATACACGGGAAGTGTTGCACGATTGAACTTGACAACAGGTGTACTTATTGACACCAAGAAAATATTACAAGAACTAAATGTGTCACACAGTTTACGATATGAATGCAAGACAGCGGTGCATTGTAATTGGCAGTATAACCCTTCTTGGATGGCAATGCCGGCATTACTAACGCAGTCAACAGAAATGCCACCCCCCTTTCTTGGCAACACAAAGACTCGCTCACCCGGTGGCCCGTAGAAGAGAACACCCCGCGGTGGGCTGATCTTGAAGCGCTCGAACACCTCCGGGTAGATGAGCGGAAAGAGGATCATCTCCTTCAGCTGCTGGATGTGGCTGTCCAATCCCCCGACGTGGTCAAACTTCACCTGCAGCACACATCCATAGAGATGAATCGCAAACAGGACAGTGGGTGGAGCACTGCATACACAAAACGCAAGTTCTGGCTGTTTCAGTCGTGTCAACGACTCCAATTCATGACATCAGTGTTGTGGAAAACTTGCTCACTTCTGAAGCAAATATATGCCCAGAGTAGATTGCTGACAGCAACACACCATACTAGTGGCAACATAGAAAATGAACAAGCAGTTGGGGTAAAGATCAGCCCTGTAGCCTAGAATGACCACAACATTCAATGAGCTTCACAGGATGCCTAGGTGAACTCTGCTTTCCTCGCATTGCCATACGTTGTGCCTGCTCAGCGCTTGTACAGTTTGTAGAGCCAACCCCTAGAACCATCCCACCAAACATTTAATGTTCAATGTACAGCAATGACATCAATGCCATTCAGGGAGGGGGGAGGAGAGAGAGAGAGAGAGAATGAAAAAGGTGAGGCAACAGCAGCGTGGGCTGATCAATTGACTGTGTGTCCAAAGAGAGACTGAAGCGAGCATGGAATGCTCATAGAATGCAGATGCTCGAAAAGAAGGGGCGGCGACTGGACGTAAGAGACACGTGACAGCAGTTTCTCGCCACCCACGGGTGCAGCGGCACTCACGTCCTGGTCCACCTGCATGGGGTCCACGTCGGCCAGGCTGGTGCCGATCTTGGCCCGGTCGCGGCGCACACCCTCGAAAAGGTCCTTCTCCTGGAAGTTGAGCGGCAGGCAGCGGTTGCGCGCACGCACCATACTGCGCGCCTTGCGCCGCTCAAAGCGGCACTCGTCGTCGCTCGAGCTGCTCGTCGACGAGCTGTTGTGCGCCGCGTGCCGCTTCCTGCAAACAGAGGTACACCTTATGAATACCAATGCTAACTGGACAGCGGGATTGAGCAACAACTAGAAAAATGAGCTACCAGCTGCTAGCAAGGATTGTCGGCATCTAAGTCCACTGCCGCCTCATCACTCCTCAGTCGGAAGCAAAAATCTCGTGCAAATGTGCCCCAGAGAAGCCCCAACACAACCATGTCTGTAGCGTCACTAATTTCTCCACCTCTACATCATCGTGCTAACACCTAGAATGCCGGATGACCTGTGCTCGCTGGATATTGCTCACTTGTGCACCATGACGACGCTGCTCTTAAAGGGGACCCTGAAATCAAAATGCAAGTTGCTCTATATCAATAGATAAGCCCACCGAGAACACAAATATACTGTAATAAGGTAGCAAATTGGGCGAGTTGGATAGCATTCATGGTGGTCAGCGCAAACAGAAACAACACACGAAGAAGAGAATAGACAACACAGGAATTGGCAAACCTGTTCTCTGCAGCGTATTCGATCCTCTCCATATTATACTTCCGTATGTCAGCTGTCTTACGCTGAATGATTAACTTCGAAAGCTCCCCTAGTTCTATTCTGTCAGCTGGGGTGGAGATTGTCATGGTTTGCCGTTTCCTAATTAGATCTTTCGTCTCCTGGGAAAGTTTACCAGTATCCTGTCTAGCCATCGTGCCCCCGACCTCTACTGCACACTCCGTGATAATGCGCGTAAGGTTGTCGCTGGCTTCCTGTGTCGTAACTCGGCTTCCTCGGTAAGAGCTGAATATCGGTTCTGCAGCGCGATCCTGAATTCTTCTACTCCACGCCTTACTGTTAGGTCATTAATCGGCTTCTTTCGTACTATCTTGTTACGGTCGCTCCTCAAATCTAGCTTAATTCGAGATCTTACCATACGATGGTCACTACACCTTACCCTTCCGAGCACTTCCACATCCTTCACGACGCCAGGGTTACCGCATAATATGAAGTCTGTTTCCTTTTTATGGTCCCCATTCGGGCTCCTCCACGTCCACTTCCGACTCTCCCGTTTACAGAAGAAGGTATTACTTATGCGTAGGTTATTCCGTTCTGCAAACTCAACCAGTAGGTTCCCCCTGCTATTTCTACACCCCAGACCATAGTTCCCCACTGCCTTGTCTCCAGCCTGATGCTTGCCTACTTTAGCATTGAAATCTTCCATAACTACGGTATACTGTGTTTTTACTTTAGCCATTGCCGATTCCACATCTTCATAGAAGCGTTCCACTACCTGGTCGTCGTGGCTGGATGTGGGCGGGTAGCCCTGTACCACCTTGAGTTTGTACCTCTTATTGAGCCTAATTACAAGACCTGCTGCCCTTTCGTTAATGCTGTAGTATTCTATGTTGTCAGCTATGCTTTTATTGACTAGAAATCCCACTCCCAGTTCTCTTCTGTCCACTAGACCACGGTAACATAGGACGTGTCCATTTTTCAGCACCGTAAGGGCCTCACCTGTCCTCCTGACGACAGTGCCTGTGTCGTCTATTCTCTTCTTAGTGTGTTCTTTCCGTTCGTGCTGAGCACCATAAATGGACAAACATACCACTCTTGCACATAGCTTTTTTAAAATACGGTGGAAAACAGTGAAAATGTGAAGACAGGTGCCAACGCCACGGGCTACACCGTGCAACTTGCATTGGAAGTGCTCAATTCATCTGGTGTGCGCAACGTCTTTCCTGGCTGCCGTTGGATAGCGCTATTCGTCCATACTAGGGGCAGTGGTACCGCTTTTCAGGGAAGCGTGCGAGCTACACACGAGCAGTCTGTTTAACACCACCATTCATAAAGCTTCGAAAGGACAACACGTTTTTCTTCAACAAGGCGTCGGTACTGACCACAGGCCCCATGAAGGAACATTTTGCTTAGTGGTGCGGAGCAGCAAAGGACGTGGGAGCTTGGGAAAGCACGACCGACTTGACCGAAACTGACCAAACCGCTCGGTACGTGGTAGCATTGTTATTCGGTTGCATTGCATCTATATTGCTATACATCACCACTGCCTCACTTGCTTCCTGTTCATTGTGATGCAAACAAACAGTGACTGCAATCAATGCTAAAATGACTGTGAGAAGCTCAGAATTCCAATTGAAACCAACGTGATGGTTGCCTTCAGTGTCCTGTTAGGTAGCCCTCACGACCAAACCTCTGCAATTTAGAGCTGTGCGCTCATCTCCAGCCTGTGCTCACCTGCGGTACATGGGGCTCCGGTGTGCTGGTGACCGGAAGTTGTTCCGGTCGTGCTTGGGCGTGTGGAAGATGCTGGTGATGCGCTTGGACCGCTTGTTCTCCGCTGCAAGAGATGAGCACGCATGCAGTCGGGCACCAAACAATGACGGCAGTACCCACGAATGCACCCAAAGAAACAACCCCGTACCCCATTCTGAGCGAATGCAAAAGATATCGAGGCAGCAACGTGAGATCAGTGAAGAGGAACCTGAGAAGATGTGTGAGAAAGTGCTGAAGACAAAGTCGATTTGATCTAGCTTTGCAGATTAGCTAACCGCGTCATTGAAACAGCACACAGGAAGGGCAATGCTTTGTTTTATTTGTGATTCTTCATGAATTTATCCTGAATGTGTGTTACAAGGGCCACGGATGATTGATGATTGATTGTAGGGTTTAACGTGCCGACGCAACGCAGGCGATGAGGCGTGCCGTAGTGGAGGGCTCCGGATTAATTTTGACCACCTGGGGATCTTTAACGTGCGCTGAAATCTCGTACACACGGGCGTTTTTGCTTTTTGCCTCCATCAGAAAAGCGGCCGCCGCGGCCAAGAATCGAACGCGCGTCCTCGTGCTACGGGAGGGTCTGTCTTTTTTCTGAAACTCAGTAGCCAGTTGCTTCCAGAGTACCTTTACCGAGCATATCATGCTCACGGAGACTCAAAGAAAGGTCGCAAGACCATCTTATGAAAACCAATGCGAACTGGACACCAGGATAGAGCAACTAGAAAAATGAGCTACCAGCTACCAGCACAACTAAATATTGTCGGCCCCTTATGTAAGGCCCGTTTAACCGTGCATCCTTGCCCAAGAGCTGTTTCTTCAACTACGAAAATTTACTTCGGTAACAGCTACTGTCTGTGGGAGTTTGGTCTCCAGTCTTTTGCTTGACATTTTGTGCGCATGTTTAACTACGTATGTATAGACACAGGCACGTTTCCTTTATCAACATCATTTCAGGAGGCCACGTGGAAACGCAGTTCCTCATTTGTTGGTTAAAGTCAACAAATTCAAATCCAAATTTTTACAAATTCCCTTTACAAATTACAAATTCACAGGCAGTTATGCCTATTGCAAGTGCCCACATTTAGCTGTGGAATCGCTTGCAATTGGATGAGCTGGTTCATAACGACTGCAATTTCAGCTTGAACGAAAAGAAAAAATAAGGACGGTAGAAAGAAGACATGGCCAAAATGCTTTCGTGTTGCCTTTCTACCGTCCTTGCGTTTTTTTTCTCGTTCAAGCTGAAATTGCAGTCCACCACATTTAGCGTTTTAGGCACTCTTTTAGGCCAATTTCTGCTTCACTGCCAGGGGTTGGGTCAATGACGAACAAATTACAACAGCTACCTCAACAGGAAGCCTGAAGCCACAAAGATGTGACTGTGGTGGCATCGATACAATTCCCGTCAGAGTGGCGGCCGCAGAGGTGTGGGTATTCCAGTGATAACATCAATAGCAACCATTTTCAAAATAACAGCGGAAGGCAAATGCCTACTTCCACCCAGTTGTCTACAAATGTGACATGTCTGCAAGAGCTTCACCTAAAATTGACGAGCCAACACAACACGGTGCGCCCTCACCGAGTTCACGACAAGCTGACGGAGTGGCGAACTAACGCTTGCACAGCAACGCGACGAACTTGAGTGAGGTTTCTCGCCGGACTCACAGCGTCTCTGGGGCTCCCCGACGGGAACCTGGAAGCGCTCCGTGACGGGCTTCTTGGGTCGGAGGTGGTAGCCGTTCATGGTGGGCAGCGGGCAGCCCTCCCTCTCCTCCCCCTCCTCATCGTCGTCGTCGTCACTGTCGCCGGACTCCCCCCCGCCGGACTCCGAGTCCTCGCGGCGTCGCTCGCGGCGCTCCTCCGCCGCCGCCCGCCGAGAACTCCGTGTGCGGAAGAAGGGCGGCTCCTCCGTCGCCGACGTGGACACCTGGTGCTGCTGCCGTGTCCGCTTCACCCGTGAGTACATGTCCTCCGAAAAAGACTGCACGTTAGAAAGGTGACGGCTCTAGAATAGCCGCACTCGGAGGCATCCCCCAAAATGAAGCAAGTTACACACTCAGGCTCTTCAATTTAGTCTCGGACTCACTGCAAAGGCAGTCCGGAGGTAGTTTGAGGATTCTCCACACCATAAAAATATGCAAAAAAAGAGGGCCCGATTGCTATTTGAGGAGTTCACAGTGGGCCCGAGATTGATATTCGGAAAGCTTCCCAAACTCACATTACACACACACACCGCAGAGTTTCGTACTAATATATACTGGAGGGGAAATCTGTAGCTGCAATTACGTGCCATTGTGGGCAGCTAGAAGCGTCCCTCTCCTACTTGGCTTGGCTTGCTATGTGGCTTCTTTTGGCACCTGAAGCAAAGATTAACAAAAATGGGCAAGTATTTTTCCTGTTCATCTTGCGTGACATTTCTGAAAAATTCCTGATAAATCTTTCGGAGCTCCACTTTTCTATTGATAAAACTACTTTATTATTTTACAATAATATGTTTTTTTTATTTTTTGCAGCCGCAGGTAACTTCTCAGCCTGTCCATGTGCCATGATGGCATGCTTGCCGAAGTGTGGTTCACCTCGACACTAGCGCCACATTTCCCCCTAGTATAGATTAGTATGAATCTCTGTGACACACACGAACCAAACTAGAAAAGGAGTTTGTGCCACCACAGCTAACGATTTGAGACACACATTCACCTATCAGTGGGCGGGGTTTCAGGCTACGTACACAGAGGCAGCCTTTGACACTAATGCATACCTGCCAGGTTCGCCGAGATGGCATTAGGGAGAGTCCCGGGGGGGGGGGGGGGGGGGGGGGGAGTAGGAGGGATACAAAAATTAGTAGCAACAGAATGGAATGGTTTACATTTACATGTACTTCTAATTTAGTTACAACACAACAGAGTAGGAGCTGAACTGTTTCGTCCAAACTACTAACGAGCTACACGACTGGTCAGCTGCTAAATCTTTGATGCGGCTAACGCCGCCTTTTTTAAGAACCCCTGGGAGTACTGCCGAGCATAACAATGTTCGTTCCTGCTACACTTCGCCAAAAGAACGCGACTGACCTCGGATTGTGCGAGAACTTGATGATCGGAACTGGGCGCAAATTTTATTTACCATGCTGAAATGCCTCTCGCATTCAACGTTTCTATGGTACTGACCAGTTCAACTTGCGTGCATTGCCAACTATGCTTTACAAGTTAATACGATGTCCAGTGGTGTAGGATGCGATTGGGTTGTCAGGTAGCTCCTGCACAATGTGGCTAGACTGGGAGAAAGGTTTAGCCAAACACGGGTGTGTATTCGGGAGATTTTCGTTTCGACCATACAATCGTACAAAACCATCAAAATCCGGGAGTCTCCCGGATAATTCGGGAAACCTGGCAGGTATGCTAATGCTACCGTACTTAAAAACACTGTGCTGACGCTATGCAGCCCAAAGCATCGCTAAGCAACTAGCACGAGCTCTTAACAGAAGTCAACGTTTTAAGGGAAAGCACTCTCCATCCTCTTTGACGTGTTTCGCTACATACGAAGCACGAGTCCATGATGAAACATGGTAAAAAATGGCCACGTATCTGCTCCTTTCGTTGCAAATGTCGACGAAAGACGATAGTCGACTGGCGCCCCTGGCGAGTAAATGCCTCCCTTCTCTTTCCCGCTCACCTCTCATGCTGTTCTTCTCCCAACTCGTTCCTCCCAAGATAACATGCTAGAAGCTTGCTCAAGTCAATTCAAATTTACAGCGTTCCACTGCTATAAGTCGGGTGCCTCGATACCAGCGCTGCCGTACGGTGGAGACGCGCGTGAAACGAGGCGCCCTATTCGAACGTTTATAGAACCACGTTGCCTTGCTCCACGAGCGTTTCAAGCGGAACATGGATCCCATCTAGCGGAACCTTTCGTTGCTGTTGCCGTTTGATTTTTTAAATGCCGCCAGGTAGCGCAGGCAACAGTCTTCTGCAGTTGATGCTGTATTACATTTGATGTCGCAAAAACCAAGCATATGTGAATTTTTTAATAAAGGAACACTGCAAATATCCCACATGTATTGATTTTCTGCCTTATATTTGCGCAATGTCTTGTTCTTGTTCAACAGTGTTGACAAGCATGAACTTAGCCACTGGACTTAGACGTTTAGATTTGGCTGTGGCTGTGCTCAACTTGTTTCACTTTGGCCGGGTGGCTGAGTAAGACAGACAGACCAAAATTTCTGCGTTTAAGTAGCCCAAGAAAGACTATCGTCTTTAAGACAGCACAAGACCTGTGTCTTCCTTTGCATCCTGTCTCTAGCTGCGCTGTTTTTACTGTTTCATTGCTCTAACCAACTAGCCCACGTTCAAGCACTCATCAGTCCACAATTCCCATCCCCCTCAAGTTACATTCTCGCTAAGACAACTAGTAAGCTAAGAACTGCGACCGCTTGCAGGTTTGCCTGCAATCCCACCCTTGGTCATGAAAGTGCAGGCCAAGAGCCGAGCCTAGCCAAGCCAAGCTCACCTGCATCTCAGAGAGGCCGAGACGACGCAGCTCGTTGTTCACGTTTGCCTTGTCGTTGCTGCGCTTGGACTCCAGGCTGTCCTCATTGTCGCCGTCCAGGGTCTCCGAGTCCTGTGGGGACACCCAAAGCCCGCAACGTCACACACCCATGTGGGCCAGTACAGCCCCGCACATTTAGGCGGCCACGTATCCTCAAAACGCGCGTTTGTTCCCTGACCCACTCCACTCTCTCCTTGTCCGCTAATGTTACACCTATCATCTTCCATTCCACTGCGCGCTGAGTCGTCCTCAATTTTAATTGAACCCTCTTAGTGAGCCACCAAGTTTCCGCCCTGTAGGTGAGTACCGGTATAATGCAGCTGTCATAACTTCCTTCTTCACGGACAATGGCAGGCTGCCATTCATTATCTGAGAACGCCTGCCAAATGCACTCCACCATGTTTTTAGCCTCGTAAATACCTCTGCCTCATGGTTGGGGTCTGTGGTAACAACTTGGCCTAAGTAGTGTTAAACACTAAGTTAACTAAGTAGGACAAACGCGTGTTAAGGACATATTAGTAGAAATTAAGAAGAAGAAACGGACGTGGGCAGGGCATGTAATGTGAAGGCAAGATAACCGTTGGTCATTAAGGCTAACAGAGTGGATCCCTAGAGAAGGCAAGCGTGGTAGGGGGCGGCAGAAAGTTAGGTGGGCAGGTGAGATCAGGAAGTTTGCGGGGATAAATTGGACACAGCACAGGACCGGGATAAATGGAGATCCATGCGACAGGCATTTGCCCTGCAATGGGTGTAGATAGGTTGATGATGATATCCTTAAGGGGGGACACTGGTCTTAAAACAATTTCTTTTAATTTTCAAGCAACCTTTGTGAAACTTGTCAGTCTTGCTGCTTTTCTCCCACTGATTTCAGATATGCCATTATTTTCTCAGTAGGTCAATTAGTTCCCAAGATAATTAGCACTAATTAGCCATTTTTAGTCAAGCAATAGACAAAACAGTGTTGGTCATAAAACTGTAATCTTTATATTTTCCAATACTATGAACCCTGGTGAGTGCAATAATCAAAGCAGTTTTTTGATGCATCGCTTGGAAGTAATTTTACAGCTCGTTAAACTTTGGTGTTTGAAATGGGCACTCAAAATGGCTCCTTGCCACTGGTGCTACCAAAGTTTAATGAGCTGTAAAATTAGTTCCAAGCGATGCATCAAAAAACTGCTTCGATTATTGCACTCACCAGGGTTCATAGTATTGGAAAATATTAAGATTACAGTTTTATGACCAACACTGTTTTGTCTATTGCTTGACTAAAAATGGCTAATTAGTGCTAATTATCTTGGGAACTAATTGACCTACTGAGAAAATAATGGCATATCTGAAATCAGTGGGAGAAAAGCAGCAAGACTGACAAGTTTTACAAAGTTCACTAGAAAATTAAAAGAGGCTGTTTTAAGACCAGTGTCCCCCCTTAAAAACTGTAAGCAAGAATGAAAACTGTACTCTGAACCACCAAAACCAAACAATGATCATTCCTACGCACGTTTAGGATGCAAAAAAGAAAACTCCAATTAGACGACTCAGCACCACTAAAAGCCAAGGTGCAGTCCTAGCAGCTATGGAAATTCGTCCTGGAAAACATTCGGTGCCATACAAACTTTGCCAAAAATTATTTAACATTTCCCATGTACTTATTCAAAGAGTTTCAACATGTCAAAGAGTTATCATTACCCCTGATCCCTTGCAATGTGGTCATTACATTTCTGGGCTTGCAGAATTTGGCTTTTTTCCTCGGTTTAATCCAAACCCAGCGAAAATCATCATTTGAGTCAGGTGAGTGGTTATATGCAGTTTGTTTAATCACCGAGCACAAAAAACACGCTCGGCAAAGAAAGAAAGAAAGAAAGAAAGAGGAAGAAGAAGAAGAAGAAGAAGAGGAGGAGGAGGAGGAGGAGGAGGAGGAGGAGGAGGAGGAGGAGGAGGAGGAGTCCTATTTAAAAACCTGCACTACATTGCTGCCATTTCTGCATAATGAGACCTCAGAACGTCGACGACGCTGGGGTGTTCGGGCGTCCACCCAGTCAAGGGAATCAGGACAACGCAGGCGCACTCACGTTTCCCCCCGGAGGCATGCTCTCGTGTCGGTGGTTGGCGGAGCTGCGGAGGTCGTGGTGGAAGGCGGAGGGGTCCTTCTTGGACCGCTTGGACGGCTGCTCTGAAGACACCTGGCGGGAAGACACACACACACACACACGCAAGTGGCTAGAGCTCACCACACAAGCACCACGGTCGAAGAGAGACCCACAACCGCCAAAACAAGCTAAAGAGAGAGACACCAACTTACCCACCAGCGCTGTCAAAAATCGAAAATACAGGCGAGAGGGAAACATGAGCAGAGCTCCTGTTGCGCTACAAGCGCTACCGGTGCCACATTTAGCTGCAAGTTGGGAGACGCACTGCCGTAAAGGAACATGCCGGCCAAGCAGCCGCTCCACCCGAAAGTCACGCACGCTACCTTTCTCACTTGAACTTTCTTCTTTAGAGTTTGGGTTTGGGCTAGTTGGTAGCGGTAATCCATGACTTCGTGTAGCTCTTGTGCCCGTCGCCTCCCTCTGTCTTCTGTCGTTTCTTTTTTTAACCCACAGCATTCTCAAAAGTCATCGCTTTAGTGGTAACGCATCAGAAGCATATGCAGGCAAGCACGTTCCCCAACTGCTGGCACCTATGGCACGGTTCATGTGTGTCAACATTATTTAGCGCAAAGGAAACTTTGAAAACATTTGAAGGCAAAAATGAGGTGGGCAACCGATGCTAGCGCCATAGACATTGAATCGTTTATTAGGAAAACAAATTAAGATCACTGTACCTAAGTTAAAAAGTTGCACAAAAGAAGGAAAAGTGATGCTGCTCACATGGCTCCCATAACTACGTTGCTCTGAAAATCAAGAATTTACATCGCAGAGTTACGAAGACTTTCAACAACATGCTGTTGGAAGTAGCACTTGTGGCGTGCTGTTCTTCCTTCGTCTTTCATGCGTCTGCGCTGTAAATTCTTGGCATAAAACAACAAGCCCAGCAGGTTCTTAATAAGATGTTCTGGGGGGACACTTAAACTGCTTGCCTGTAAGAATGAGAAAGGTAAACCCGTTAATTTTAATGCAAGGCATTCTTTGGTCACTAATCGCAATTTCAAAGGCCCCCTCATCAATGCTCCTATCACAAGTGCACTTGAACATGCTACGACAGCTGTCAAGTGCAACACACACACACACACACACACATCCTAAATCTCCCAAACCAAAGACTGTTTTGCATTTAAAATCAATCATTGGAGATGAATTTTCCCCCTCTTCCCCTTTCCTGTACAAATACATCACTGTTCTTGATTACCCAAAGCCATAAGATTATTCTGCATGAAAAGCCGGATTCCTAGCACAACGAAACTTAAGTTTCTGCCCTGTACGACAGAACAGATTAATCTATTGATTGGTTGATTGTTGTAGGGTTTTTTGCGCCAACGCAATGCAGGCGATGAGGCGCGCCGTAGTGGAGGGCTCCGGATTAATCTTTAACGTGCGCTGAAATCTCATACACACGGGCGTTTTTGCTTTCCGCCTCCATCAGAAAAGCGGCCGCGGCAGCTGGGAATCGAACCCACGACCTCGTGCTCAGCAGCACAATGCCTTAGCCACCGAGCCACCGCCGCAGGTGGCGATTTTTCTGACGTCACAAAATCTTGTTCGTGCAAATGGCGGTTGCGAGTCACCGCCAAGAAACACAACTGTGTGAATCTAGCGGGGGCCTCCAGTTCCATTGGATCACACCAGTTTAATGCTACCGTGCAGCTAACATGCAGCTCCGTGCAGCTCTTTCCACCATTGCAGACATAATAAAGTGCAGAATTTGAACCCTTTTCAATATTTCTCGTGTTTCCTCCGCTAAAGAGACTTCTTTCGAAATGAACAGGGTTGCATTGTGTCCTCACGACCCCTTTAAGGGGGCACATGGGTCTTTGATCAAGAACTTTAATTTTACAGTTATGATGATAAAAATTCGTTGATGCATTTTTTCATTGAGTGTAGACATAAAATTTCTGTCTAAAATGAATACATTCAAGTTTATTTGGATTTTTATATTTGATTTTTTTTGACAGCCTTTGTAAAAACACCGCTGGAGGGATGCAGCTGAACAAGGCACCAGTGAACTGTGCACAAAGCAAGGAGTGCAATAAGACTAAAATTATTATTCCATCTGGTCCGTAGGAGCCGTTTGAAGTTTGGGCCTACACGGCAACACCGGTTTCTCTGGTCCCCACCGTCTAAGCCCAAACTTCAAATGGTTGTGGCTTCTACGACAGACCTTCCAAGCCAAATAATAATGATAATAATAATGTTAGTCTCATTGCACTCCTTCATTTGTGCACAGTTCACTGATACCTTGTTCAGCTGCACCCCTCCAGCAGTGTTTTTACAAAGGCTGTCAAAAAAATCAAATATAAAAATCCGAATAAATTTGAATGTATTCATTACACAGAAACAAATTTTATATCTACACTCAGAAGAAAAAAACTAGACGCCTCCCCCAATTTTCATCATCATAACTGTAACAGTAAAATTTTTTGGTTTTTAAGACCAGTGTGCCCCCTGACACCAACACAGTGACGAGCCTTCCGCGTGAAGGAGAAGGCTGACCTTGACAAAGTCGGGCAGATTGGAGGTCAGGATCCAGGCCTGGTTGAGGTTGCCGTAGATGCACTTGCGGTGGCGCGTGCTCCGACGGACCGCGCTGTCGTCGTCCTCGTTCATGTCGTCATCTGTCGAGAGGCCCGCCCCCGCGTTGTGGGCCGGGCGCTGGTGCAGCCGGCGCGACGGCTGGTGCCGGCCATTGGGCAGCGAGTGCACCGGGGGCTGGGACTGGGGCCGGGACCCGGGTCGCTTCATGGGCACTGCGGAATCGCCAGCAAGAGGGTGAACAGGCGGGCGGGAATTTTCACAACAAATGGAACTGCACTAGTTACAAATTGTGCATTACTGACGTTGGTTGGATTGCGCTGGTTAAAACACAAGACGAACAAAAAAGGACGCATACACTTGACGTATAGACTGCACACTGACAACTGTTTATTAAAATTGAATTGACAATACTTATATACAAGAAAAGCAAACAAAATATTCGTGGCGTCTCACACCGGTTAAAAAGAGGCGGGGGGAAACATGACATCCCTGTAGTGTTTAGGGCACCATTGGGATGTGCCGGGCTGTCGAGGCAAAAACAGAAAGCGGTGCGTCCAAGACTAAATGGAAGGTCAGACATGCGCTAATTAGTCAGTTGTGTCCAAGGTGTCGTTTATAAGATCCCACTGGATTGCTATTATTAAATCGGTCGTTATTAAGTCGGCCAAACCGGTCGATGTACCAATGAAAGGCCAAGAGAGCACAGATATGCGTGCCAGCAGGGATCTGCCGCAGGGAACTTGGCCGCACTCTGTGCGAGGTGCAAATGCTAAGCCCAGTTCGATAAAACAACCAGTTCTTTAAGATCAAAAGATGCACTCAGACGGGAGATCTTTGAGGCATTTGCAATGTTGTCTGGGCGTGAAGGAGAATGTGTCAGCTGCCCTTCTATCACACTCACCAAGCGTGAAATGCAATTTTTGGAGCAAACATTGTGAACCCGTAAACGCACCGCAAAATGTTATTTAGACCTACTAATCGTCGCTTTCCCTACCTTCTTTGACATCCTGTGTTTTTTTCCCCATTACATTTTGTTTGCTTTTCTTGTATATAAGCGTTGCCATTTCAAATTTAATAAACAGTTGTCCGTGCACAGTCTATACGCCAGGTTTACGCGTCCTTTTCAGTCCGTCTTGTGTTTTAACCAGCGCAATGCAACCAACGATGTATAACCAACTAGCCTGCCACCAGGCGTTACTCAAACATTACAGACCCCTGATAAGAACTAAAGCTTTTTTTTTATTCTTTGTCTCTGGACAGAAAGAAGCCACATTCCTGTGCATTCCACGTTACACAACGTTTTCAAGCACTTCAGCGAGACAAACCAACAATTAAAAAGCACCGTGCTTTGTGTTTCAAATAATTTTGAGGTTTTTACACACCAAAGCCACACGTGGACTATTAATATTAGGTACGCCGCAGTAGAGGGCTCCAGATTAATTTCGTCCACCTGTTGATTGTTAACATGTGCCAACACCTCGACAAACAGGCATTTTTGCTTATTGCCTCCATCTAAAAAGCGGCCACCAATGCTGGGAATTAAACCCACGTCCTTGGGCACAGCAGGCTTTGTCTTTCTGACCAGTACTGTCCTCATTTTAAGTTACAATGCGTATTGCAGAGCGACTTTGTTAAACCCAACCCAAATAGATAATGGGATCTGTTTTGTGTATCAGGAACGCTGATAAAGCGAGAACACTTTCCACTCAGAAAGACCTCTTTTTTTGCACGTATAACTCGCACCAAAAATGCAAAAATTTCGGTAGGGGTGGCAAAGTAGCGAAGTAGGGGTAGATACAGTCAAACCTGGCTATAACGAACCCGGATAGAGCGAATTATGCTATATATCGAACAAAAATAATTCAGTTACGGAAATACATGGGAAACATATTCCTTATAACGAAGTTCACATCCGATATATCGAACTCTGCGCACCTAGAATTGCTGCCGAAATGCATGGTCTCGAAGCGGCGATTGAGATGGGGATTGACCGCGACCACGGAGCAAGAGTTGTGACTTAGACATTGCGCCTCGCACCGAGCGACATGACGCCCGACACTTTCCGTAACTTTTTCCGACGCGCGGGACTCACGACGGAACCCGCACAGTCAGCGAGTCCGGACCAAGACAGCAGCATCGGTGAACTGTGGGAAGAGCTCCCTCACATTCCCGATGATGTCACGTGTGAAAGCCGTCTGACGCTTATAATGAAGCGCTTTCAGCAGTCAATGTGCTCCGCCAATGCTTCTTAGATTTTGGAGGACGCGGACTCGAACTGGTGCAAATAATGTTTCGTGTAGAGAATGCTATGCTAGTTGAAGCCACCAAAACGAAAGTGAAAACAAAAATCACTGCTTTTTTCTTTGCAAAGTAGGCAGTTCAAGTGGAAAGTAGCTTTAATACTTGCAATAAATGAATTATTTTGGGTATGGTAACGGCTACTTTACTGTGTTCGTTTTTGCATGCGGGGATGGTGGAGTTGAGGAGGGGGAGGGGGGCTCCCGCGGATTGCGAACTTGTAACGATAAGTTCGTTATAGGCGGGTTCGGCTATATCGAACTATCGAATATATCGAACAATCGCGGTGCATATTGCAATTCGCTATAAACGGGTTTGACGTTAACCCCCGGGTTTTTCCTTTAGTGCAGCTTCACAGCAATGCACTTGTGCCGTGACACTCCTACACAATAACACCGATTAGGCCTTCTATGCAGTGATTGCACGAAACGTACAAGGACAAGGAAAAAAAAAAAAAAAAAAAAGACAAGCCCACCCTAACTGAATCTTATTAGTGAATTGTGACTTTCGCCTCGTAGTCAGTGTACTCTACTTGCAAAATATACGCTTTTTCTGTCTACATAGAACGTGATGTGTTGCTTGAGCAGTAGCTTTGGTGCAGCCTTTCCTGTATCAAATGTGTGCAGGCAATACGCAAAGATTTTTTTTTCTTTTCCGGCGGGCTGAAAGTGGGGGTGCGGATCTTATGCAGGGGCGGACTACACGCGCGAAAATACAGTGTGTAGTTTTCCGTAAAGTTGGACACTTGCCTTTTCTTTGTCTGTCCCGAAATGGTTCCCCTTGAAAAAGAGCACGATTGTGATTTAATAGAAGTGCAGTACTTTACATGACGTGAGCTAAAACTTACTACTGCGCGCCAGAAACAATGAAAGCATAACTGTTGCATCGCAGCTAATAACCGAACCCGCAGTCCAAGAACGTCCCTCGTTTTGACCTAATGATACATTTAACAGTCGTACAAAGTTTCCAACAGCCTTCTTACTAGAGTCGATCACTTTCTTAAATGACATTAGGTGCTTAGTGCTTTAAGCCATTAATTTAATGCCATTAATGCCATTTAATGACATTAATGCGCTGATACACGCAAAAAAATCTAATGCCACTCGTTGTAATGTCATTTCTGGTTTAAGGAGTTCCGTAGTGGAGGGCTCCGGATTAATTTTGACCACCTGGGAATCTTTCACGTGCGCCGAAATCTCGCACACACGGGCGTTTTTGCTTTTCGCCTCCATCAGAAAAGTGGCCGCCGCGGCCGGGAATCAACCCCGCCTAACACATTTAACGCCTTTGCGTGCAGCATGGCACGCCCAAATAATGTCATTCGGTATCTTGAGGCACACGTGCACATGACACAGTGGTTAGTGGCAGAAGTCTGTTTTTCCTCCCTGTGGGCCAACACACCAGAAACGCTCGCTGGCGACTGCGTCGACCGCCACAGCGGACGGCACTAGAGCAAAGCACGCGACTGGCGAAAATTCCAGCCGCTGAATGCTGCCTACATTCGCTTTTTAATGTTTAAATATTTAGGGTAATCCTGAAGAAACATTTTCTCTGGTGCCTTTTACCCCGTTAGGGCAACACGGGAGCTACAAGGAAGGGAATAAACGTTTTTCTGGCAAACAATAACTTTTGCTATGCACTTTCGTTGTCTCGTCTGACACCCCATGCATTCTATGAAATCGGCAAAGGGTGCTTCAAGACCACGTGGAGGAAAAATAAAAGCATTCAATGAAGAATTTAACTTCCACGCCAGCTGAGGGTGCACCCTCAGCTGGCGTGGAAGTTAAATTCTTAAATTAGCAACACGAAACAAAAGGCAACTTGTTGTTATTAGCGTCCACTAAACTAACTTTAGGGTCTTAAAACAGCTTTCTTTAATTGTTAAGTAAACTCTGTGAAACTTGTCAGTCTCGCTGCTTTTTGTCCACTGATTTCAAATATGTCATTATTCTTTGAGCAAGTCAATCAGTTACCAAGACAGTTAGAGGTAATTAGCCATTTTTGGAAGAACAATAGACAAAACAGTGTTATTCATAAAACTTATCTTCATATTTTGTAACACTATGAGCCCTGGTGAGTGCAGCAAGAAAAGCGATTTCTTGATGCACTGCTTGGAACTAATTTTACAGCTCACTAAACGCTGGTGGAACCATTTTGAATGCCAACAGCAAAGTTTAATGAGCTGTAAAATTAGTTCCAAGAGGTGCATCATAATACCGATTGTCTTACTGCACTCACCAGGGTTCATAGTATTGGAATATATAAAGATCATAGTTTTATGAACAACACTGTTAAAATCGCTAATGATTTTTAATAATCTTGGGACTTACTCAAAAAATAATGACAGATTTGAAATTAGTGGAAAAAACACAGCAAGACTGGCAAGTCTCACAGAGTTTACATAATAATTAAAGGAAGCTGTTTCAAGCGCAGTGTCTCCCCTTAAAGGAGCCATGAAGAGAAAATACAACTTCGTTTAATTTGAAAGAACTAGGATTCAGTATCTCACTCAGCTCCATTACAGCCACAAAAGATGTTTTTTTAACGAAAAAAAAGCAAGAAGTATTTAAAAACTCAAAATTTGCGCCACAGTGACGTGTTATGAGTAAGAATGACGTCACACGGGCCAACAATAAAACATAATTTTCAGTGCGTTAACTGCACGTTTGCATTCAAGTGATGCGGTCAAATGGAACTAGAGGCCCCATTACAGACGTCCAGTCATGTCTCGTCGCGACAGGTCAGTTAGGCGGCCGCCAATCGCACAAACAAGGTTCCGTGACGTCATAGAAAAGTTGCGGGAAATTGGCTAGGGGGTCGCGACTGCTTCACACTTTTTCTTTAATATATCCGTTATTTGTTCGAAGATTGCGATGATATTGGTATCATTGTTATCGGGACTAAGCAGTCTTTCTAATAAACCCAACTTGTATTTTGTCTTCATGGCTCCTTTAATTACGCGCGAACAGCTTGTGAGAAGACGGGAGAATGCGTACGAGCATTCGAAGGCTTCACTGAAGATGACCCACTGGCCGACTCGTCCTCCGAGAACTTTAACCGCCGCGTTGACCGACGCCTGTCTTCCTCGTCAGACTCCTGGAACGAAATTGGAACCCGTTAGCGTCACTAATCAATGCTGTTTCCCCAAAAAGGTGTTGATAGGTGTCATGTCAGAGAGGCCCAGCATATTATCTCAGGGCTGCCCTGTACAAAGATATTGAAACACAAACGGATACTTTTCCAATCTGGGATTCAAAAACAGTTTTCTGTTCCATAAATCTCAACAGCAATAAATGCCGCGAATGAAAGAAATGTCTCATTAAATCCGCCACGTGCACGCTTAGAGGAGAAAGCTAGGGCTTAGATTAATACAGTCACAACTGAAAACCTTCCCCCATTTCAGAGCTACCTAATCTTTTTTTCACGTAAACAGCTTAGTGCTAGTTACGGCTATCAAACATTTACGAAAAATAACCCTTTCCCAATCACCAAACTGTGCACGTATAAACTGAGTAGTGCACATTTCGCGATGAAGCTTTGCAAACGGAAAGGAAAAAGGCGGAGAATGGTACGCATGTGCGTGGGTCAACTTTGACCAGAAATCCTCCCGGAGTGGTGTTGAAAATGTCCACACACCTCTTTTTTTTTAGTGCACAATAAACTCACTCGCTGCAATTCAGACACACAACCAGATAGTGCTGACCGCTTTAATCCACACGCACGGCTGCAAGGCTTCGTGGACTAGCTCAGCGTGCAGCAAGTGTCCCGAATAAGAAAGTTTTTGCTTCCCATGGGAAATGTGGCCAGCATAACACACCAGCCCCCACAAATCGAAACAAGCTTTTCAGTCATCCAGAGAGAGAGAGCAGGGTCGAATCGAACGTAGCAGAACACGCATACTAGGCTGCAGTGCTGTGCACAGCTGTTGGGACGTGCCCTCATTATCCCAGAATGGTCTGGAAATGTCCTCGGACATCACAAACCAGCAACAAGCTGTACAGGCACAGCCCGTCATTCGTGGTAGACTTTGATGGGACCAGACAACCCTGACTCCACCTGCTGTCTCCTTTAAACAGCTGTTGTATGTAGCGCGCTGTACTGGAAGCTTCTGCCGCATTTTTGAACCGAAATCCAGTCTTTTTTTGTGCGTGTGCACACTGACGTTCCTGGGCTTTCTTTTTCCATTTTGCGCTCAACGGATAATTGTTTCATCCTTTCTGTCTTAGTGGTTTCCGCAAAACCCGCGCCATACCACCGGCCACCTGTTCCCGCCTCGCAAACGGCAAACACGTATTTGACGGCGAGTCAGCGGTCTTACCCGCTCACGAGGCGTGCGGCAAAGCATGTAAGTTGTTATTTCGTTTCGTCGCGCAACTAGCAACAAAGGCCGAGAAATAACGCGATTCATCTCAATTTAAACACGACGAAAGTTGAAGTTTAGAAAAGCAGTTCCTTCTCGCAGCCCAAGAGTGCAGGTGCCCCATTTTGTAAAATCACGGCAGTTGGCGTGAAGAGCCTGTAGCCTCCGTTGGAGAAGGCCACAGACCAAGAGAATGACTAGCGAGCAAGAAAAGGGATTTCTGTGTCCGTAAAATGTATCGCATAGTTTCGTTACAGTGTATGAGCCAAATACTTGAGCCAATACCGACGTAAGTGCCGTACTCATCTCGTTAAAACAATGCAAATGGAATGAAGCCAAATGTGCATCCATTGACTCTCTGCTGTGGCAAATAAACTAAAAAAACAACAAAGCAAGGAGGAGGAGGAAAGGGGCATAAGCTGGTGCATCTTGTTGCAAGCCGCACAAAATAGAGAATGGGTCAGGCAGCATGCGCAAAACTCGGACTACGTGTAGTTACAGAATGGCCATGCAGTCATTACAGAAAAAAAAAAAACTGTTGGTGGAAACAAACCTATTAGGTAACAGCTCAGTATTGCCGTACACCCATCACAGACACTACGTGTGTATAATCAGCACTACTTTGTCGCAAGTTTTGCCCATTTTGCCTAGATGAAGAAAGAAGCATGGCGCTCAAAAAGAAAGAAGGAATGCACCGTGTTAATAGCAATTAAACCCGCAGCTGCATGTTAAAAGTGTGGAAGCAAAACGCCCTAATAAGCACATCCATATTAACCAGTGCTGAGCTGTAATCAATCAACACAGTGAGCTGCAATAGCAAGAAGAATTGGTATTGGAACTCACTGGCACAACAGTCACCTTTCAGAAACACACCACTTAAATAAATGCGTGCGATTAAGTAGTAACGCAGCTTTGACCCAGAAAAAAAAACAAAAAAAGAATATTTGGCAAAGAACTCGAACTCCATAAACACTTGCAACTAGCCATTCCAGTAAAACTAAATGGAACTTTTTGCATAATACCGGTTAAAATCAGAAAAGGAATAGACGCAGCGCGCGAGGGTACGCATTCCCCGCCCCAAATTAATCATCACTCTCATCCGACGTGGACAAAACGAATGATGCGGCGTTGCGCCTCCCGACCTCCGGTGACCCGAACCGCCCACTGCGCCTGACATCCCCAGCCCACGACTATGACCACGTGACAAGAAAACACCGCGAGCATCTCTAGCCATGTGACTGGCCCGAAAAACGTAAACATCACGGCACACCGCAGACAGCACTACGCACGATCGGCACAAAGTCATTCCATTTCCATCATTTATATCCACCAGAAACACGTCCCACTTAACGTTTCCGCACTCTTCACAGGCAACGATTTATCGATGTTTTCGGCAGTACGGCAGTAAACCGCTCGGGGATACCCCAGCCGTCTACCCAGACGTGACTCGACCGCCTGGCACAGCGCAAGCGGAGATGTCGGTCACAGCCGATAATTTTGAGTCAGCGCTCCTAATTCGACGTGCCGTGAGCAAAATGAACACAACTCCGAGACCAACACACCCAGATTGCTTAGCCTAGCACACATTTCTCAACAGCTGTTACAATAAAGGCAAAAATATCAGCAAAACTCGGCAGCAGCGGCGGCCGGCATTGTTTGTAAACCGGTCAGCTGTAACTGCGGTTAATGCCAACACAACCACAGTAAGCGTGATTCATCAGGACCACGTTGATACATATTTCTGACAAAGTAAACAAGAACGGAAATTTCGTGAAGAAGTATACACCAGCGGAGGCCGTTTTTTCAACGCCGACGAGCGTTCTCTGCCATTGGCCGCCACCACATACCACCAACGCTGTGTTTGCGGGCAAAGAAAAGCTCGAACAACAACAAGCCCGTGCAAAAACGTCACACGAACTTTCAAACTCACATCCGGCAACCAATATAATCCCTCCAAAACAACTTAACGGCTCGAAAAAGCTTCCTATCCGCTGCAGAAGTTAGGGCTAGCGCTGTCTTTCTTGGCCGCCCGCTGCTACACAACCATTGTTCCCCGCAGCCTCTACCGATTACACTCACCTCTGAATTGTGCGAGTCTGCGGCTTCGGCCCTAGCAGACCTTCGCGTTGAAACTCTGGTCGGCCGTTCCGCCGCGATTGACCTATTCCTCGTTTTCACCATCTTCGCTGGATTTCAGCTCGACGAGCGGAACATACCAGAGCGCGGCAACAACTAGGCCTAACAAGTTACCGCGAACTCGGCGGCCTGAAACACCACGATAGTTTCCAGCCGCTTCAGCGCTGACCGCGCTCGCTTCTTTACCGGTCCCTGGAAGAAACTTTCTTACGACACCACACAGAGACGTTTTCCTTCCGCAACCGCAATAAACCACACTGATTGCGTTCCTCGCAACAGCCGTCCGAACTAAACTGGCCGACCTCCGACGAGCGCGCCTGCCACCATCGGCCGAAACCGAAGCGCGGGTGGTGTTGAAAATTGGCGCGTTTTCGGTACAATCAGCTGATCCTGGTAAAATTGGCTTCTCTCGGAAATAACGATTTTTTTTTCGTGCCGTTTTCCAACTTGCAATTTAGGTGTAGAACAGCGATTAATTTCTGTTGCCCTTTGAAGATATTAGCGCGCGGAATGAGTCACGCGCGGACGATTAAAATCTTGACGGGAGAAAACAGTTTTTGTTCGGGCGCGCCGCGATGGCGCGTGGATATGGCGGTGTCTGCTTTCGCGTAACGCGAGTTTTGTCTCACAGCGCTCGCTTAGTGGCTTGGGAAACGAATATATTTTCTCTGCACGAGAAAACTTTAAAACTAAGCGAGAGTTCCGAGTGGCCCTAGGTCTACAGTAGAAGTACGGGAGCGCCAGTACGGAGTTATCAGGCGCGCAACGAGCGAGGAGCTAGCAGACGACGCTGCTGCCGCGTGAGGTCGTCTGCTCCCCGTATTTTTCTGCCTGCGCGGTTGGCTGTCCTTTCGAAGCGGTCGAGTGACAACTCCGCGGTGTCGTATCTAATCGCGGCCAAGGGTCATCCGTCCGCGGAGGTAGAATATCAGCAGGCCTGTCTTTCTCAGTAGATGCAGTGCCTCCCCGGCGAAGCCCAGAGAAAAAATGGTTGCTGGTCGTGTCACCAAGGTGGACGTTCGCGACGTTCGCTTTCCGACGTCGCTGGGCTACCACGGCTCTGATGCTATGGTAAGCATGTTTATCGTTATCGTTACTAAATTAGGCGTCTAGGACTCATTTATCAACCGAGAGGGAGTTTCAAATAAATTTTGTTGTGTGCCGCGCGGTTAGTTTCATTGCTCAGACGACGAAATAGTTTCCGTTAATCATGTTTTCCACAAAGGCGCAAATGTTGCTTGCATGTGTGGGTACTTGTTCATGAGAGCTTGTTGCATGAACGGCCGTTTATTATTGCTTGAGTGTACATCAGGGGTTTATGCAGAATTTCGATTTTGGGGGGGGGGGGGGGGTGTCGGTGGGATGTTTGGGGGGGGGGGGGGGTTGTATAAATCCCTAGGCAGGGTGCTTGTGGTTGCGGAATCTTTTTGGGGGGGTGTCGAAGTTCTTTTGGGGGGGGGGGGGGTATTAGGGTGGGGTGTATAAATCCCTGCGCGCGCTGCATGTATTTGTTATGCTTGTTTGTAGAAAAGACGCGAAACTTATTTCTCATACTACGTTTTTTTTTCTTCAATAAAGCATACAGATCCTGACTACTCTTGTGCCTACGTCATAATTAGCACTGACACGGACTTCCAAGGCCATGGCTTAACCTTTACCATTGGACGAGGTACAGAAATAGGTAAGTCAAAAATACAAGCCAACGCCAAATAGCGTATGTTTTCATGGTAGCGCTGTACAGGAATGGGGGGGGGGGATGTTAATAGGGATTAAGGAGTAAAACAGACGAAAACGATTAACTTGAGTGAAAACAATGCGATAAGAAAAACCCTTAAAGATATGCCATGAGGCGATGAGCGATATCAGGAAAGAAAACATACGATAAAACCAAGGGCAGCGCACTTCTGTTCGTTTGAGAACAATCAGACCCTGAAGAAAGTATATGATACGACCCCGTATACACTGAGGAAACAGAAACAAGTGTTTAAAATACTACGTCTGGGCTAGGAGGCGCGCACTGAGGCGGCAGTGGCACGGATTACATCGCGTCGTAACCTCGTAGTTACGGACGTTTTTTGTGTATTTCATATCATCCGCCAGAAATGTTGACTCCCCATATAAAAATCGCAGGGTGTCGAACCGAAAAAAATACCGGTTCGCTTACGGTTCGGGTTCGGGTGAAATAATTTCGTTCCGGTTCAGTTCCGGTTCGACAAAATCACGTGCCGAACCGGTTCGCGAACCGGTTCGGGAGCTTGAACCGGTTCGTGAACCGGTTCGATGAGTTGAATTGTCACTGAAATTAGAAAAAAAAACATTTAGTAGTTTAAAGCGACAGTAAAATCAAAACACAAACAAAAATTCAAAATGCTGCTGTTCCCCAAGGGCAGTGGCGCAATTGCAAAGCAAACTTTAAATAATCACGAGATATTAGAAAAACAGATGAAGTGGTGACGATTTACCACCTACTTTCTCGTCCAGACTTTATGTTGTCCTAGCGACTATTCATAAAGCCATTTCCAAGAGATATGACGGTGGGATATATTTTCTGCCCTTTCATTTTTTGTTGAAATCGCAATCGTCGCTATGGAATCACCCATCATGCTAACCTTGAAGCCTTGAATTTAGGTCTGCGTACTGGCGTGTTCAAATATCAGCGCTTAATACCAATGGCGCACATTTTTTTTTATATTTGTAACAAAACAGAAAAATCCTACTACAGGCACATAAATACTACCAATGAATTGGATCATTTGGTCACCCTGAATAATTTGTTAGCTGTCACCCTATCGAATGTGTTAGCCACACTTTTGTTAAAAGTAAGCTTTAGTTAACGCTCAGTCACTGCATTATTGCTCTGACCACTGCAATTCCTTTTGCGAAAGCTATACTGGATGTGTGCATAAGAATCAGTATGTCATCGTACCGCCTGATCCCCCGGCCATCGTTCCGTGTGCTACATTGCGTAACCTTATAACAGATTATGCTGTTACAAAATGAAAGGGAAATTTGACGCGTGGAGCATGAGAAGAACTTTTTTGGGTAGACGCTCTTTAATTCGTCCACAGCAGTACTCCCCTCTGACCCGCCGCGGTGGCTCAGTGGCTAAGGCGCTGCTGAGCGCGAGGTCGCGGGTTCGATTCCCGGCCGAGGCGGCCGCTTTTCTGATGGAGGCGAAAAGCAAAAACGCCCGTGTGTACGAAATTTCGGCGCACGTTAAAGATCCCCTGGTGGTCAAAATTAATCAGAAGCCCTCCACTACGGCGCGCCTCATCGCCTGTGCTGGGTTCGCGTTAAATCCAACAATCAAATCAAATCAGTACTCCCCTCCGGAACGAGTAGCAATAGAAGTAATGTAGCGAGTTGGGCAGTCAGTACAAGTGCACCTTCAAAAAAAAAAAAAAAGCAGATCTGAAAGAGACAAAACTGCAGAACAAGCAGAAAAGATGATCGCTCGGCGAATGGGACAGTGTGAGGTACCGGCCTTCCTTTCTGCACGTGTCATCTGCTTTATTACTGTTTCTGCTTCCAAGACAAGGTCGAGGACTGCAGTTTCTTGCCAAGAGATTAAGTGCGCACCTTAACAGTTTTCCCTGACATATCTGTTGTTATTTGTACTTGTAAAAAACGGAGCTTTTCCACTGTACTGTCCTCAAAAACGATCGTGGGTAAGGGACATCGAAGCCACTTGTGGTCAGCAGCAAGTGGTTTAGCCACTGAGCAGCTCCTGCGGTCCCACTTGTCAAATATTACAATTTGCAGGTGTCGGACCTTTTAAACAAATTATGAAATGGAAAAAGTTTGCACACATCGGGCTTTCGCTGCTGCGCACTGGAGCACTCCTGCAGCCTGATTGCTCCACTAAAGTTGCAGCTAGGGAAGGGCAAAGTCGTTTTATATATCCTGCAAGCTGCGGAGAATGACATTTCGTTTGGTCAGCTTCCACTACGCTCGCGCTTCCAGCAGCAACAGACCATTGCTACATTGGTGCTCATTCATTTCCCTTGTTGTTACATAGAGCGTGATAGTGTTCAATTGTCTGGAGGGGAAAGTGCGCGAGCAGGTACGAAGTTGATGGTACGTGAAAGAAAAAAAGGCCCGAATTGCATTGACTGTGCGATGTCAACAACAGAGGGTCGAACCGTTTCGGCATGAACCGGTAACCGTTATTTCTTTTTCGGTTCAGTTCCGGTTCGGGTTCAGCGTGCTCAAAAAATAACGGTTCGGGTTCGGGTTCAGTTCCAGCAAAAATACCGGTTCAGTTCCGGTTTTCGGTTCGGTTCGGTTCCGGTTCGACACCCTGAAAAATCGAACCTTTGACCATTACCGTACATGCACAACGTCTTAGCCGGTGAGCCAAAATCGCGGTTAATGAACTGCGGATGCATGCACTGCAGTCCGCGCTCCACGGTATGTAACTTTCTCGGAGGGTTTTCAAGAGGTGGACCGGTGACTTAAGAAAATTCATGAGCCCGCGATGGTCTCAGGCAATGCAGGATAAGGGCAGTTGCAAGTCTATGGGGAAAGACCTTCGCTCTGCATACAGTGATGATGATGATGATACAGCCATATTCAGCCGAATCGCCTGCTGTATCCACTCATACAAATGATTCGGCTGAATCTGGCTGTATCATCATCATAATCATCATAATCATCATCATCATCATTGCAGAGCGAAGGCTTTCCCATAGACTTTCAACTGCCCTTATCCTGCATTGCCTGAGGTCATCCCGGGCTCATGAATTTTCTTAAGTCACCAGTCCACCTCTTGAAAACCCTCCGCGCTTCATCACCGGCCCAACTCCTCTTCCTTTTTAAAGCGAAGCTTTCTATATATGCCTCATTCTTGGCGATGTTGCCTCAAAACGCGCGGCAGAAAAGCCAACTTTCTCTGACGATGATGGTCATATAGTCGTGGGTGAAGCGAAAGACGGTTGAAACGCGAAGCTTTCTCGTGTCGAAAGCAAATGTCTTCGAGTCAAAATCAGAAATTCAAATCGTTACGCCCAGAACACCGCAGGAAAGCCGACTTACACAGAGGACCTCCACAAAGGAATGTCAAGTGCCCCAAGAAAAAAAAAAAAAAAAAAAAAACCACTTGCTTCCCGTGGTAATCGAGCCTGGGTCCTCCGCACTGTGAAGCTTTTTTAAGGTACATAGCACTTTAGGTGTTCGCCTTGTCGTCGTAGCTTGCTCGTTGGACCCAAATAAGCCACACGGCGTTCCGTCGTATTGGCTGTCGTCGCGGCGTAACCCCACAGAACAGGGAGGATTTTAGAGAAGCAAAGGTCTAGCTTTGCCTGTAGTGCCAGAAAAAGCGTAGTGGCGGCGTCGTGAACTACCCAGTACGCCCGCTTGATGGCGCTGTAAACACGGCTTTGTAAACATGGCGGATGCTTTTTGAACAGGCCGCTTGAGCTCCTTAATAACATGGCTGCCCTCGCACGGCGGCCGCCGGTTCGTTGCTCCACGGCCGGACTCGACTCTCCTCCTCCCGCGCGCGAAAGGGGCGTCGAGTCCGGCCGTGGCTGCTCCTGCTGGCTCCTGGCTGGCACGCTGGTCGCGTGTTTACTTGCGCCGCGCTAGTGAAGTGATGTTACGCCAGGTGACCAGATGGCCTCGACTGGCACAGACCACAGTGAGCAGCAAGTGAGAACAAATCGTTTATTGACATCCGCAAGTTTACAGAGGCCAGGACATCATTTCATTTCGATCGCTGCAATTGTACGTCGCTTTCGTGACAACATTTTTTTTTGCCATAACAACTCGTTCACTTGCGCTAAGATTTCGAACGAAGGGCACAAATGAAGTATTGACGGCGACAACGGTTTCCTTTGCACCGTCTTTCTAGCGGAGTGCATAACACTCACCTTCTGTTTGAAGAATCGAATATTCTGGCCTCGACAGCTGCCTTCCGATGCGGAATTTCCCACATTTGTCATTCCACAAGCACTCAATTCTCGTGTTTTGCCAGTCCTCTCAACAACTGATGGACGCAAAAGCACATAACAGCAATAACAGTCACGAAACCGGTGCTCCGCGCACATTGAAACGGTCGGCCGTTGCAGCGGTTTCAATTTGAATTGGCGGCTTTGTGGTTGCGAATTCAGAAACAAGGTGGTGCACCAGTCGGCTGTTCGTAAAAAGTTGCGTACATTTTTGCTCAACAGATGTTTGATGCGGAACTTGTTAATAGTATTTTTAAATAACACATTGTAAGCGAACTGTGTGGGCTTTTTGAGTCACGGAATGAATGTTTTGTATTCTATACCAAAAGTAACATTTTGCCTGCGCCGTCTGGTGGGCTTGATGGTCGAAAACAGCGCTTTAGGTTGGTCAAGGTTGGTCACGTGGGGCGTCGATTTTTACGCCGCCTATAGGGAAGACAGGGAACGTCCAAGCTTGCGAGCCCTGGTAACCCTGAGGCTCCGAAATCCAAACGGTTTAAATAGTCACAAGCGTTCGAAACTCGTGAACCGCTGGCGCTTGTCATACATCTCCCCGTTGTTTAGCGCAAAGAAAACTGTAGGCACATTTGAGGCGAAATATGCGTAATTAACCGGGAGCGCCCGCGATCATTTAGTGAGGAATGCCCGTTGGGTTCGTTTTTACGACAGTAAGCGAAAAAAAAAAGTGGCAGTGCAACGCCGGCACGCGCGGGAGCAAAAGCAAGCACAAAAAGAACAGAACTCCCGCTGGCGCAGTTTCAGGCAGGGGGTGCGCGAGCGCTGCAAAGGCGGGAAATTTGAATTGCATTGGCTGGCAGCAGTGGGCGGATAACGGCGCTGCAGCCCATTATGGCGAATCACTGCTCTGCACTTCCGACAGCTTTCACGTTAAGTGGAACGGCTTTAAATTTGTTGTTGTTGTTGTTGTTTATTGCGATTGCCATTCCGACACGGCCGCAGCTTGTAATTCAGACTTTCACTCAAGATGCAGTCCGTAATCGCGCATCAAAACCCATGGGAGGGAAACGCCCTCTTTCTTGTACACTCATGATCCCAAGTAAGCGGGCAATAAACTGCAGGAACACGTGAAAGCGACTAAAAGGGTGATAAATATACGGCGGCGACAAGAAGAGAAGCATAGAGAATGACAAGAAATTTCCAGAAGCTGGCTGGTAATTAACGCACTAAAATTGTCATTCGAAGCCTTGAATATAATTGTTTCAGGTGGGTTGGCGAGGTAGCGCTTACTCTCACGCCACGTTAAAAGAGGAAGGTGTAAATCGTTCCTCTAAAACAAAGGTTCAAATGACTGCGCAAAACACTGCACAATAGCGCGGCAAATATGAATTACTCGAGCATTGGAAGCTGGGTGGTATGTTGTTACATGGTATTTGGACTGCTGAGTTATCATGGAATGAGAATGCTGATTTAATTTCAAGGTGGAAGCTGTGGGCGCATTCTCCTACAGATCTAGATGTTTCGTACTTATGCCGCAGCAACACTTAGCGAACGATTTTCACTTTTTGCATTTTGTATTTTACGAACATACGTTCTCCGCTGAGTAATTTATCAAGAGGACAAGGATCGACAACAGAAAAAAAATGTGCACCGATCCACCCTGTGAAGGTGGTTGGAAAGCGAAGATGTAAACGACACCCACAACGATTACCCAGCGACATCACTTGAATTCACACACGTGGCTTTACAAAGAATGAAACCAGAGACAAGTGAAATGCACTTAACCACACCTCTTATTACTTCAAAGAGACATTCTTTGATAAGGTTATATCAATGCATGACCCATGAATGGTGGTTGGTTGAGTTGTACTGGTGAAGCACATGAGTGGAAACTCTTTCTTTTCTTCATAAAATTAAAGGAAGCTCAAACCCGATTTTCCACTATCTATCTCACTTCTCCTCCGCCTCTGCCGCAGCCGACGGAGGCGATGAGATCGGCGGCAGAGACGGAGGAGATGTAAGACGCCATGCGTTGGTGTGAGCTCCCTTTAATTTTTACTAACTCCTAGCGCATGCGCAAGGCATTTTTTATTGTAAAATTCTCTCCTAGCTCAGTTCTGGCATTTTTTTTTTCGTAGATAAAATTGGTTTGGTACTGTTTGGTTCTTTGGAGGTGGGGCGCGGCTATTCAGCAAGTTTAATTAACGCTTTTCATCGCACCGGAAGTGCGGGGCTTGCGTCTATCTAGAAACGAAATATTGCCTCCGTACTTCCTAAATTGCCCGGGAAGAAATGTCTTCCCAGCAATTCATTTATGTTTAGTATTGAAGCCGGCTTTAGAAGAGCTTAGTGTGAAGTGTTTTATAGGGATACACAGGGGCCTTACGGCGGTATTTATAAAGGCCCTTGTGCCGACATACTTTGATATCAGACTTGTTATTTTTGATTGATTGATTGATTGATTGATTGATTGATTGCTATTGGTTTCCCCTTTGTAGCGGGCTGATGACATGTCATCTTACCAAAAAGGGCTAATATACCTATGTTTTATACTTTTGGTTTAATACTAGCGGTGTTTAGGGCAGGCACAAAAAGCTTATTAGGCACAAAATACTTTTTTTTTCTGTTACAGGCGGTAGCTGTCCTAGGCAATATTCCCCTCTCTGCTTTTCGTCCACCAGAATTCTAATCTTCTTTTCGTTCCCTCGACAGCCTTCAATTAAATTTTGTTCAATATGACAGCCTTCAATTTTATTGACGATGATGATGATGATGATTGCTATTGGTTTCCCCTTTGAAGCGGGGTGATGACATGTCATCTTACCAAAAAGGACTAATACAACCATGTTTTACACTCTTGGTTTAATACTAGCGCTGCTTAGGGCAGGCACTAAAGCTTATTAGGCCCGAAATACTTTTTTTTTTCCTGTTACAGGTGGTAACTGTCCTAGGCAATATTCCCCTCTCTGCCTCTCGTCCACCAGCATTCTAATCTTCTTTTCGTCCCCTCGACAGCTTTGAGGTTAACTTCCTCTCTGATACCCTTCAATCCTAGGGCTTCTGGAAGCCCAATATTCCCTTCATGTAGATTTGGATGGATGCCCTTACAATTGCTGAGAGGTATCTTTCTTGCAAAGCATCTGCGTTTAGCGTTGAAGCCGACTTTAACGGGTTTAACGGGATATGGGCTGGGCGTCCTTTGGAGTTCGAGAAGCACAGAGTAAAATATGTTTTGAGATGAGGTTGAGAGCAATGGATCAACGAAGGTGGGCAGCTAAGGTTTTTAGGTACCTATACTTGAAAAGCGTGGACACGCAGTGGTTAAGAAAGACTAGAAGGCTAACGATGAAATACGGAAAGAACAGGGGATAATCCAAAACAGCCAAAGTAACCCAAAAAGAGGCAAGGCAGATTGAAACGAATAAATGGAGAGAAAAAATGGAAGCTAAAACGTCGTTAGAGGTGTACAGGGCTGAGAAATTGGACATCAGAAAGGAAAATTTCTACGATAATTCCCAGGGCAGTGCTTTGCTTTTTGAGGCTAGAGCAGGTTGCTTGCGAACTAAGAGCTTTGTGGGGAAGTATTCACAAAATGATAGGGTATGCGTGGCCTGCGGAAAAGAAACAGAAACTATGCGGCACATAGTGTTGCAATGTGAGGATATCCATCCAAATCTACACGAGGGAAATATTCGGCTTCCAGAAGCCCTAGGATTTAAGGGTAACACAGAGGAAGTTGACTTCAAGGCTGTCGAGGGGACGAAAAGAAGATTAGAATGCTGGTGGACGAAAAGCAGAGAGGGGAATATTGCCTAGGACAGTTACCACCTGTAACAGGGAAAAGAAAGTAAAAGAAAGAAAAAGAAAAGTATTTTGTGCCTAATAATCTTTTTGTGCCTGCCCTAGGCAGCGCTAGTATTAAACCAGGAGTATAAAACATAGGTATATTAGTCCGCTTTGGTAAGGTGACATGTCATCACCCCGCTACAAAGGGGAAACCAATAGGAATCATCATTACCATCATCATCAGTGCCTGCCCTCAGAGCAGAGCTAGTATTAAACGAAAGGTATAGAACATAGATATATTAGTTTTTTCTTGGTACCATGAAACGTCACCACCCCGTTTCAAGGGGTACAACTATCAATCAATCAATCAATCAATCAATCAATCAATCAATCAATCAATCAATCAATCAATCAATCAATCAATCAATCAATCAATCAATCAATCAATCAATCAATCAATCAATCAATCAATCAATCAATCAATCAATCAATCAATCAATCAATCAATCAATCAATCAATTATAATTAATTAATTATTCGGCTAATTTTTATTGATCAATCAATTGCTTAATCGATTAATTAACCAATCAATCAAGTGTAAAGCGCTCCATAGGGATACACACGGTCTTATGGAGGTATTTTAAGGCCTTCGTACTGTGGTATCGGACTGATTATATGGCGCTTGGAAAATCATCTCCCCCGCAACGCGTGTTTGTGTAGCTGTGAAGCCGATGATAAAGGGGACACGTGTATGGCAGAACTGCTTAAGCATTCATTCGACAATTTCTGCGTAAAAGCCTCTGCATTTTTTTTTCGTGCGGTTGCGGTAACACCCTAGCGTCGCGCGTGCATCGTCTCCTCTCTGTTGCTCGCTGACACTTTTCGCTAATTAGTGTTTGCCTGCACTACGATCACGCGCCACCGTGTTCGCCCATGTTTATCTTCTTTTTTTTTACGTCTTGTCTCAAGACATGCCCACCCCTCGTGGAAAAGAACTGTGTAGGCTTATGAGATCAGCAGTTCGTTTGCGAAGGGCAGCAGGGCGCAGCAAAAGATTCCAGCTTTCGGATTCCACAGCCTTTGGATCTCAGCTAGCTGAAATCCGAAGTTTGCGAGTTCGGATCCCACTCGGCGCGCACGTTTTCTCCAATTTCTCTCTCATCTAACTGTTCGAAATTCCCATCTTCATTCGAAAACGATAGTTTATTTGCTTCTCTCACGTCATCATCGGCGTTCTACAGACTGGTATGTAACAAAATGAGCCTGCCTTATTAACAGCTGCAAATTGCCAGCTTCTCTTATCGCAGCTGCAGGATGTGGTGAGGAGCTGATCAGAAATAAAGGCGCGAGAACGAACGGAGGCAAAAGTAACCACAGGTGAACCTTAGCTAGGCGACGTGAAGGAGGGTTTCCATGAAGAAAGGTATATATTCCCGTAGACGAACGCGAGCAGCGAGACTATGGGCGGATGTACTTGGGCAAATTTTACTTGTGGCTCAAAAACTTCAATAATGCGAGCGGGGCTGCACGGGAGACACACAGAGGGGAGGGAGGAGGAGGAGGAGGAGGAGGAGGAGGAGGAGGAGGAGGAGGAGGAGGAGGAGGGTCACCTTGGTGAGGATTAGAGCGAAGGGGAAAAAATTAGGAGTGGCTTAGCTCGGCTATGCCAGGATATACGTAGCGTGAGCTAAGGTTCAGCTGGTTATTCTTAGCTTCCCTGGTTGTCTAGGATTAGGTGAATATCATGCTTACTGCTGCTAAAACGATTTCCAATCCAATCCTATCCAATCCAGTCGCGGTGGCGGCGGCTCAGGCGTGCCAGCTGTGCGCCGTGAGACGTCACTGCTCCTTGCGCATGCGCAGCACGGCTCTCCAGGAGCCACGCGAAACTGCTCAACCTCGGCCAGTGCAGTTCACGCTACAATAACTTCAGAGCGGAGGAAAACTGATGGCGCATTAGTTGGGGATAAGGGGGAGGACTTATGCACCGTGGGATCAGAAACAGCGAGTCGCGAGGAGGAGGTAGATGAAGCTTGGTGTACATAAAGACGGCGGGGAGAAATGTTGGCTGCAGGGACACGACGAAATTCTGCGGGGAATATTTTAGGTGCAGATTCAGGACACGCCAATCGTGCGTGTTTTCAGGCGTTTCGCGTCCCCTTATGCCATGGTTTTCGGTAGCCCTGAAAAACGGAAACGAAGGGTGATGGAGACGACATCTGTGGAGGCGAGGAGCGGAAAAAGGTTGTTGTTGTAGCAGCACCTTTATTAAAAAGGGAAGGCCAGATGCTTAGGTACTGTTATACTGATCGGTCTTGATAGGAAGTGTGGGGTCATTGTCGATTTCGATAACCTCCCGCTAGTTAGTGGGAGGCCACTGTTGATAGAATGGGCTCCTATGGAATGTAAGAGGCCCTTGTCTAATGAAGCATAATTAGCTCTGAGTAAGTCCGGTTGTTGCGGGTTACCTATAAGGCGGCGGATCGGTGATGGGTGAAACTTGAGCAGTTTAAAACGAGTTGGGGGGGGGGGGGGGGTTCAAAGGAAAGGAAGATCAAAAGTTATGGCCACCGCTGCGGCTTAGTGAGCGTCCCGATGGATTCCCGACCACGGCGGGTTTTTGCTTGTTTTCTTCTAATTTTTTTCTTTCACGGAAGCCAAAAACCGAAATTCCCGCGTGCTCGAGATTCCCGCGCACGTTAAAGATGCCCGGATGGCCGACAACTTTTAGAACTGAAACCCCAACTTGAACTTGTCTGCTTTGCTCTGGCACGTCTCGTCTATACTTCCATGCTCTGTTGTTAATCTCTGTTCATATTTTTTAAGTTTCAAAACACCTCCTCAGTGACAGCTGTGATCATTGGGAGACGCCCGCCTGCAGAAGAACACTGCTGCTTCGATTCTTAGGAAGCGTGCCTAAGACAGGGGCGGTACGTGTTTCTTACATTCAGCGTCCTTCCATACCATAGAAATTACAGTGCCTCCAGGGCGTGAAAAGTTCATATCGGGCTACCTGGGACCTTCGACCTGTCGTGTAGCTGCAGAAGAACACTGCTGCTTCGATTCTTAGGCAGCGTGTCTAAGACGGGGGCAGTGTTTCTTACATTCAGCGCCCTTCCATACCATAGAAATTACGGTGCCTCCAGGGCATGGAAAGTTCATATCGGGCTACCTGGGGCCTTCGACCTGTCGTGTAGCTGCAGAAGAACACTGCTGCTTCGATTCGTAGGCAGCGTGCCTAAGACGGGGGCAGTGTTTCTTACATTCAGCGCCCTTCCATACCATAGAAATTACGGTGCCTCCAGGGCGTGAAAAGTTCATATCGGGCTACCTGGGACCTTCGACCTGTCGTGTAGTTGCAGAAGAACACTGCTGCTTCGATTCTTAGGCAGCGTGCCTAAGACGGGGGCAGTGTTTCTTACATTCAGCGCCCTTCCATACCATAGAAATTACAGTGCCTCCAGGGCATGGAAAGTTCATATCGGGCTACCTGGGGCCTTCGACCTGTCGTGTAGCTACATGGGCGGTATGTTCACGCGTGCATACTCTCTCCCCTTCTTCCACTTGGTCACTACCCCGTGGTCAACCCACGTCTACAGTGGTGGCGGCGGTTCGGGCGCTGGCTCCCTTGGTGGAGGACGTGTCGCTGGAGTCCATCTACACCAACTTCGGCCTCTTCTGGCGCAAGCTCACCAGTGACAGCCAGCTCAGATGGGTGAGTGCGCTACGCGTATGAACGCCCCTGTTTTACGCGGCCCTATTCGATCGCCAAGCGCAGTCCCGCAGGCGGCTAATATAGCGACTGCCCGGTCGATACAGATGGATTTCTGATAATCGTCTTTGCTGACGCAAACAACGAACTATAGGGAGAGACATTGATCTTCTAGGGGCGATGCACCTTAAGGCCGAGGGTTGTCCGTCCGGCGTCCCTGCTCACGGCACAGCAGTGTGTAAATCGAAACATCTGTGAACACAAAAGGTTAACAAGAACAAAATAAAAGGTTCACAAAAGGTTAGAGAGAGAGAGAGAGAGAGAGAGAGAGAGAGAGAGAGAGAGAGAGAGAGAGAGAGAGAGAGAGAGAGAGAGAGAGAGAGAGAGAGAGAGAGAGAGAGAGAGAGAGAGAGAGAGAGAGAGAGAGAGAGAGAGCTCCTGGAAAGCCGTGCTGCGCATGCGCGAGGAGCATTGGATTGAATTGTATTTGGATTGTATTGGATGGGATTGAAATGGATTGGATTGGATTGGAAATCGTTTTAGCAGCAGTAAGCACTCTCACGGGTGATTTACGGTGATCCCCAGTGCTTCACCCCCTCGTCATGATTTACTTCGTGGAGGTGCGTGAATATTTTTTTCTTCAACGCTCAGCTTCTGAGTGCGACTATACAACTGGCTAAAATAGTGGCGGTTGCAAAAGCGCCGACAACGGCGGCTGCCAAACTGTAGAGATACTTTTCAGTGGCGAATGTCCACAACTAGCCCACAAATTGTGTGCAAGCATGGACTAGGTATATAATGGTTCGTATAATTGTTCGTAAATTCCCAGTCAGAAATGACGACAAGAAAAAGTTCTGTAGTTTTGTCGTATTTTCGCGTGTCGTACTGTGGTCGTGTCGTGACTCTTATGTTCTTTCGTGTGTCGCATTCCGGTCCTGATTTTGATGTTCCGTCGCGCCGAATTCCTGTCTCGTCGTGATCCTGATGTGCCATCAGTAGTTGCACATGGTTTGAATGTTATTGCCCATTGCGAAGAGTGGCGTAAATGGCACTTCTGTTGTGACTACAGCAATGTTTGTCGTTGAGAAAATTGACTTTGTCGTTTCGACAGATGGCCTTGTCGTAACAACAAGACTTCTCTTGTCTCTACGAAGTTTTTTTGTCGTAGGACAGGAACTACTGTTAGGTTTTTGCGGTATTCCTGTTGTGATGTTAGACTGGGTTCGTATAATGGACCAGGTCTTTCGGCTGATACGTCGAGTCCACTTATAACGATACCGTTTATAACAATATATCGGATATAACGATGAACAGCTATGGAACTGTCAACTTTTGTATTCTGTCTATGGTAAAATAAACCGCTTATTACAATGCTCCAGTGCAACGATATCGGATATAACGATTGAATCCGGTGATATTGTGCACCAAAAGTGCAACAGTGACGACTCTAATGACGTGGTTGCGCAGCCTACTCAGGTAGTGTCGTCGTACGAGGCCCAATGCATGACACAGTCATTCGGGGACTTAGTTTCCGCCAAGGACATTTGCCTCAGCTAGGTGAAGCACCTATAGATGCTCTTGGAAAAGATTTGCGCTAGCTTCACACGCGGCAAACAAATGTGACCGACTGTGGCTTCGTTTCCGCAAAATTAGTAGTAGGACGACCTTGCTGGCATGCGAATAAAATATTTGAGCTCTGTTCCGTCTTTTTATTTCGCAACCCGCTTATAACAATTATCGGTTATAACGATGGGATTTCCTTGGCACTTAGATATTGTTATAAGTGGACTAGACTGTAATACGAGCCCTGCCCCAAACACCGGATCAGTGACATAAGCACGATCACTCCGTTATAGCCAGACTACAGCTTCAGCAGTGTTCAGCTTTAAACTGCCACGTTCAAGAGTGTTTTCCCTCCTACAGGTGGGACCGGAGAAAGGCGTGATCCACCTCGCCACGGCAGGCGTCGTCAACGCCCTTTGGGACTTGTGGGGCAAGATGGAGGGAAAACCGGTGTGGAAGCTGCTCGCTGACATGGTACGCAACCATTCTTCCGAACGCATTGCTTTGTCTCGAACGCGTGCAGCTGAAGCCTAATGCCAGCTCGTGTCTGCACGATCATTCACGTGGTCATTCAGACAATTTGCACGCATATATGTCGTCGCTGTATACGGAAGCCTGCGATAAAAGCGTTGCGGCGTCTCATACATCGCAGCCGGCGCGAACAAATGTTGCTTTTAGTGCGTTGTAACCGATGCTAAAGGGCGCAAGAATTATTCATTATGTGGCCGGTGCCATGGCGTCGGGATAAATGCGTTTCCCTAATATAATGCGATTTATATGCTTCCCTCATGCGACTTGGTTTGCCCTAATTAGTTATAGTGAAGATTCGGAGCAAAACAGCCCCAGTCATTTCCCTGTTAATACAAGCGCAATGGCATGCTGCAGTTCGCAAAACTGTTTAACGAAAACGGTAAACTCTGTGCAATTTGGGTCGGGAGTTTTTAAGAATAGAGCTTGAACACTACGCTATCAAAAGCGACGCGCCTGAATCCTCATGGGGATGAGAAGATTAAAAAACAGTGCGTTTTTATCTAATTGAAGACCATTTTGGTAGCTAACTGCACGTTAGTTTGCGGGCGAAGGCGTTAAATGCGTAGAAACTTTTGCATGCGGCATATGTTTTCCTTCGTTTTTTCCCCCGATCAATCCGAACGTGGATTGTGAAGCCTTCGCCTACCGCATTTATATTCGCATTGCAGTCTATCGTAAAACTTACCGCCATCCTTATATAGACGACAACAACAACAAAAACGAAAATAGATGGCGACATTTGTAATTCTTGGTATCTATACTTCAACCCTGAATGTGTGCAATTGTCTCTGCCTGTCTTTTAGAGCCCGCAGGAAATAGCATCGCTAATTGACTTCCGTTACATGTGAGTAACGTATACGTGCAATGATTCTGTCCGAGAATTCCTGACTAATAACGTGCTTTAACGGGTGAATCACAATCTGACTTGATTTCTTTCATCCCGCAGCTCTGACCTGCTGACCAAAGAGGAGGCCGTCGGTAATTATTCACCCACTTTTTAAAAACATCACTTTTGCAGTGTTTTGTTAGTCGCTGTTTTACGCGGTGACTTGCCGTTTCGCAATTGCAGGCCTCCTTGAGGAAAAGCTACCGGGAAAGGCAGAGCGAGGTAAATAAACTTATCGCTAGCATTTTTTGCGCAAACTTTTTTTCTTAAAAATGTACTTCGGTGATTACACGCTCCGAACTCCTCACCAATTTCATATACGTCTTCAACGGAATTTGTTGGCGTTCACTGACCCTATATGAAGTGTTCTTAACGGGACCATGCAGGCAAAACACAAGTTTGGTTCATTCGAAAGATTGCCTCGTTAGAATTTGACACCACTTTAACATAGACTTCGCTCAAATAAGCTATATAATTAGGAAAAAAGGGGAATGGCCATGCAACCCACTAGCTCATTTCCCGTAACAGAACCTACGATGTCATATGCCCAGCTCTGCGATTGGCTGAGGCCGGCAAAAGCAAACGCAAATTAGGCACGGCTTATAAGCTTGCCGAACGAGCTATTTGCGCTTAAATTTAGGGCACATTCTTTTTACAACAGTGAGTAAATGAGGCAAAGCTGCCTCGACCGGTACCACACGAAGTACAACCGGTTACAACAGTAAGAATTGTGGGGTAAATAGTGGAAGTTACGAAAGTACACGTAAACATAGAAGTACCGATGCGTACTGCTGTTGGTACACCGCGCACTATGCTTCGTTTAGATGCACAGCACTGCGGGGCTGTGGGGTTGTCTCAGACGACACTGACCGATTGGCGTAAGCGACGGTGTCTTACGTGACCATACTTGCCAAGCGAGCACCATGTTTCACGAAAATATTATTTTCTACCTTAACAACAACAACAACAACAAAGAAAAGGCAGAAAACGGCGCTTCGCGGTATGGTTGCGCCATCTAGGTTGACTAACGGTTAACAAGGCTCCGCGGTAGCTTGAAGACCTGTTCTTGCGATGTCTTTGCAGACATGAAAACCCACGATTTGGTGGGAGAATCAAAATTTCAACTTGAACATTAATTTCACAGTGAATCAAGTATCACTTTCGGTCGGACAAGCGCTGGGGGCGCTATAAAACACTAAATCTTTCGAATAAACAAACTTGCATTTTGTCTGCATGACCCCTTTAAAGAAACGGAACAGAAATCCTCGCAATTGCCTACCACTGCGCAAGCATTATTTCCTGCCTTTCTGCTACACACCGGCCACCTTTAAAGACGTCTACTCTGCAGTGCGAATATACATTTCTGGGAAGATATTTTACGGTGGCAGTGTAAGCCCACACGCCTATATCAAAGTATAAAGGTCCCCATATGCGTCTACAAAACGTTATGTACACTCTTTGGCAAAAGTTTGTGGGCCAATCTTAAGCCTTCTCGACTACAAAGAATTCCAAGAATTGGCTTTACCTTTAAATGTGACGAAAATATTTTAAGGCAGTAAGAAAGAAAGGTGTTTTCTCTAGCTTTCCTGCTTAAAAAAAGTGTCAGCCTCGCCCGGGACGTAAGCTTGTACATTGAATTTTTTGCGGCCTGCACGTTTCCGGCTTGGCCCACAAAAAGTTTGTCAGACTGTACATATTACACTTAAAGTCGGCTTCACCATTACACACATGTGCATTGCTAGCGCAGTTTTACGCGCTCATTTTTGTTTTCTTAATTTTCCGATTCTTCCGTATAGATTCTGAAGGAACCAATCATCTAAGATTTCGCTATTATGGAGCTTCTTGTGATAATTAACTTGACAAATTAGGCATTTATTTTGCAGATATACGGCGCCAAGTTAAAACAGTATGCTTTTTCGTTAGAATACTTTCCAAGGAATGCTCAGGCAATAAAAAAGACGAAAGAAAAAAAAAGAGACGAAGTAAGAATTTCCTTATCATCGCTGGCAGATCTTACTGTCTCGACTTGTTTTCAGTGAATAACTTCCTCAACCATACGGTGTGAATGTTATTAAAGTCGGCTACTCCAGCATACTTCAGAAAAACAGCTGCTAAGTAATCGCTGCTGAACGCACGCACCACAGACGACCACGCCTCGAAATGAATTCTTTGCGACACATGTATCTGCTTTAAGGGCTAAATGCTTTTATAGTCCTTTGTCTTTGCTTACCTTCAACTCTGGGTCAATCCCCCGGAGAGTTCGGGCTCTCGAAGTGTTCTATTTGCGAGCAGGAGTGCCATGGAGGTTTTAGTTTTTTTGAATTTGTGTTGCTTGCTTGTTTTGAGACTCTTCGTCTACTTTATTTCGGCTTTCGCCGCGCGATGGAGAGGCGCTGAGGACGGAAAAGGAAAAGAGCATAGCTCGGCGGAGTATAGGGATGAGGAGGATGCAGTTGGGTCCCTAGGGATGGGAGGAGAAGGAAAGTACGCAAGGTATCTCTAGCCTCAAGCCCAGTGTATCCAGTGGTGCCAACCCATTTAAGGTATTGCTGAAGCCTGAGTGGTCCCACGGGGATTTTAGAAGTCACCCGTAAAGAGCTCGCTAAAGGGGGGCACGTCCGAACGATCGAGTTTAGCTGACCTCGCACATTCCAATCAGTTGCCTCGATGGAGATCGCTGGTTAGTATCTTCTACTACATAAAAAAGCACAGAATCTGAGTCTCTACTACGCCCAGCTGGGATTCGGCACATTTTCGTTCTCGAACGAATTTCTGCAACGTTCATTTACAGTGTTAAAAGCCTATCTTTGGCCATGCTATAGGCTTATTTAGGCCACCTTTAAGCCACCTTTTTGTTTAAGATTCAATAAAAATTTGTTTCTGCCCCTGGAAATCAATGCTGTGTTAACAGCAGTAGCTGAACTGATTGTAAAATGAACTTTATGTTCCCGCACATCGACAGAGAAGGAAGTCGTGGCCAATGGATATCCGGCCTACACGACGGCTTGCGGCTGGCTCGGATACACGGACGACAAGATTAAAATGGTAAGTTTAAAACACATGTGGTTGGCGAAGTGGTAATAAACGCGACGGCGTACGTGGAAAGCGTTTGCCTGAAACTTGGTGCCCTACGTTGGGCGCCAAATGTGGCGTCGCGGGCAGCACCGAATACGCTGGCCAGATAAAACTTTCGGTTAAGTCAAGCTGCGTTAGGTCATAGATACTTTAATCCAGCTTGCAAGGCTGGCTTTGACTCTGATCGAGCTGAGTTGGACTGATCTCTGCTATTTAATAAAGGAAGCGGATATTTTGCCGGCAGGCGGCATTTTGTTCCCCCGGTAATTGTGCCGGCACAACGGTGGCACTTCCGTCACTTAACTGGCAGAGTGCCGGAAAAATTACTAGAGGAGAAAATGCCGGCAGATGGCATTTTGTGACTGTTGTGAGTTATGCTGGAAACCGGCATTTTCTGGTCCAGTTAATTATGCCGGCAGCTGGAATTTTTTACGGAAAACAAGTGCACTGCCCTACGTGGATACATGGCCGGCAGCAGGGGTCTGTTGAATTGATTGCCGGCTACATGTATCCCCACGGACTAAAGCACCGGCTGCACAATATTTGATTAATTATGCCGGCAGTTTATGCACCTGTTAATTATGCCGACCACTGATCACGCCGACACAGCCAACACAACGGTGGTCCACCGTCGCAAAGGGAGCTGGCATTACAATTCAGGAGATGCTGGGCATTTTGCTACATTATGCGTCCATCAGATAGTAGTGATTGCACGAACGCGTGCTAGTACGGGATCTTAACAAGAATCGGGCATGCGCGCGGACGTCGGGTCCCGGGATTTATGCATGTTCTTCAGCATGAGCTTGTGCTACAAGCTGGCTGCCCTACTGTGTCCCTCTGATAACTCCTAATTTAGTAGCACCCGTTGTGCAAAATAGTTCTGACTTTCAAATTACGAATCGACGTTTTAATGTCTTTATTTTTTTTCAAATGATTGATTGTGGGGTTTAACGCGCCGACGCAACGAAGGCGATGAGGCACGCCGTAGTGGAGGGCTCCGGATTAATTTTGACCACCTAGGGATCTTTAACGTGCGCCGAAATCTCGTACACACGGGCGTTTTTGCTTTTTCGCCTCCATCAGAAAAGCGGCCGCCGCGGCCGGGAATCGAACCCGCGACCTCGTGCTCAGCAGCGCAACGCCTTAGCCACTGAGCCACCGCGGCGGGTATTTGTTTTTTTTTTTTCAAATAATTTCCGAAATATTGGGGACGAGATCAAGAACGATTTAGTGCTGCTAATTTCCCGTCACAGGAACTTACGTCAGGTCTGCCATACCGGCCGTAAAATGTCTCCATGCCCTTCTCTAGTCCACGTAGGCTCCCTACTTCGGTGAGGCCTCGACAAACACGTCGGCCGACGACGCCCTTTCCGTGCGCAATCAAGTGCCGTGGTATCAAGTGGAGTGGTAGTCCTAGGTCACGCAAATAGGACATTCAGAGCGCACGCCGGTCGTGGTCAAACCGGTAGCACAAACAGGGCCGGTAGTGCCGGAAAGGAGAGTCGGCAACAAACAAACAAACCAAAAAAAGAAACTGGGGTTGATTCCTGTCATAGGAATCGGTAAAACGCGAAAGTGAAATGTGCAGTGATATGTGCAGCTGAGCTTGATTTGCGGGTCGGCGGCTGTCTTGTGGGTGTGCTTGGCGAGCGAAGTTTTGCTGGTGGGTCGCTTCGGCAAATGTGTACTGGCTTCCGTGACGGAAATGACGTCAGTGAAATCTTAGCGGATACCGGTATAAAACACTTTCGTGTTAAAATATAAAACCCAAAAACGAACAACCCGAGTATAACCTACTCTTTAGTATGAAAGGTTGCTTACCCGCAAGAAGACCCTGTATGCAGGGGTGCACCCTTTACAGGCCGCTTGCTTCGTTGTACTGGCGTCACTTTCGTGACGGATATGACGCAAGTGAAATCTTCGTGAATCCCGCAATAAAGCACTTTTGTGTAAAAAAACAAAAAGAAAACTGAACCGGAGATTTGTAGTCATAGAAACAGCCAGCCAATCGGACGACATTGCCGGCATAAAAACAGGCGCTGAAAAACGCCGGGTGGCGGCAAAGTCAGCTAGTATCGTCTGAGGCAACCCCAAAGCGCCGCAGTGGTGTGGAGCTAAAACAAGCACAGTGCGCACAGTACCAACGGCAGTACGCATCGGTACTCCTATGTATACGTGTACTTTCGTGACTTCCACTGTTTATCCCCCAATTCTTACTGCTATAAAAAAGAATGTGCCTTAAATGTAAGCGCAAATAGCTCGTTCGGCAAGCTTGTAAGCCCTGCCTAATTTGAGTTTTCTTTTGCCGGCGTCAGCCAATCGCAGAGCTGCCACATATGACATCATAGGTGCTGTTGCGGGAAATGAGGTAGTGGGTCGCATCCTTTTTTTCCCTAATTATGTAGCTTATTTTAGCGGAGTGTGCATTAAAATTGGTGTCAGTATGATTCTAACGAAGCACTCTTTCGAATAAACCAAACTTGTGTTTTGTCTGCATGATCCCTTTAAAACAGGCCGATATTCCGACAGTGCTTTATCTGTAGTATGTCATCCCCGTGTTAAAACACTTCTTTTCGCTTCCAGCTCTGCCAAGATGCTCTTAAGGAAGGATTCACCAGGTAAGGCGTTCGCTCTCAATACTAATCGTCACGGAAATCCCAGCAAAACCAGTGCCCGTGGGATGCCCGCTTTTATTTCGCAAAGCTGCGCTTGTCAGTTGGAAAATGACGTCTGCACTGTCTCCCGCCGGGCGCTACTCGGATTAGTGTCATACGATGACAGCTGGATGTAACACCTGCTAAATTAGATTTTTAATTGTTTGTAGCTGATATATCTAAGTTAACAACGTAGAGAAAGAGTTCAATATAAAGCATATGTCATTTCAGACGTCATTCGATGGTAAGACGTGTTGTGGGGCGAGTTGGTTCATATTACAGAAATAAGATTTAGCGCAGCGAAAGACACAGACGGTGAAAAGGACGGGATGGGCGCCCGTCCTGTCCTTTTCACCGTCCGTGTCTTTCGCTGCGCTAAATCGTATTTCTGTAATTCGATGGAACTAGCGTGGGGTAGGCATAAAAGGCATAACATCGCATTTTGCTTAACTCATTTAGATAAGGCCGGTTCTGTGCCCTTCATTCCCTTCTCGATTTCCCCCCGTTTTGCCCAATTTCCGAGTGCCCATATCGGGCGAATTTTGTGCCGCCTTTTAGCTTTTACTGCATCTTTTCGGCGCCCACCCGTGTAATATGTTTCGTACCGACGAAAGAGAAAAAAAAATTGCGAAAAAAAAAACAGCGTGGATGTGCCCATAAGTACATCAGAAAGAGGGTGACCTAACTAAACTGTTTAATGTATAGTTTACATACTGGAAACGAATATGAACGATGTTTTTTTCTTTTTTTCTGGCATTAGCTTCAAGGTAAAAGTTGGCCGGAACCTTGTCGACGACAAACGCCGCCTGAAGGTCGTTCGCTCCGCAGTGGGCGACAAGTGTAAACTGGTGAGACCTTTTACAAAAAAAAGGGGGGGTTCTGTAAATAGTTGCATGTGTGTGTGTGCGTGTGTGTGTGTGTGCGTGCGTGCGTGTGTGTGTGTGAAGGGCGGAGATAATGGATTAATTGATTAATTGATCGATCGATTGATTGATTGATTGATTGATTGATTGATTGATTGATTGATTGATTGATTGATTGACTGACTTACTGATTGATTGGTTGATTGATTGATTGATTGAATCTGGAGGGCGTGTGCCGCACTGTGGGGAGAGCGATGGAAGGATGGGGCATGCTAGTCAGGGGCCGTACTCATAATAGAGGAGATTCTTGCTATGGGGGCCTGAAAGTCTTTACCGGCGCCGGCCCCAGTCAGACCACTCTTAAATGCAAAAGCGGCAATTGTTCGCAACAAAGATCCGTCTAATCTAGGATGTGCTTCATGTTGTAGGGCGTTGGGACTAATGTTTGTTAGGCTCTCTGGGCGATGTTTGGAAAAAGTGTGGGCGCGTCCACACTAGGCAATGTAGATCTGATTTGGCGTCAGTGGTGCAGTAGGGGCATCGTGGGTGTGTGTTGGGGCACGTTGTCTATTTCTGGGTAATGTTGCAGGCGGCATCTGCACGTAGCTTGTTGATAAAGGCTTCCTCGGATCTGCTGCAGGAGACAATGTTGTCAAGATACCCAGGGGGTGTAACCTGTTGGTAACGTTGTCTTTGACTTCTCTTTAGTCGGAGAAGTAAGAGGGCTGGAGGAGTGGGTGAGCAGGCGTAAAGTTCAGACACTCCAGTGTCGCCTCGTGGGCGGGCTGGTTCCCTGGGCCGGTCTCCTCGTGGCCTGGAATCCAGTCAATTATGATGTGCACGCTGTGGCTTTTGACGAGTTCCTTGTGCAAGAGTACAGATTTACCAAGCGGGTTCAGGGAGAGTGGCTTGCGAAGTTCTTGAATGGCTTCGAACGAGTCCGTTAGAACCCGTATTTTGGCTGGCGGTCGGGTATTGGGCTCGTAGAAAATATTATTAAGGGCACCATTGGTGGCATGACGTTCGCCTTCCAGCGCAGTTGCACCGTCGTGTCTGAGGGAGAGTGGACCGCCAAGGGAGAGGTTTTCAGGGCAGGTCCGCGCTACGCCAATATGCACGCTGACGTCGGTATAGATGTCGATCTCATTGGGATGTTTGGACTTCTCCAAGTGATGGATACGTTTCGATCTTGTTGCAGTTCTAGAGCGGGGGATATGTTTGGTGAGATCGCTGTTGATGTTTTCCGAGATTGTCCAGGGTGCTAAAGGGATGGGAAGGTCGATGACCGGGATAGGCTTCTCCTCGTCCCATGCTGGGAGAAAGAATCCTTGTCGGGTGAGCCCGCGTTTGGTGTCTGCCTGTTCGCGAGTTTCTTTCATGATTATGTCTATAGGAGGGAACGCAACTGCTCGCTCAAGATCTTTAATTTTTGTATGTTTTGGGAGGCCTGTGATGGTGCGCAATGTGGCTTTATGGAGCATCCGAAGGTGTTTGGTGTTAGTTTTGTTGAGGTTGTATACTGGAGCTCCATATGCCAGAGTGCCGATTGCAACGGTCAGGGCCATGGAGAGGCATGCCTGTTGACTTGCGCCCCCATATTTGTTAGACAGTCTCGTGATTAATTTGAGCGTGGGTTTCAATTTCTGTCGTAGTTTTAGGACTAACCATATTTTAGGACTATTATTACTGCCAAGTGGGAGGCCGAGGAGGCGTACGTGACCACGGGTCGCTTGGATAGTTGTGTCTCCAATGTACAGCAGCGCAGAGTCCACGGGGTGCGTTTTGGTGTCATTTGATACCATTACAAGTGCCGTCTTTGCTGGGGCGAGTTCTAAACCAAGTTTCGGTATGCATGCTTCGAGGCTGTTTAGCGCCGCATGCAGCTCAACCAGCATGTCGGATGTTGACAAGCAGTCTCCACCTTCTTTCCATATCGTAATAAAGTCAGCATAGATGGCGAAACGGGCTGACGTTTCTTGTTCTAGAGTTTAGGCTAACTTTGCCATGACGATGTTGAAAAGTACTGGTTCGAGTATAGATCCCTGTGGAAGACCTTTGTCGTTGTAGTAAGTATTGGGTGTCCGTTCAGGGAGCGTGCTGCTGAGTTGAACGGGGCGGTTGTGGAGAAAGTTACGAACCCAAACTTGGGCCAGTTCAGTCAAAATCATCGTTTGATCTTCTCTGTCGAATGTTTTCCGGAGTTCTACAGTAAGAACGTATAGTCAGGGATTCCGCGGTCGTATGGGGATCTGTTGATTACCCGTCGTAAGAGTCAGAGGCAATCGTGTGTTCCTAAGTACGGGCGAAAGCCAGTTTGGGCCGGGTGAAATCATGGATTCACGTATTCCAAGTGGTATTATCGCCGGTTGTTAATCAGTCAGTTTACATAACATGGGTGCCAGAGATATAGGTCTAAGGTTGGAGATGACAGAAGGGCCTTTTCCAGGCTTTGGCATGAGGTTAACCAGGGAAAGTTTCAGGGTGTCAGGAATTTCACCTGTGTTCCAGAAATGATTTATAAGGCCAAGAAGTTGTTATAGCTGAGGCTCATCGAGGTTACGGATGTGTTGCCACGTGACTTCATCATGTCCTGGGGACGACTTCACCTTGCTTTGTCGGATGGCCGTGCGGAGTTCTGCCATCGTAACAGGGGTGTCTAAAGCTGAGTCGTCCGAGTCTAGTTCGATGGTAGGTATGGTAGGAGCATGGTAGGAGCATAACTCTTGCCTGTGTTCATTATTCAATTGTTTTTGATATTCTTGAATCAGTTTGTATTGATGCCTTAGTTTCACTAGCTCGACGTGGCCTTTCCCCAGTCGACTGTATTTACGAGTTAGGTGTCTAGCTCGGTTCCACAGGTTTGCCAGGTGGCCGTCCATGGCAGGTGTATCCTTGAAGCATGTGATGAACTCTTTCGAGGTTTGGGCAGCATTCCGAATACGCGTTATGAAAGTAGGAAAGTCTGTTGCTGGGTCTGAAGATTCGTTTAGGATTTCACGAATGGAGGTCCAGTTCGTCAATTCCAAAGTTTTTGCCGTCCGGATTCGCTTACTACGAAGGGAAATTGATATTGGAAATTGATCACTGCCCCAAATTGTGTCAAATGTTTTCCACGTTATTACTAAGCCCCGGAGACGCAAAGTTGAGGTCTGGAGAGGTGTCTTTCTGGGAAGCGTGCAAGCCTATTCTCGTTGCTTCAATAAGGTCATTTACCAGCACCAGATTGTTCTTCGCCATCGTTTCTTTTAATAGTTTTCCTCGAGTATCGGTAGCTGCGTAGCCCCACGTGTTTTTGGCGTCGAAATCTCCACCAATTATGGCCTGCGGGGCAGAATATTGGTTCATGAGCTCGGCGATCCATTGAAGAGAGGTGTGTCGAGCAGATCCAGGGATCGGCTTGTAGTAAGGCGAGGGAACAAGAACTGTTTTGCCATTTGGAAGTCTGCCACTGAATACTACTGTTTCGTGCTGTTGCGATGTAAATCCAGGGAGTTTGATCTGATGACATCCCATTTCTTTTCGAGCCAGTATCAGGGTAGTACTCTGGTGCTTGAGGCGCAGAGTTGCGGGCGCGTGTTGGCTGCATGTTATTACAGGGTCCGAGTACGTAACATATCCATTGACTTTAGGAATGCTTCGGGGTTCTTGGAGGAGTATAAACTGCGGTTTAAGTTGTTGAATCTTCTGCAGTAATATTGGTGAATTTTGCAAAAACCTTCAACAGTTTCATTGTAATACAATGGGTGCAGCCACTACTGACCTTGGGCTATTGTACGGGGTGAGGTGGTTCCTCTTAGGGTTCTTGTTGCAGTAGCTGACTTGTAATGGCCTGTATCATTGGCGTTGTTTTTGTTACATGAAATTCTAGAAGGATATGAATTTCGCCAATGTATTCTTGTCTAGCTGCCCGTTATTTCTGGACGTCCGATCGGATAATGTTGAGCAATTCCTTGAGTTCAGGGTCAATTCTGGACTGGGGCGGGGGCGTGCGTTTAAAGGTGGGGCTCCGGCTACGTCTTGAAGAAATTTTGGGAGGTGTAGACTGTGGTTGGGCTGGAGGTGCCAGTTTTGTCTTTTCGGCAGGGGCCTTTTTGAGTTCTCGATTCTCTTTCCTAAGCTGTTGGGGCTCATTGCGTAAAGAGGCAAGTTTAGCAACGATTTCTGCGCTGGCTGAGGAATGATGGTCTTGCTTCGAGGCTCCAGGGAGCTCTCTGTGAGAGGCCGTAGTGCTGCTGGACTGTGCCACTCTGTTAGCCCATGAAATCCCACGGGCTGCGTCGTTACCTGGTGTGTTCGAAGGGGGTGGGATACAGCTTGGGGATTTCGGGCTGACTGCTATGTGACCGACGTCTTTTCATGCAGCGCAGTAAACGGTGGGGGCACATTCCTGGGCGCCATCGTGATCCCTGCCACATGTGCGGCAGACGCTTGGGTGGGGGCAGTGTTCCGCCATGTGCCCTATCTGGTGGCCATTGTAACATACCATACGCTTCGGGGTGTAGGCTGCTACCTTGACAATGGCCATATAGTAGTTCCGAACTTTATGGAGGATTGGAGAGTCAAAAGTGACGACTGCTCTGTTTGTCTTGCCAATTCTTTGTGCGCTAAGAACCTTGGCCTGCTCACGTCGAAGCCACCCCAGGATGTCTTCATTAGACTTATTCGGTTCGACTTCGATGACTCCGCGTGTCGTATTAGGGCAGTGATACGATTCCTTGACCTCGACGGGGACTGTGATGATTTTGCCATTGTGACGGCTATGTATACTTGTGGTGTGAGCGATACGCTGAGCGTGTTCCTTATCGTACACTGCAGTGCGCATGCAATTGCCGGCGACATCGTATTTGTGAGATGCGATTTCAGAGAGGTAGGTTTGAGGGGCTGTAATAAGGATTAGGTGTGCAAAGGAGCCTTTAGGGATGTCTCTGATACTAACTTTGTTCAGGGGTCTAAGCGGGCGCAGTAAACGGGGCCGACTTTCCCGATCTCTCTTGGTTATCGTTGCGTGGCGCTCTCCTGGCCGTGTTGCCGGAAAGGTCAGGGATCACTGTTCCCGCTGTCTTCAGCGCGCTGATCATGGTCCACCAGGGTGGCTTGGTTGGGAGGGACTGGGGTCGTGCTGGCAACCAGTTCGCGCATCTGCGATGCGCTGCTCAGCCGCAAGTTTCTTCTTCTGACGCGACGTCGTGGCAGGGGATCCTTTTTGAGATCACTGATGCCAGCCCAGCATCGCAGGCAGCATCAGCGGCGGCGGCAGCGATGACGTGTCGCTGGGGAAGCTTAGCTTCACCAACGAATCTTCGTGACTCACAGAAGGTTCTCAGGTTGGCTGTCCGAGGTACGACTTCCACCGTGGTGTAGCGCAACGCTTTAGAAGCACACTGGTGTTACTCGTATGTCACTGGGGATGGTCGAACCGCACTTACTTCGGCAAAAGCACAGAGCCAACGTGAGCGACATCAATAGTCGCGGGAAGAAAAAAAATACTGGCCCTAGGGCTCAATTAGGCGTTACACCATAGAAAACTAACAAGAAGGGAAGTCGTCTTTGAAAGTTTTCTTGCCTAATTTCCTACCAGGGAAAACAAATCTCTTCAAACGGAAACGTATACATTTTGCTGCGATTTTTTTCGGGAGGAAAAACGAAACATTTAGGTACTGGGGACGCAAGCTCCGAGCTCGTGAATTAAAAGGCATTTTTTTTTGTGATGAACAAACTTAAACTTGCTACTGTTCCTTAAACACGCGAAATCGACTTCATCATGCAGCTACGCAGTTCCACTGAAAAAAAAAGAAAAAAAAAAACGCGAGAAACGGCAAAATTGATGAATGTTTAGCGCTTCCCAAGACGAAAAAGGAACGTGATATACCGATTCTTTTGCCGCTTATAATATGCGAGAGCAATATGATCCTATGCGCAGAATTTAAACGTTGAGTGAACATAGAATTAAACATTTCGCTCCATGTTCTTCCCGCAAAACGAACGGTTGAGCGCTTTGTCAAATATCAAAAGGATAATATCAAAAGGATACTATCAAACAAATACCTGCACTGATATTTAGTCTGGCTTGTTGTTAGTTCACTACAAAACACGTTAAAAAGCCAGCCACGTTCTTCCAAAAACGTAGCTGCCAAATTCTGTGAGTGTTAAAAAAAGGTAAAAGTATTGAAAGACAACGAAAGCGACTCACATGGGAGAGGATAATTCCTCGTCGGAAATTCAGATTCAATCGGGGGAACATTGCAGGTCTTTTCACCAAAAAAAAAAAGAAAACAATCGTTCTTTCGAAAGAGGTTTAGTGAGCACAAATGCAATGGGCAGCGCGTCTTGTGTTGCAAACTGGAGTTGAAAACGAACGAACATTGATCGCGGTGTAGTTGAATTGCTGAAGGATAAATGTGGAGTTTTATGGTTGCGGGCAGACTGGAAAGGAAATACTCTGTGCTCCACAAATTGGTTTGGCACCCGTGGGGCGAACTGAAAAAAAAAAGTTTATTAGTTTTAATACTAGCTGTTTTAATGTCTCTGCGGACATTAGGCGGGTTACGTACGTGATATCCGAGGCCTGCATACAATAGTTTCGTCGAATATGAGAAACGAGAAGTACAAGCAGCCAAGTGCATTTATTAGAGAAATTCTCATTTGTTTATAATGTATGCCCGCCAACACAACCATCTTTTGTAAATCTTCGTAATTGTTCTCTTGCGGTATAAATTACTGTTGAATACAAGCTGTGAATAAAAGCTCTGCTGGGAGCAAATTTTCAAATATTAGCTATTTTCGGATGAGGTTCGTCTCGCCTTGAGAGAAATGTTAGTTCTCGTTACCACATTCGCACTCAGCTGTGAACTAAATCGCCTACTAATACACGAGCAATTGGCCATAATATTATCAGGAATTACTGGAGAAATCGCGACGCCACAGCGGGTATGGAAATGCCCAGAGTAGAATAAAAACGAGATAACGTGGGCATTTTTTTTTCTGGGAAATCGGAATGAAAATGTTAGGGAAAATTGACTTAGTAAAACTGGCGGGCTAACTTGAGCGAAATACCGTGTATACTCTGATATAAGCATCGTTTCCGTTACTCGTTACCGCGTTGTGGTTCCGGCAGTATCGGGGCAGCGCTCGTTTTTGTTGTTCCGGAATTCGGCGCATTCCTTAAAGGGACACTGAAGTGAATTTGTCAAGCTCCCGTTTTTGCTTGCACTGCGTAGACTGGCTCAAATTAGCACACTTTTCATCGTTTATCCGGTTGACAAATCGGTAATTATTTTACAAAGCGCGAAAGAAGAAAAACTACCATGCGCGGTTTGCGGCGGCCGCACCAACTAAGGCTGTGACGTTGAGAGGAGGGGCGCCGTGATTGGACGATGCCCAAGGTTAGCAATCACACAAGTTTCGGTTTCGGTTTCCGTTCTGTAAAACATAACCAATGGCTTTGTTGGATGGGCATTCTCAATATCTCAGTAATCATCGTACCGCGCTTCTGCCATGTTGTCGGCTGTAAAATGCACAAGATAAGCCTCCCAGGACGGCTTGTAGTCGTAGCATTCACTAGCCGAGACCTACGCAGTGCATGAACGCCCTCCGCGTACCCGCAGACGCCCAAATGTCATGCGCTTTTCCCCCATATTTGCAGCTTGCCTCCCTCATGCCTGTATCGTAAAAAGCGTGCTCGCACCAGGCCAAGGGTCTGTTCATTCTGGCCTGTGCCCACTGCCTGCAAGCAGTCGGTGCTTATGGCAACAGCACGCCAACGAGAACTCGCTAGCGCGCCAGTGCCAGCCTGCGCGCGTTTTGTGAACTAGTTCGTGTAGCCATGAACGTTGCGGCCCCAAAAAAGGTGAACTCAATATAGAAAACATCGGCGGAAAACTAAAAAGTTAACTTACAAAAAAAAAGCACGTACCCGCGGGGATTCGAACTCGTGACTCGCAAAACATTTACGGTGAAGTCGTAGCGCCCCAGACTGCTAGGCTACGGAGCGGGACGCGAAAATCTTGCTAATATAGGGTATATATTGTACAACCGGTTTACACTTTTATTTAGTTTTGGCATTTCAAGCCGCTTAGGTGACTATTTGTTGTACTGCGATCGTGCAGTAAGCGTCGCCCGAGTTTCCACAGTAGCTCACGTCTAGCAATTGCATTTCGTAGACGGAAAAGCGTTCGCAGATGCGTAGTCGTGCTGCTGACCGCTGTGCTTGTTCGCCCAGCGCAAAAAAGTGCTTCCCGCGCCCTAGTTTTACGCTGTACGGTAAAAATATCAGTTGATTTTATTTGCTTAGTACCTATATTGACTTTGCTGACTCTTCTCCCGCCTTCAAGAGGCCTTATATTTTCCTACTGGCGTACCAGTCAGCGAAGCGTCGCATGTGCAGCGCTTGTGTGAAGCGACCTTGACTTGGAGCTAGATACAGTGTACAAACAAACCAAGTAAAGAAAGGCACATTCTTCCATTCACAAACGTGTCCTGGCTTCGTTTCAACTAAGCGAACGAATTGCGACCAAGCAATTTTTTTTTAACCTCCTTGATTGCGACGACCCGCCGGCGGCCGGCGGACGAAACGCTGGGCCGACTGACTCTGTCGGCCGGGGAGCCGTGCAGTAGCGCAGCCGTGGCGCAGCCAATTGCCAGCTCATCCCCTCCTGACGTCACACGAAAACGCCACAGAAAATGGGCGAGCGTAAAGAGAGGAGGACAGCGTTTTCGAATTAGTTTTTCTACTAAATAAAATCGCGTAAACGCGCCTAGAGTGGTCGAAACATGGCCTGGGGACTCCGGACTACAATTTGCGCTAGTAATCCCGCAATGTTTACATATCACTTCAGTGTCCCTTTAATCGGGGCCATGCAGAGAAGTAGTAGTAATAACTTTATTTGAGCTGGAGGCGTTTTCAGACGCCAGATGGAGCGGTTCCCAGGTCGGGGGAACCGTATTGGGCCAGCAGCTCCTGGCCGTCAGCGCGAGCTGGGTCGGTAGGGCGGGGCTGGACCGCAAGGTCTCCCATCGCTCGTGGAGTGGGGTATACGGGGGGTGGAGGGAGGGTGGGGGGGTATAGGGGCCTTGAGTTCAGTGCACTCCGCCAGTATGTGTGCGAGCGTGCCGCTGTTTGTTTTACAGAATGGGCAGCGGTCCCCCTCGTGTTCAGGGTAAAAGGTATGCAACAGGACGGGGTGGGCTAGTGACCCCGCCTGGATGCGCCTGAGTATTGTTTGTTGCTCCCTGGTCAGGGTGCGGTGTTTAGTTCATTCGAAAGATTGCCTCGTGAGATCAACGCTGACACCCTTCTTAACTTAAACCTCACCCAGATAAGCTACATAATTAGAAAAAAAAAAAATGGAGTCGCCATGCGACCCACTAGCTTATTTCCCGCACTAGAACCTAAGCAAGAACCTATGCAAGACAAAATGCAGGTTTGGGTCATTCGAAAGATTGCTTCGTGAGATCAACACTGACACCATTCTTAACGTAAACATCACTCAGATAAGCTACATAATTAGGAAGAAAATGGAGTGGTCATGCGAGCCACTAGGTCATTTCCCGCACTAGAACCTATGACGTATTATAGGCAGCTGCGCTATTGGCGGCGGCTGGCAAAATCCAACGCAAACTAAACAGGGGTTTTAAGCTTGCAGAACGAGCTATTTGCGCTTAAAATTAATGCATATTCTTTTTATAGCTGTAAGAGTGGTGGGTTAAACAAAAGAAGTTACGAACGCGCTCGTAAACATAGAAGCGCCAGTGCGTACTGTGCGCACTATGCAGGTTATAGCTGCATAGCCGTCCGGCGCATTGAGCTTGCACTAGTCAACTGGCATAAGCGACATTGTATTCTGTGAATGTTTGTCGAGCATACCCAATGTTTCATGAAACGGGCGCTTTAAACCGTAACAAACATTATCCAGGTACAAATTCCGTCAAAAATAAAGCGAGGGTAGACAGCGGTCCCGAGCGGTATAGTGACGCCATCTAGGAGTACTGACAGCACACAAAGCGTTCCGCCGTTCGCAGAAGCCCTAGTCCGCATACTTATCGCTTCCCTACTTGTTCTGGGCACGTCATCGCAGACGTCAAAAAACACATGATTCAGCCGGAGAATCAATTATGGCTTAAATTGTTTAATTTCTCAGTGAGTGAAGGATCGTTTGGGGCCGAACAAGCGCACCAGATCTTTCGAATAAAACAAATTTGTATTTTGTCTGCATGGCCCCTTTAAAAGACGCTAAAATTCGCTGTCCTAACAAAATTTTTGTAGGCAAGAATAATCTTGACTTTATTTCAAATGATAAATCAATCTTAACCTAATGAACGGCTGGCAACAGCATAAAAATTGCACCTTCACAAAATGGGATGAATTTATTGCGCCATAATCGATTTTTGTCCCAGCCCACCGGTTAAAGTCCTCATGCGCTTGTTGAGCGCTCAAGTTGTGTCTTTATAGCCAAACAAAAGCGTTCCAATGCCACACTTCCTCGCCGACATGATATATATGTCCGCACAGATGGTGGATGCTAACCAGTCCTGGGACGTCAAGGAGTCCATATACTGGATGAAGGAACTGTCTGGCTTCGGGATCCACTGGATAGAAGAGCCCACGTCTCCAGACGACATCCTCGGCCACGCCACGATCTCAAAGGTGCGCAACAGAATCCTCGCAAGGGCCGCATCTTTGCGGGGTCATTCCGTTCGATTGGTAAATATATATGTTGCCGTCAATGATATACATGACATGTTCCGTTTAAAAGAGTAAATGTTTTGTACAAAACAGGGCAGCGTACTGAAGTTACTGCGCTAGAAGCTTCGGGAGCAGCCTAACACATGCGCGTTGTGGTACAGTCGTCCACTGTCTTAGCTGGAGCAACGCCTCACCCACTCATCGTCTCTTCATGCCTTGGTGTAAGGTCACAATTTTTGCATCTCTCTTAAGTTTAAGGTGGAACTTATGTACCCCACATTCGTTTCAGCAGTGTTCCTTCACAAACTTTGGAATATTACACGCTAAAGTCGAATCTGATGTTCCAGCTGGGGGTGTGGACGACCGTACATCACACATTGCGGTATTGGCGATAACGATCTTGCAGAACTATTGAGTCGCATTGATGGAAAATGTAATAAGTGGCGTGGGGTGAGAAAGACCGAGAAGGAAGATTGTTATCACCAACTTATCAGCGGTAAAGACGCAGAGGCTAGGCGGAAACCAGCCAGTGTTACCATTTACGCTATGCCGTCTTTTCTGTACCTCCTAATGGCGAGCCTCTGGACTGCCACGTGTCCTCTTGGGATCTGCCCTTATGCATACAGGCCCTGTCTCCGTTGGGCATCGGAGTGGCCACGGGTGAACAGTGCCAGAACCGGGTGATGTTCAAGCAGTTCTTGCAGTCCGGGGCTATGCAGTTCTGCCAGATCGACAGCTGCCGCCTGGGAGGCGTCAACGAAATCCTTGCGGTCATCCTCATGGCGGCCAAGTGCAAGGGTAAGGGGAAGGCTTGCCTGATCGGCGCAGCAGTACGAGTGAGCAGATGCCACGAATGTTTCACTCACTCACTCACTCACTCACTCACTCACTCACTCACTCACTCACTCACTCACTCACTCACTCACTCACTCACTCACTCACTCACTCACTCACCAAATCAATCAATCAATCAATCAATCAATCAATCAATCAATCAATCAATCAATCAATCAATCAATCAATCAATCAATCAATCAATCAATCAATCAAAAGGGGTCCATGGGCTAAAAGCGGACTTAACAGCTTGACTGGGCCCATTAACCCTTACATGGCATTGGCAGTATGACGCAGGGATATTTTACACAAGCTGTAACAGTTCAAAACTGTGTCCGAGTTTGTTCAAGAGTTCGCCAGCCATCGTTGCAAAGTATGTTGCTCACTGTGGGTTCGCCTTCATCAATGGATAGTTGGTCCAGCGATGCGCCACTATCTAGTGTGTCTCGGCGCCTGTAGATGGTGGTTATATATCTGAGCATACGGAACGTTCTTGTGCGCGTTTTCGTATTATATAGGCTTGAGGTTGACGAAAAGGGGTGGTAACTATGCACTGTCTATAATAAAACAAGTTAAAGCAACGCTTAAAGGAAGGTTTGTGCTCGGTCACGGAGGATGTGTTACGGGGTCGTCTTGCAATAGAGTATAAACTGCGCACCGGACAGTTCTTTATGATACGGATATGGTACCCCGACGCAGTACTGGATGCTACGCGTTTTCATGTAACCCTCAAGGAAATTGGGTAACGCCACGGGATAAAATACTCAAATAAGAGCATGGGCTATTTACCTGAGCGCCACGACTTTAGTTGTGATCAGCTATTTACGTACAGCACGGGCCTTCTGTCAAATGGTGTCTATAATACGATGCCCTAGGAATCTTCCGCGATGGCTGTAGGTCGCGCCAACGTGTCTGTGCGCTCAGCAAACGTCCCCAAACAGTTGAATATTTCCAAACTCGGACGCGGACAACGACCGGTGAAATGACCCCGTACTCAGCTTGGGTATACGCGTACTTCCACCCTGTGTCATCATAGTTCTCGATAACGTTCGCAAAAAAAAAACGCTGATTGTTAAGGCTGACTTGTGCTGAATCCTAAAATTGCAATAAAACAAAAAAAAAAGCAGAAAATGGCTCTATGGGCCTCCTCGATTATCAGTCCTGGAGCGTCCGCTGTCTGCACGGGACTCGAACCGGCGCTCGATTTTCACACGTATTCGTTATAGGATCTACGGCCTGAAGGCAGTCCTCGGACCGCCCGCGGGCTGTCCAGGACTGGTAAATAGAGTACGCCGCCCGTTTCAAAAATGACCACGTGATGACGTCCAAATTCCCGCTGGCTTCTGGGAAGTGAGCTTCTGGGCCTAAACCTGTTCCATGGAGCAACAGCGGGCGCTACGTGACTTTGTAGTCGATAAAAGCACGTCTAGTTACCGGCGTGTTTGTTCCAAACAAGGCAGTGCAGTGAGACTCGATTCTCCGAGAAAATAAAGTTACAGTTAACCAACTGTCGTTGGTTGGAAGAGGAATCGTGACTGCTCTTTATGCCTCTCTTCACTTTGCTAAGGGGAGCGGGAATGGAAGACAACGGTTCCACCTACCAATTAATAGACGTATTTACTTCCCATATTTAAATCCAGTGCAATATATGTCTTATGTTATCCATATTATTTTATTATTGGTAATATTTAATTATTATTTTTGCGCTACATTTCCTCGTGTCATGCAGTGCCGGTCTGCCCGCACGCTGGCGGAGTAGGCCTTTGTGAACTGGTCCAACATCTTTCATTCTGGGACTACATTGCCGTTTCGGGTACCATGGACAACCGGTAAGACCACACCTTGGTTTGGGAGGTTTGCAGGGTGCTTACTTAGTACAGTTTATTTGAGGGATATTTGAATGACTGGCAACGCTTCCAGACATGTTCTTAAAATGAGGAAAGGGGGAGCTTTGGCGACTGGGAGCCCAGAGCTATTAAGTAATTTCACTTGCGATTAGCAGTTGTTTTTATATTGAATTGAATGTCAACCATCGACGATGGTTTAGTTTTTTAGTTTGTTTCGGAGTTTTAGTTTGTTTCGGACGACGTTTTTTAGTTTGTTTCGGAGCACAAATTTACGCCAATAAACTGCGCATAGTTCCAACGCGTTCAGTCGCCTTTGTCATTTTGATGCAAGTGTAACCCTAATACACGTATTTTATGTTGCTGTTGTTGCTAGACCTTTATTGGGGCGGAATATGTTGCGCATGGCCTTGGTATAGGCCACCTACTCGATTACCCATTCCTGACAATTAACTTATTTCTGTTTCCAGCGAAATCGAGTACGTCAGTCACTTACACGAGCACTTCAAGAACCCTGTTTTGATCCGGAACGGTCGCTACGTGCCGCCACAGGTAGGAGTTTTATCGCCGTAATTTCAGCTTGCACTACCAACATAACACGCACTTTTTAAAGGCCACATGATGCCGTGATGAATGCTCAGGAGGCAGGTAACGCTGAATCAGCGTGCAGTTTTTGGAAGACATCAGTTTCCAAAACTGCCAAATCTTGTCAGCTGCAGGATTGATTAAATTATTTTATTTGGTGGTCATAGGCCATTCTCTGGCTCTCTTGCATAAGTCCTCGAGGGGAAGAAGCTAAGGGTCGGAAATGAGGCGACAGGTCTGCAGCTGACGATATAACGCCCAACAGTTCTTAGAGCAGCCGTTGCACGTATAGCTATTGTCTTATACCCGCCGCGGTGGCTCAATGGCTAAGGCGTTGCGCTGCTGGGCACGAGGTCGCGGGTTCGATTCCCGGCCGCGGCGGCCGCTTTTCTGATGGAGGAGAAAAGCAAAAACGCCCGTGTGTACGAGATTTCGGCGCACGTTAAAGATCCCCAGGTGGTCGAAATTAATCCGGAGCCCTCCACTACGGCGCGCCTCATCGCCTGCGTTGCGTCGGCGCGTAAACCCTACAATCAATCAAATCAATCAATCAATTATTTTCTTATACTCTCCATGCAAAGTTTGCAGCTGTCACCTGATAAGTAGTCGAATGTACGCCTAGAAACTTGACTGAAGCTATCCGCGCTTGGTGTGTACAAGCATTGCAAGGTTTTTGAGTCGTGCAAATCACCCTTCCGCTTTTCTAGTAAACGCTTTCTGCTGGACCATCTACCAATATTTTCCACCAAAGCTAAAAAAAGCGGAACAAGACATTTATTTCTTTTTTTTTATGTTGCCTCGAATGCTCTTCTCACGAAGGCGATTACCCCTTCTTTGTGTCCCTTTCCAGGCTGCAGGGTATGGGTGCGAGATGTGGGAGTCATCGATCGAACAGTACAGCTATCCCGACGGAACGTACTGGAGGAACTTCCCCAGGGCCCGTTGAACGCGTGGGGAAAGGCGGCGCTAGGCACGAACTTCGTTCCGACGGAAGAAGGAGGGGCATTATGTGGACTTTGGAAAAAAAAAAAATTCACTTTCTAAGTTTACTGACGTGTATATGCATTTTCAGTGCACAGTACATGATTAAATAAAGTCTCTATTTTTACAGCACTGATACTGACAGCACCTGTGATATCGTCAATCTTCATGTCCCAGGGCCATCCGTTCGACATCAAAAACTATTTGTACATGCCTGTAATTCAGGTTTCTCTGTAAGCATGGCACGCATGACTGAGGAGCTTACCGAAAAGGTTACGGGTGCGGGGAAAGTTGGGTAATTGGTATAACTCCTGCCGTTAGGCCCACATGCGCAGAAATTCCAACAGCATGCATAAAAAAAACCTCCGACTAACGTGGCTGAGCTGGTATATTAGCTGCGTCATGGGAAAGCCACGTGTCTCAAGCATGTTAACACCAGGCCTGTTGCGAAGAATCATTTCGTTGCACCATAGCAGACAACACTGAAGTTCTCACCACATTCAGTTATCGGCTGAGGGTTCAGTGAGTGTCATTAGGCCCGTTTGTACTTAACAAATTATAATTTAGGTGGTTAACAATTCGGAAGATCGCACACTGTGTAATAAACTTGGGCCACCCCAGAAACACTTTTTAGGAGCTCTTAAGTGATATCTTAAGTTGGAAAGCAAACGTACTATGCGTCTTAGGTAAGGAACACACACACAAAAAACCCGAGTCTATCATTGCGGCTGCCCGCGCACACAAAAAAAGCTTTACAGAAAATTCTCGCCTTTTCTCCACGTTCTGCAAATTCTAGGTACCCTTCGATTCCGTCTAATTTTACTTGCCTACGTCGTACCAGCCACACAGAAAGGTCAACGCCATGCGGAACGTTGACCTTTCTGTTGAATTTCCCGAACTACATGAACGTTGAATTTCCCGAACTACATGATAATAGCTACAATTTAAACCTGGACACAAATTTTTTTTTTGTCAGTAAAAACAAATCTTATCAATACCTGCGACGCCGTGGATCGCACTCTATCCATTGAGCTGGAGTCTGCGCAAGAACCAGAAATAATCTTCATGAATAGACGAATCCTTTCTTTTCCGGTCAAATAGATAATTTAGCCAAGCACGAACACGTAGACGACATAGGATCAAACGTGGCGGGCGCATTCGGAAGAATCGTTGACGTCGCACGCCGACGTCACAGCACGGAGGGCACGCGCTGCGGACGATGACTTGCTCCACGAAGTCCTTGACCCCAGCGCAGCGCGGCATCAGGTCTAGCCAGAAGCAGACGTCGCGCCAGGTCTGGCTCTCGGCCTCCACGACGGCGCCGCCGAAGTGGCCCTCGTATGTCTAGGGCGGCGGTCAGCTCTTCCACGAACACGAGATTCGTCCAGGGGAAGAACCGAGACTAGTCTTCGCTGCACGGAATCCTTTCTAAGAAATCCCAAGAAGTATATTGCCGTGAGTCCGCACCATTCACCCCACACGGCCTATTCCGCCTTCCTGGAGGCCCGCCAGTCTCACTTCTAGAGAATCAATGGGCCTTTAAGATGTCCCAGGGCGCAAAAACCTCTACTGCCCTTGCTTCCTCCGCTGCCCAAATAAGAGCTCTCTCTCTCTCTCTTTCTCTCTCTCTCTCTCTCTCTCTCTCTCTGTCTCTCTCTCTGTCTCGCGTATAGAGGTTCTTACGGCCATGCATGATGCAGCGATGTCATGGCCTTATTACTTTGGATCACGGCCGTGGCTCCGTGTCGACGGTCAAGTGAAACAGAATGCGTGGGGTGAGTAGGTGCATGCTGGGAAAGGTACCTTGCGGGAAGCCGGAGCAGTCGTCGGCATACCTTATACAGAACAGCCATTCTTTGTTCTCTTTAGGGTTGTTGCCCGTGATCCAGAAAATATGCTTAAGCATCAGCTTAGGAACCAGTTGTGGTGTAGCAACCCAACGACATTGAAGACGTTGTCAAAAATCTGGCCCAGAGCTTCTCGCTTCTTCGCCGGCATCCTAGAGATGTCACCAAAGATGGGCTGGGACTCCGGGCAAACAGACGACGGCAGAGCACATTTATCAGCAGCAAGTAGAGCGTCGACTTTGCTGAAATGACTATATGTATACCGCCAGACATGCGAGCTCATAACCTTGCATTCGAGCCAGTGTACTGCAGAGGGAACGCCAGATGGGACTCAAGTGGACGCACGGATCCAATTCCAGTTATTGAGAGAATATTAACTATCTTTAATATGTTGCTTTCTCCGAAGCACTGACGACCGATGACCTAAAACAGTCTCGATGGCTTAAAAGTTTCCTTAAACAAAATGTTCTTGGTTTTCGGACTGATTTGATGCTAGTCCGCCCGTCTTTCTTGGGGGTTTTCCTGCAATCCAGTTTTTGTGGGCCAGCGCCAATAAGTTAAAGCCTGTGCAAGAACACTCGCCCCATTTACGTACAGTCTTTACTTGTCCTTCGTGCAAAAGAGTTGTCCCTAACGTAACCACCGATTTTCTTTATCAACGTAGGACAGGTATACAATCGGTTCTCATATGCAAACTACTCCAGCGACAGCTCAAGTTCACAACGTGCGTTCAGCCGGGGTGCCTTAGTACTTCCCCGCTGTCTCTTCCGTCAACTCCTTGCCGGGATTGCCGAGGGGCTTCCGAAAGCCAGACTCTACAATCAATGGACGTCTGTGAGAAACGGAGGGAAGTATGGGACTACGGTGGCGCCACATATTCACCTGGCGACAGTAGGCGATCCACGGAGATGTCCACGAGGGAGGCCTGTAGGCCGATCGAGTTGATGAAGAGGATGCGGCCGTCGAGCCAGAAGGAGAGCACGTGGTCGTTTGCCGTCCGCACCGGCACGTGCGAGGCGCTCGGGGCGCTCGGGGCGCGTTGCTCGAACTGCAGCGCCGCCTCGCCAGGGGCCAGCGTTAGCGCCACCTGCTGCACCACCGAGCGCAGCTGCAGGGCCCTCTGGAACTGCACCGGAGGAAGCGAATCTAAAGTGGTCGGGGGACTAGCGCAGCATCTTATGGTCACAGCTGTTGATGGTTTGTAGGGGGTGCTTATCGTGAAGGCCGCCATTGACAATGGGCCGGGGCGCATGGCGCCAGTATCGCGGTGTATGTGCCACCGAAGGCGCTGTTGGGGATATATACTTATATCGTGACCCCTCTCTATATGTATTCGCCAGTCTTGGCTGTAGAGGGAACTGATATCAGTTTTTTTCGCCTACAGATTTTTTTTTTGCATTTTTTCTCGAGCAGTCAGGCTTTATCTAGAAGGTGTCTAGGTTTAATAATTGGTCAATAAAATGTCACCTCGTAATAAACGAACCTTGCAGAAGCCTTAAAGCGGCCTTATATATTCGAGGAACCAATTTCGCTGGAGGGGACGTTTTACTGCTGACGTCCATACTGGGTTTGAGTCCTAATTTATTGATATGAGTTTGGTCGGGCTTGAAAATGCCGCTGACAGAGTTCTTCATTAGACACAGAAGCGGCGCTAAATATGCAGTCAGGTGGCAAATATGGCGAACAGAAAGACTCTTCTCAGCGTCCACATTGCCCACAAAAGCTCTTCGGTGAACTGGAGCACATACCCGTCAGACAACAGTTTTGGTTGCAGCCTACAAGCTCTACCATCTGGACATCTTTTGTAGTGTGAGGTCTACAGCGGTTTATTTTGTTTACGGAAGGATTTACCAACGCCGCCCACTCAAGAGCAGCCCGACTCACACTTGGGCGTAAATTCTTCGACCGTATAACAGTGTAACCGCCATGTCGAAAGAAAGTGATGCAAATATATTTAACTTAACGAATAAATCTTTCCATTGCACGTTACGCTTAGAGGTTTCCAGCTTTGTTAAAGCGGGAAATGTCTTCATAAATGAATCCATAACGGGACCCGCGGTGTCTCTAAGGGTGGGGTATTGAGCCCGACTCTTTTTAATATTTCGAAGGTCAGCGTTGAAAGATGTCTGCCACAATCGGTTGAAATCTCTACGTAGGCTGATGATATCTGTATTTGGTGCTCAGGCCGCACCAAAGGCCATGTGAGGCTCCAGTGTTCGGTAAGATCGATTGAAAAACTTCTCGCAAAGCGTGGCATTGATATATCACAGGCCAAGTGCGCTGCGAAAGAAGAAGCCCAGCGAAAAAGCCACACGGTGCATAAGATCCCGCTTTGACCAGCGCTTTTATGCTGTTTTTCTGCAGATTTCTTGATGTAAGTGGTATAATCTGCTGCGCCAAGTTACACCCGATCGATTGACACCAGTTCCAATTACATCGGAATAAACTTTTATTAAGCAGCAAGGTGTTGGTGTCAGGGGCACGACACCAGCACCTTGCTGTTTAAGAAAACTTTATTCCACCTCCTCCTCACCGTGTTCCACTGCGCGTGTCCTATACTGGAACCTTTTCTCACTTTTGAACTTGGAACACTGCCACGAAGGGTGCTGGGAGCGCTTTTTTTTACAGCGTACGTCTTTATTTTCTATCGCAAAAATCAAGCAGATATGTATTTCTATTTAAAAGAACAATGCAAACTTCTTTTACGCCAGAAGAAAATGGGTGCTAAAACGACGAAGTCGAAGTAGACACAAAAGCCCACACAGGCGGATACAGGTGTCTAGACCCCCAGATCTAAAGCGCTGGATATGGGGGCCCCAGCACCGTCCTCTTCTTGAATTTTTGCGCGCTACGGGTGCAGTGTTGCACAAATGAGAATATTTTCTTATGCCGTAGGGCAATCTTTCGCAGAAAAAGAGAGATACAGGTGTCTACTTCGTATTCGTCTGTTTAGCGCCCATTTTATTCATTCCAGTAAGCATGAACCAACAACGGCAGGAATTAATTTCCGGAAATGAGATTCCATTCGCTGGCTTTGAGAAGTTTTATGAAACTTAGCCTTGCGATTAGGGAAGCCGAGCATCTTCGCTGGTAACATCAGCGTTCGCAACGTAAGGTCAGTGAAACTGGAATAATTTTTTAGCACTAAGGTGTGAGAGCGACGAAAGTTTCTAGCTTCGGTACGCAGAGCTGCGAAATTATTGGGTTTCTATTTTTTTCTTGCGGGCGCTAAAATCAGAAAAGGAATACGGCAGTTAATAGAGAGTTTTAGCATAGCGGCTTCCCTACGCTAACGTTACGCCGGGGGTGCCGGGGCCCGACTGGGCAGGTGCGCAGTCGTTCCGCGGGAATGGGCACCCATGCCTCGCCGAGCCCGCGCATTCGTTCCGGTAAGAAACGACCTCCTCGCCGTACCCGTTCACGCATGCGTATAGTGGGGTCCCTGTAACTCGCCGCCGTAGCGTTAGCGTGCTCCAGCCGCTATGCTAAAACTCTGTAATGAGCAAAGAAGCAGAGCTGGAAACTTGGGCTGGTTTCGTGCAGGGTACCAAGCTCCTTCGGTTACGGACAAAACTAGATACTACCAGATATCCCCCACTATGTACCACATTAAAAAAAAAATTGGCTCCAATCCACGTTGTGAAGGTGGTTGGAAAGCAAAGCTATAAACTACGCCCACCACAATTTCCCATGCGACGTCACCTGAATTCACACACGTGGCTCTACAAAGAGTGAAATCAGAGATTCTACCAGCCGTTACCTGGAATTCGCGGGGGCGGTGTTCCGAACGCAGCAGCAGCGTCGGCCACGGCCTCGCTAGAGCGGCGGACGTTGTCGCTGTAGCCCGGCCGTGACTCGGGAGAAAGAAAACGGCGAGAGAGAGAGAAAACAACTTTATTGTGTGCCCGGTGGGAAAAGGAAGAGGTTGAAGGCGCTCCTCGGTCATGTTCTCACTTTTAGGCGGCAGCCAGGAGTCCTTGGACCGCGGCGGCGTCTTCAGCCATTCAACCCCCCGCCGCCGCCGCCTCCCCCTCGTTGGGAGTTTATTGTCCCGCACGCCACGAAAGTTCCGTTGGCTAGTAGAGGTAGAAAGCTTAAAGGGACCCAGAAAAGCCTTTTGTAAAACTTACAAAAGGCCTGTATTGTCGCGTAGCACCAATATAGCGATGCAATGCCGTTGTAATTATTGATCTACATTCAGTATTAGCTGTGCCAGAAGCAATTAAATGCACCTCTCTCCCTTTGCAGATCGATTCCTCCTCCCTCTCTGCTTCTTTCAAAGCAGCTGGAAACACTGGGAATAGGCATGTGACATCGGGACGCTCGAATTCCGTTCTGCGCTAGCTACATTCCTGCGCCTAGGCACACGTCAATCGCTGCGGATCCGCCTTTACACAGTCTGCAATCGTCCGTATCGTTCAATTGATGGATCCGGACCTCAAACAGCGTATCCTCGAAATGAGCGCGGATATGGGCTTCGACCCGTACAGCGACACCCCGCCTCTGAACGTCGACCTGGAGCCTACCGGCAGCAGCGACTCGTCGCCCGATCTAGGCAGCCCGCAAGCAGCCTCCGACGCCGAAGGAAGCAGGAAGAGCCGCCGGAAGCCAATGGAATTGACGTTGCCAGCGGCCGACCGCGCCGGCGATTGGGCGAACCAGGGGGCGCCTTGCCGTTGCGTCAGCCTCGATCGCCGTTGCGTCAGCAGCGATCGGCTCGCTGCGGCGTCGCGCTCATCGGCTGACAAAGGCTATCTTCAAAAATTGTTTACAAATTATCCGTACAACGCATGGGGCTTACACTTGGCTCAGAAATCCCCCGTTATGTGTTCTACCACCTGAATGCATTTTATTTCCACCTTCACAAAGCTTTGCTGGGTCCTTTAAGTTTGATTTAAAAAACCGGTTCAACACGTTTTCTCCGGGGTACTTTCAAATCCAAATTTGAATTTTCAAAATTTTCGAACCAATTTGGAAGCAAATTTGAGACGTGTGGTCACGAAACAGTGCGCTCAAAACGTGTTCCCCTTCTGAGCGTGGTGCTGCGGCGTGTAAGTTGTTTCCTTTTCCGAGCAGACAGCAGTGTTTGTGGACACTTCCTGGAGTAGGGGAACACGAAGCGACCAGCAGACGAAGAGCCGGTACTTCGGCTCGCCGAGTGCGGTCTCAACAATATTCTGACCCTGATTTGTAAACGCATTATAAATGTGCAAGCTAATCTTATACGAAGCTTCACTGGTCTTTTTAGATGCGGCCGCATCTCATTCACCCGCCTTGTCCCTGCATCCGGCGTCGTCGGCGTTGTCGTCGGCGTCCGCCCCTCCCCCATTCTCCTCGCCGCGCCAGCTGCGCTCTCCGCCGCTCACCCCCTGTCCTCTCCGATAGCGAAAGCTCTCTCGCGAGGGGCATTGGATTGGATTCGATTGGATTGGCTTGGATTGGCTTGGCTTAGCTTGGATTTGGATTGGATTAAAGTGGATTGTGTTGAATTGTGTTGCGTCATAGTCGCGGCAGACGCACTGGCGCCGGCGCGTTTCCCTCACCGTTATGCGCGCTATAAAACGCGGTGCCTGCGCCGCTCCGCTCCATCGTTCCAGCGCCGTTCCTCCGCTGTCCAACGCTGCAACGTGAACCCCCTATGCGTCGCATCTAGACAGGGGTTCCCGCGAGGGGAGGTGGTAGTATTCGTTCAGACCGGCCCTGCTACAGGCCCAGAAGAAAGCGCTCGCTACGGTATGTAGCGTTTTCTACAATTATTAATAGTTCGGCATGCCTGTTTAACCTTGCTATTTTGAAAATAGAAAACTTGTCACTCTACACGTCTAACTAAAAACCTTCAGGGTGCGTTTGAGCAGCTTTTGAACTTCAGTAGTCAGAAAGAAGAGGGGGGCGGTGCGTAACAAATCAGACTTGGCAGCTATGATTTTACGAAAAAAAGGGACAAAATATACATATCACGGCGTCAATGCATCGTCATGCTCTTGAATATTCTGGCCAGTTTTATTAAGATCAATCCTAAGTCGTTGGCTGAAGCCTCCTCGTGGTGGTGGCTCGGCAGCCGCAAGGACCTGTTGGGAAACAAGAATTTATAGATATACGATTGCATGCACTTTATTTCCTAACATTAAACAGAACGGTTAAACATTGGATCGACCACATATGTATTATTTCGGGTAGTGAAGTCGGTAGTAATCTGCGGAACTTTATTTCGCAATCACAATTGTGAAATGATATTAATTTGCGCTGTGACGAACGTCCACTTTGGATATACGCTCTCCGAGTACAATGCTTTCGCGTAAAATTACACAGACATAGCACGAAGTCGAATTGAAGTACAATCTACCCACCAGATATTGCTTTGTTCGCTATACCGTACAAAAGGCACACGATACAAGGCACAGCGATGGACGCAGGCACAACTGAGGGGCCTATAGACTATACCTTGCCTCCCGTCTGGAGGGTGCCGACAAAGCGCACATTCACGGCGGCTTGCTCCACCAGAGTTAACGGCAACAGACCCGCTCGGAGCTCTGCTCACTCGCTAAAGCGTCCCTTTGTTGTGTCTTTGCTGGGCTGTTCGCTCAGTCGCAATTAGTCAAACAATCTTGCCCAACCCTACATTGAATGATCCCTTGTGAGAAAGGTGGTGCCTGTCTCGCTATTCGCTCTAATCAAGCAACTCTAGGCCAACACGCGGAACGCACATCTAGTTAAAAACCGTTCCAGAGAAAATGGAACTGATTTGAAAAGTTACACCCTGAGGGCAGCGAACTCTAGCACGATGACTCCCGGCTTCACCAGAAGAGTCTGAGAATTGGTCGTGCGCCGTAGTGGCTCCGTGGCTAAGGCGTTGGTCTGGTGAGCCCAAAGACGCGGGTTCGATTCCCGGATGCGGCGGCAGCTTTTTGATGGAGGCGAAAAGCGAAAACTCCCGTGTGGGAGCTTTCGGCGCACATTAAACATCCCCAGGTGGTCAAATGTAATCCGGAGCCCTCCATTACGGCGCGCCTTATCGCCTGTGTAGCGTCGGCGCGTTAAACCTCATATCAATCAACCTTAGCCTCATAATCAAACATTGTAATAAATCTCATAATCAATCATATTTCAACCTCATAACGGATGAATCAATTGCTCAAATGCGCATGCGTGGATAAAAGGAGACATGTCTCACGTCGGGGTCCGTGGTCGATGTTCTCCCCGCGCTGCGTTCTAGCCGCGGCGGCGTAGTAGAATGGGGTCAGGTAGGGGGGCTTGTGGCGGGAGAAGTTCAACCTCGACCGCTACGTCAACGTCAACCGCTTCGACAACTTGGACCGCTTCCTCAACTTGGACTGCGCCGTGCAGAATCCTCCACATCGCCGTGCAACAGTGGCGCACACAGCTGCACGTATCGAGGTTGAGTCAAAGTGATATCGCATCTGCGGGATGACATGCATCCTGGCTGATTCATGCGGTGTATATGCAAAAGGGGCTGGAAAATAAATTTTTTCTTTGTTTTGCGGAGTTTGTAGCAGACTGTGTATGAGCAGCTGGTTCGCAATCTCTTCTTTGAAGAACGTAACCAACGAACTGTGCTCCCACTCTGAAATGGCGTAAATTATGATCAGCGCGTGCTTACTCAATATAAATCAGAAAGGCCCCGCCAACGCTGCCGAGATTTTTGCATAGTGACAAAGTACAAGTAGAAAAGAATTCGGGGCTCTTGTTATAATCCATGCCGCGCATGGGAAATTGGCAGGTGAATTTACCCTTCAAGAGGAAGGCAGCATTTTTTGATGGCAGCCATTTGCGGCCGCTGGCATAGCCGTTGCAGATAGGCGCGCCGATAAGAAGCTCGCAATTTGGTGAAGGCCCTGGACTCGGAGCGGTGCTGTGGTTTCAGAACAAACTCACCGTTGCAAGATTGTTTTACGGCAAAGCAGTATATGTCTAACGCGCCCCCCGACCCCCCCCCCCCCTCCCCTAGTTTTCATTCCGGTGTCATCGATTTACTCGGCGCCGCTCCGTGGCTCCTAGCTCCTTACCCCCATTGACACCTCTTTCACAACTATTTTTCCCTCTCCTCCACCGATGCCCCTTTGGCAAGATGCGCAGTCGGCTGCTAACGGCGGTAGTGCGGTTATCATATGACAGCGAAAAATAAACAGAAGCACAGATGGGCGTAAAGAAATGCACTGATGATTACTACACTCCCTAATATGAAATTTGTGCGCAGCGTGAGCTGCAGTCTTCTCGGTCACGGTGCATTTCTGCTGCACCTCAGGAAGTTATCGCGTGATCAGCGAACGCGCGGCGGCGTGCACTACTCTGCTGCTACCTAGCAGTGCGCCGCCGCCGCCGCCACCGCTGGCCAGAATCTTTGAAAACATGTTTGAACTTCCCGCGCAAATGTCACGTAGTTCGGATTAGCCCCGTACGAGGGAGCAGAGAGTATGTTGTTGCATATCGTGTTTGAACCTCCCGCACAAATCAGCGGAGAATGGAACAGCGACTGGGGAAAGTGTCAGATGGAGGGAGCTCCTTGGTGGCGATACATGAAACATGTGTGCGGGAAAGGCAGTGAGAGGGATGATGCCGTAGCCGCACGTGTTGTACTCCAGTTCACCCCTCGCTCCAATTCACCCTAACTTTCTTTTGTCGCTGCCGCGTTCTCTCACTCGGTTGCGCGGATATAACTAGACGCCGCGCTGCCGCGAAGCCCAGGTAATGGCTTGCAAAGGACTGCCCCCTAAAACGACCGACACCCTCCGTCGCCGTTTCCACTCAAATTCACTTCGCCAAGTAGCTGCTAATCCCTCCCGGTAGAAGAGAACCTTCCACGGTTGGAACGCGAGCTTGAGCTCATATTTCTTTCTCAGCTTGGAAGGCCTTCCGAGTGACATTTTCGCCGGTGTCTTTCACGCCTAAGTATGCACCATCACTGGTTGCCGGTTTATGCGTGTGCAGAGTTTGCGGATAGAAAAAAAGGGGGCATGCACGTAGAGCTAGGCTTCATGCCTCTACCGATGAAATCCGGGTTGTGCTGGTGGGAGATTTAGATGTCGAAATTACATGGCTCAATGCGGTTAGTCGGCTGTTCTTCTCAATCGAGTGGTTCGGGTGTGGGTTGATGTGTTACGCAGACATCTTACAAACACATTAAGATGTATACGAGGGGGAAGGAAAACGGACAGCCACGTGTTTGTGAGCGAGAACTGATCTCAAAGCCTTCTAGGTTTTAAATAATTATGGGACGGATGCATGTCGTTCGTTTGGAGGAAGAAGAGCAATAATTGAAGCGTTGGCCCGAACACAAGCGCGAATGGGTGCAAAAACAATGGAAAGCTGCTGCACCGCCGTTACCGCCTCAAGTTCGGCTCGTGGAGTAGCGGCGAATCCATCCCGCATGAATAGCAACTTTCCCGCTTGGAACTCCGGCGTGAGCCAATATCACTTCTTCAGAGTGCTTTCAGCGGATATTTTCGACGGCGTCTGTCACTTTTAGGGACGCGCACAAGACTGGTCGCTGGTTTATGCGTGCGCAGGTTTGTAGTGGAGAATAATGGAGAATAGCTATAGGTTTTATGCCCGTACTGATGAATGGGATCTCCGTTGCGCTGGAGCGAGGTTAAGCCGCGGACATTAAACGGACCAATGGGACCTTTCCGGGGTCCTTAGTGGTAGAACGGATTGGGTTTGTGTGTTAGGCTATGTTCAGATTACCGACGCAAAACCCGTATCGTGATCTATGGACGTAAAAAAATGCTACGTCACGCAGTTAGGTTAGCTGAGACGTGAATTGACGTCATTCTTTAAAGTTATTACTATAGTTGCGGCAACAGTCTGAACCTGGCCTTACACAAACAGTAAGATGCTTACTACGCTGGAGGGACACAGGCAGTTCCATGTTTATCTGCAGGAACAAATCTTGGTTTCGTCAGAGGTTCATTCAGCTAATTGGCTAGGAAGCATGCTCCTTCGCAAATTAGGATAAACGTTTTTTGTTTCGTGCACTCCGTGGATTTCATCCAGCTTTGCAGGTCATCCTTCTTCACAGAGTAGAGGGGCACTAATTTTTTAAACGGCTTTCATTTGCCCCTTTCACTGCACTTACAGCGGAACAAGTTTCTTGCGCCGCTTTAATATCGGCGCACGATAAATTCATTAAAGGGCCCCTGCAGCGATTTATTATTTATAATAATCTGAAATGTTGTTAGAATTAGGCAAAAACCGCACCCAGTAACCATATTGCAGGGTACAATGTCTTCCCCCGAAAAATATTAGGGCTCTACACCGATCCGATAACGCATAAACTTGCTCAAAACATTTTTCTGCCTTCTCGGTCTAGGCATTGCTGGCACTCTAAAGGGAAGTCACCCAGCAATAGAGCGGCTATTAGTCGGCTTCGGTTGAGTTACACCAGCTAGCGCACTCCATAGTGACTTCCAAAAAAAAAAAAACCGCAATAATATCAAAGCAGTAACTTATCTGCTGCAACGAGCGAATCACGCAGTGCCGCTCTGTGCAGACAATAACAGATAGACTTCGCAGTGCTTTCAGGCATAAAGGAACGAAGGAAATAGTTTATCAACAGTGCAGCAGGGTCCTTTCAACGAACAACATTAAAGGGGCCATGAAGACGAATACAAGGTTGGTTCACACATAAGAAAATTACTTTGTCCTAATAGCATTGATAAGAATTATCAGAAACCTCCAACAAATACTCGACATATTAAATAATGAATATCAAGCAGCGGCGACTCTCCCAGCCCCTTTCCGTTGACGTCTCTATGACGTCATGAATCTTGTTTGTACGACTGGCGAATGCCGACTACAGCCACCACGAACAAACGTAACTGGGGGACTGCAGTGGGGCCGCCGGACCCGTTTGATCACATCACTACAATGCTGATGAGCGGTTGAAACACGCATAACTACGTTTTTAGTATTGGCTTCTACTGCGCCATTTCTGCCCGTGTTGCGTCACTCCAGTACAAGGTTTCAACGTTTTAAAGCGAAAGCTTTCTTAGTGGGGGTGAACGCGCTCTGTCAAAAAAAAAAAAAAAACGAATGCATTTCCCCATAGACCGGTTCGTCGACCGGCGAGCTCTGATAAGATCTAAGGACACAGGGCGCGTGCGTGAAACCTGGATTTCATTCTGTCAAAACGGTTACTTGAAATCGCGGAAAAGGAACGGTTCTAGATAAGGGAATACCCGCATTGGTAAGGAAGAAGCTGTGCAGTAGAATATCTATCTCGTAATCGACGCATCCGTATATATTTAGATTGTTCGTAGATGCGTTTACTTAGTGCGGGAGAAATCGTAAAGTGGGTTCGGTATTTATTCGCTATTTGGGTCTTTGATGGCTTGAGGACCGATTGGACACCCTTATAGGGAAGTTTGGACAAACCTTTAGCTTTCGCGCTACTCTCAACTTTCCGCTAGCAGGAATGGTAATTATTCTATTACTTTTTGCCTTTTTTATATATACAAACGCGTTTCGAGGCCGACATGGCGCTGCATCGGTTACCGAAGACTACTTCCTTAAAACTGAATAGAATTGTACTTTGTCTTCATTGCCCGTATAAATTAATCGTTGTGGCCGGGTGCTACTTACCAGTCTACGACAATACCAGCGACAAACGAAAACAGGACGAGCCAGACCGTGAACGGGCCCTTCCACAGCCGTTCGGTCCAGAAGTGGCTGAGCGCCGATACCAGGCGTGGCACATCCACCGAGGACAGGGCGTCTACGAGGTCACGAAGCATGCTCAGCAGGCGTCGGCCTCTCAGCCGGTCTGCAATCGTGGCTACCGATCCGGTGTCTTCTGACCAGGAGGAAAGGAGGAAAATTTAGATCCTTTCCACTCTGTGAAGGCAGATGACCAGCGTAGCTTTGTAACACCGGAAACTGAGGTAACGCCCAATTTAAATGAAAGGTATGAACAAATTCCGTTTCTCTTGGGCCTTGACGGCCGCCATTCCCGAGAAAGACACACACATGCACACGCACACTTTTATCTTAACTCTACTGTTTTGGAAACGTCGGCTATTAATGATAATTAATTCGCCCAAATGCATTTTTAAGTGATGAGACGTATAAGCTTGAGGTAGAAATGGTGTTTTATTGGACTGCGATTTACGCGCTGATTGCGCGCTAATCGCACTTACACCTGGACAAGCATTTTCCAACGCCTCTGCAGTATTGAAGGTACTCGCGCTTCAAAGACGCGAGAAGTCTCGGGAGCGTTTGTTCTCGGACGTCAGAAATAAATGGAACCCTAGCAATACAAGCTTCGTCTGAAACAATCCACAAAATGGAGTTAGAAACGTGATAGATCGCTGTTTCCAATATACTGAGCGGATGACAGCTTTTTATGGCAAACCATCGGTATGCAGTTTTGATCGTCGGTCCGAACTTGCCTCCTCTGAGAACAGTATCACGGTTCGCCTGTTTTCTTTTCAAAAATCGTGGTCGCCCGACGCGGGCAATCACAATATACGAAATCGACTCCTTCAGCATCACAAATTCAGCCGCTTCGTCCCCTTTTTAGAGCATTGCTCACATTGTCACTACAAACAAGAAAGATTGAAGACGGACTCGGTTTCGAGAGTTCAAATTTGTTGGTTCCCAGGGAAAAAAGGAGATGAATGTAGGCGTAAACAGGTTTTTATGACGTCTACCATCACAATGGAAAGGAATTTAGGTTAGCCTAAGATCCAAACTGTTTTAACCAGCCACTTCAACGACACATCTCCGCCCTAAAATTTGTATTAAGGCTCCGCACACAAAGAAAGGGTTCTCAGTATCCATCTCACTTGGAAGAACAGAGACATGCTCCTTAACTAAGACGACTGTAACTGTTTTGGCCACTCGCAATGAGCTAACGTTTGCAATTTATTGTTTTAAAAGGTATTCGTAGGTTTCCCTTTGCTGTGCGATATCACCCACATCTCTATACCGTGGAGCGAGACGCAACGTCAGTTTGCGTACGACTCCTTTATGCACTTACTCAGCTTTCTTGCGTCATACGTAGTAACGGGTCGGCCGATGACATCAGTTGACCCGCCCTTTGCAGCATCTGGTTCATCCGCTGAACTTGAGATTCTGTTGGCAGTTTCCTCGGTATCTGTGCTCACGTCCTCCGCTGTGTTTACGCTCTCGGAAGTACTGTTTTCGTTCTCCAAGTCTCGGCCGTCTCCCGCACTCGCGTCTTTCTGCTCTGGCAAGTAGTACCTCCCTGCAGGAACGCCTGCCCCGCTACTTCCACCGTCAGCGGCTCTCTCGGAAACTCCGGTGTCGTTGGGACTCGTGCTGTCATTGACCACCATGTCAATGCTGGCGACAGGGTTGCTGGTTCGCCTTAGGAAGCCGATGCCCGGTACGGCATTCTTGACGGTGCGGCAGCTGTACCAGGCTAGGAGGACCGCGATGAGGACTCGGAAGGCCGTGATATCCGGGAAGACCATGGTGGAGTAGCTTTTGCGTCGAAGAAGTGGGTTGTGGCGTGAGCGCGTGGAGCGTGCATGGGTTAAGATGGCGACGATGATGATAACTGCCCTTGGTGAAGCCGGACTTTCTTATGGTTTTCGTGAATTCGCCATTGTAAGTGGAAGCGTTTTCTGATCAGCTCTTAGCTGTGTCACGAGCTGAATAAATAGTTTTCCATACATTCGCAGTTTGTGAGGTTTCACATGGCGTTTAACAGCCCCGACGCTAAGGTCTGCCTTGTGGTGAAACACTGGCGCCATCCTTCGGGGCGCACGCGCACTGTGTGCGCCTCTGTGTTGAGAGGGCCTGATAGATGTAGTTGTTGAACGACAGACGTGATTGGAGCTACCCAATCCGGCGTGTACTCGTGTCTCCGTGTGTCATCGTGAATAAACGGCCGCTTGTCGGCTCAGTCGGTTGTTGGGGCTCCAGCGGGTCTGGACTCGTTCTCGGTGGTCGTGCCTCCGGCCGTACCGTCACCCGTCGTGTGTCGCTCCAGTAGCCGGGCCCTTGTCGTCAGCCACCGCCCGCGACACAACACGGGTTTCTTGAAACTTGGCCAAAAGAATCGAGAAGAACGTCGTTTCCCCTACACGAAAATATCTTGCGCATAACGCCTAAAGGTAACGCTCTCTTCATGATTTTATCTCTATGATACTAGTTATCGATCTCTAATGAAGAAGAAGATAGCCATCAGCTATATCACGACACTACACAGAATCGATATTTAAATTCCCTTTCGTGCTCTAAAGGTAACGCTCTCTTCATGATTTTATCTCTATGATTCTAGTTATCGATCTCTAATGAAGAAGAAGATAGCCATCAGCTAAAGCACGACACTACACAGAATCGATATTTAAATTCCCTTTGGTGCGGTTCATCTGTCTTAGGGAAACCAATGGTCAGTGTCACTGACCGGAATCTCGACTGTTGTGTTCGACACAAGATTTGCCACTTCAGCCCTAGGTGAGATAGCCCATGAAATTATCTAGAAAAAAGAAGCAATAAACATTCCTGAGCACACGGTGTGCAGTTCGGTACCATTTCTACCATGGATGGAGTACCTCAGCCCAGGTACCGTTGCGACGTGGCCGCGACCTGGCCTCGAAAAACAGGAGCCTCGTGGTTCTTCAGTTTGGAGATGACCACTGTGCCCTCCCACTCCTCATTGATGCGGAAAAAGTTGGAGGGGAGTGTAATACCACAGTTCTCAGATCCTTGAATTTCGATGCTCTACATTCCAGGGGGCTACTAACCGGCTATAAAAGAAAGGCCATCATATAGAATAAAATGTCTCGGAGTCCGCCTTCAATGCGAGCGGTTGTTTCTACATCGTGCATTTCGAGGCCGTCGCCGTCACGACACTGCAGGGAGGAATGGGGCTGTTTGTACATTCTCACTTTACGAGGTACGGTGTGGATTATGTAAACCACAAGGCGGATGCAGGGAAATATTGAGGTAGGAAGATAATGTCGAGGCGTGTTCTGTGGGGGAAAGGATAGTTTGTATACGGCGTGAAGTGAATTTAAGGGGTTAACGGCGCACGTAAAATAGGGCAATCAAAGAAAAAAATACATTTCAAATTACTGAGAGAGGAACTCAGCGCTTGGTCGTCATTTTTTATGTCCTAATGGCATAACAAATATCACAAAACATCGGACGTAAAGTGGTGGCGCTGAGCCTTACTGTCACCGTCTTCATCGCCGATGCCTCCGCCGCTTAGAAAATAAAGGTCCAGTTTATTAGCGTGCTACCAAACGTTGATAATGTACATCGCACTCACCTCCGATCCTGGGTGGTACTGGGTGACACTAGCCATTGGGACAGGCCAGGTTGCGTCTGTGCGACGGGAAAATAGTGTTCTCAGCAGTAGGACTTCAAAGCAACACCTCGAGATATAAAATCCCGTCGTTATTTTGTTAGCGGAGCTACTCGTGTGTTCTTTGTATATTGCGAATTCTCAGAAGATTGTGTCGTGTGTCCTCTGATCTATCAGATTCCTCGTGATGGCTTTGTTTCACCATTCAAAGACAGCGTGTTTTTCTGTGGACTTTGATGACATTCAGTCCCGAAATAAAATGCCTCGCCAGGACTCGGCCCATCTTCAATTTTTGGGCGTGCGTAGACTAATTTAGCCAAAATTTAAAAAATAACGAGCATTTGTAAAGGGGCCCTGAAAGGTGTTTTGAGCACACTAAATGAACTAGCGCAATCTTTAGATTGGGTCGTCAACGTCAGCTGTGCCAAGTATTACTGTTTTACGTGCATTGGAAAGGTCACACGTTTGTTGCAAAGTTTGTCGCCCTTTTCTCACCCTTCCCTGCGTGTTTTTGGACGCCGCCATCTTCGCATATCTACGTCATCGATTCCCAGATGTTCGTCATGAGGTAGACATCCTGCTATCTGGCGGCTTTTTCACGCACTTCCGGCAAAGAGATGTGTCGTCTGCTCAGCGTCGGCTCGCCGGCTGATCTGCCAGCGGAGTGCCGGAGTGCTTGGACATTTTACAACAAACGAAACAAGTGTAAACAAACGCTTAACCGTTTGGGTTGAATGACGGCCATAACTCGACATCAATATTATCTTACGTGAGTACGTACCATATATAATTTCCTGTCTTATATTTGTTTAATGTCTTGTTCTTGTTCAACAAAGTTGACAAGTATGAACATATAAACCGGGCTTAGACGTTTATATTTGGCTGTGAGTATATAAGACTATTGCGCATGATCAATTTTGCTTTCGCCGGGTGGCTGAATCGAGTTACAGACAGACAGACGGACAGACAGACATACAGACCGACGAAAATTTCTGGGTTTAAGTAGCCCAAGAAAGACTATCGTCCTTAAAACAGATGAAGATTCGTCCACGCCGCCAGAAGCAACAGAACTTGCAGCCGAAGAGCAGCATTACCGAACATTCTCGCGTGTACGAACGCCGCGATCAACGTCGGTTGCGACAGCTGCCAAAACGCCCACAAGAAACTAGCCCGCTACCGGAAACTGGTAACAACACCGGAAATGCGACACCGTAACTCTCAGATATGACACAGGGTGGCGCTAGGCTCCAATGCGCATACATGTAAACGCAAACGCATCGAATTTGCCCAATTCGACAAACCAATGCGATACGCTACTGTCGCATTCATGTAAACGCGCTTATAGCTGCCTGCTCTCAAGGGCGCGCTAAGGCTGGTAGGGCGTTTTTGAAGCAATCAACGTTCGTTGTCAAGTGGTCTTGTTGACAGGGGAGTACTCCGTTCGTAACTCAAACTCCGCGCGCACTCAAAACAGAAAAAAAACGCCAAAACTGTGCGTACAGGTTCAGACATAGAAGAGGCTTGTACACAGCTCCGACGACGGCAAATCGTCTCAGGAAATGCGAGAAATAAGCCTCGAAGTTGACAAGCGACAGCCAATAGGACAGCCATGGCCTCAGTGACGTCGTTTAGGCCATGCCAGGGGTGCATAATGAGGAAAACGGATGAGAGCGCGTTTGGTTTTTCCGCGTCTTTCACGGTGATTTGCGCGCTCACCGCTTCACGTGCACGTGTAATATTTGGCTCAGATATTCCTGCCAGTGTAATCTAAAAGTCACGCAGGTTTGCTTGCACTGATCAAAGAGTGTTGCAGGGCCCCTTTAACCGTGCTCAAGGCACACGCAAAGACAACTGATGGGGTTATAGACTACGCACTTTGCCTCCCGTCTGGAAGGTGCCGACAATGCGCACATGCACGGCGGCTGGCTTCACCAGAGGCAATGGCAACAGACCCGCTCGGCGCTCTGATAAAGCGTCCCTTCATTGTGTTTTTTTTTCAGTGCTGTTCACCGAGTCAGATTTAGACGAACAATCTTGCCCAATCATACATTCAATTATCCCTTGTGAGAAGGGCGGTTTCTGTCTAACTGTTCGCTCTAAACAAACAATTCTACACCCACCCGTGGAAAGCACATCTGGTTAGAAACAGTTCGAAGGTTTCTGATTTCGAAGGTTCGACCCTTAGGGCCGTGAACTCTAGCATGAAACCTCCCTCTGAGCTTTGGTCTGCCGCAGCTGTGGCTCAGTGGCTTAGGCGTTGTGCTGCTGGATCCGAAGACGCGGGTTAGTATCCCGGCTGTGGCGGTCGCTTTTCTGATGGAAGGCGAAAGCGAAAACGCCCGTGTGCAGATTTCGGCGCACGTTAAAAGATACCCAGGTTGTCCAAATTAATCCGGAGCCCTCCATTACGGCGCGCCTCATCGCCTGTGTAGCGTCGGCGCGTTAAACCTCATAATCAAACAGTCTGAGCCTCATAATGAAACCTCATAATCAATCTCATAATTAAACATTATAACAAATGAATCAATTGGTCAAATGCGCATTTACGGATAAAAGGAGATATGTCTGACTTTGAGGTGTTGTGTTGTCCGAAGATTCATCGTGGTAGAAGTCCCTCATAAGACTATCTATAGGATAGTTAGATACGTCATGTTCGGAGTTGAACTCTACGTCCAGATTAAATACCTGTGAGCCTTCATCATTGTTGAAACCTACGTCAGAATCGGATACGTGTGAGTCTTCAGGCGTCGTAGCTGAACTGGGCTCGGACTCCCACAGGTTTTCGTTGTCAGCCTCTGTGCCAAGGTCTGACAAAGAGCCAGTTTCTTTTGGCTGCAAGAATATTCTACACAGGAAAAAATCCTTGGCTGCATTGGTCGCACTGCAGTGAACAGACAGCCAACAAGTTACACATAATTAAACTACACTTGAGACCATCCACCACCAACACACGCAACAGATACGCAGAAGTCGCTTCGTCTATGCTACTAGTTTTGCGTCAGTGTGGTGGGAAATTTGAAAGTTTTAAAACATTTTTGTGATTGTTCGGTTAAACAATAGGGCTTCGTGACTGGAACGGAGCTGTGTGGGTTACCAAAGGCTAGTTCCTGCTAACTGAACAAAGTTTGTTTTAATCTTTATTCCTTAAACAAAGTTAATTTTTGTGGCAGTGTCTAACTAACCTCGAAAAGACGACACCAGCTAAAAATCCCCCAATGTACAGGAAGAGTTGGGGAGAGAGGCTGTGACACAGCCAGTCCAGAAAGACCAAAAGGTTGGAGAACGCTGAAAGGAGGCCCGTCACCACCGCCGAGGGCAGGTCTAGAAGTATTTGTGCAGAGAATATCGAGAAGACCTCTAGCGGCACGTTCACGGTAAGGAAGAAGTCCAGCATTTTTCGAAGCATTCTCAGAAGTTGTGGACCGCTCCCAGCATTGGCAATCGGGGATGTCCATGCTGTATCCGCTGTCAAGGAGAGAAACAAAAAGAATTACATCCTTTCCACTCTCTGCAGATGATCAGTAGAGCTTTTTAGGACACGACAGAGAGGTAACACGGAATTTAAATCAAAGGTGTCATCATCAGAATCATCATCATGATCTTCTTCTTCTTCGCCAACAGCCTACTTAGGTGCACTGTAGGAAGAAGGCCTTTCCTACTGACCTCAAACCACTCCTGTAATTCGCTGCTCGAGTCCGAGCTTTGCTTCCGAACTTCCTTATTTCTTCCCTCGATAGAGGTTTTGGCGCTCTCCTTCTTCTTGACCTGACTCGAGGCATCACTCTCTTACCTTGGTCGCCCACAGGTTTTCGTATATTTCGCCTAACTACATGGCCCGAGTTTGTTCTGTGCTCTGAGAAGCTCGTTTCTTGTATGAACAGCTAAACGTATGAACAAATTCTGTTTCTCTCGAGCCTCGACGGCCATTATTCCTGCGAAAGACGAACACATACACGCACACACTTTTATCTTGACTATACTGATTAAAAATATGTTCGTATTGATGACAACCAATCCATCCCATTTGAATATCCAAGTCACGAGACGTTGAAGCCTGAGGAAGAAATGGTAGTTTAAACGACCTTCGAATTAAGTGGTGATTGCGCGCTAATCGTACTCACACCTGAACATTCATTTCCCAACGCCCCTGGGTATATTCAAACGCCCCGCGATTCAAAGCGCGTGAAATCTCGGGAGTGTTTGTTCTCGGGCGTACAAATACGTGGAACCATAGCAGCACAAGCTTAGCTTAAAAAATCCACAGTATAGAGTTGGAAACGTGACAGATCACTCTTTCCAACGAGTCAGTAGAAGAAAGCTAATTCTGGTAAATCATCACCCAGTTATGATCATGTGGCCGCACTTCTCTTGTGAGAAAAATCTACAGGTGCAGCCGTTCTTTTTTCAAGAATTGTGGTCATCGTATTTGGGCAATCATTCTGTACGAAATAGACTCGTTAAGTATCACAAATCGAACCGCTTCGTCCCCACTTTAGAGCATCATTTAAATCCTTACGAAAATATTTGTCATCCCTTTGTGAAAAACTGGCAGAAGCGGGAAAGTATCACACATCAAAAGTGCGTGAAAAATGCGGCAAAACCTTCGCTAAAATTACGTGAGAACCTTCGCTAAAAGGTCTTCGAACCTTCTATGAAAGTGCACCTAATCGATCGTCCAATCTTCAAACATACCAACAGCATGCGCAGAATGGAAGCACGCGACATTTTTTGCGCACTAAGTTAACGCATCTAAAAATGGTCTAACTGTACACTAGCCGGCTGTATTTTCGGATTCCAAAATTCAGACCTATGGATATTCCGGACTTTCCCGAGGAACCGCTAATTGTCCTATAGAAGTAGTGTATATAAACAACGGATATTTAGGACAAACTATATTCAAATGTTTCATATTTCGGACACAATTTCCCGCGACACTGCCGGGCGTGCGACTTTAGCACGACGCAATTTTAAATCCTAAGCCGCCTGGCTAGCTTCGGATGGATGAGGAGTGGCTTGACTCCCGCCGAGCTAGCAAACTTTCATCTTGGAGCTGTAATTTTGCATGTAGTCTGCGGCAGAAGCAATCTCGAAAGCCGGAAACGGGTCATTCGTGGACCGACACTCCCGAACACTCACAATCATCAACGCAAGACATTGCCAGCGCTTTGGCGTTGTTGTCGAATGTTTACGAAGAAAATGTGACGCTTTCAGAGATGCAAGAAGACGTTCTCACTGGAAAGAACTTAAGGCAAGGAAGGTAGTGAAATAAAATAAGTTAGTTTCTGCGACTCACGGGATCTTCGGACTGCTCTGTTAGCCGGACAGTTTTTCGTGCCCCTCCTTGTCCGAAAAATCCTTCGGCTACTGTATACCGATACGTGGTTCATGGGATAGAGGTGTAGCATTGCACTCCTTCTGCTTTATCGATGCGTGTATTGGCTTATCTAGAAGCGTTCCTTTTTCGGGATTTTCGATAACCGCTTCCACACAACAGAAGTCCAGTGTCACGCACGCGCCCTGTGTCCATAGATCTCGTCACAGCTTTGCGGTCGAGCAACCAGCCATTGGGGAAGTGCATTAGTTTTTTTTAAAGGTCAGCATCGGTCCCAATACAAAGTTTGCGCTTTTAAAGACAACACGCATTGAGGATGGATTCAGTTTCGAGAGTTAAAATTTGTAGGTTCGCAGAGAAAAAAAGGAGATGAATGTAAGCATAAACACTTAACTTTTTTGACGTCTACCATCACAAGGAAAAGAGGGTATATGTCAGGAAAACCAACCACTTCAACGAGAACTCATCTCACTTGTGAGAAGGGAGACATACTCTTTACCCTGGACGACTGTAATTATTCAGGCAAGTCGGAAGGAGAGAACGCTTGCATTGTCGTGTTTAACAAGTTATTCTTAGGCTTCCATTTATTGTGCAACATCGCCCGCATCTGTATACGGTGGAGCGAGACGCAACGTAAGTTTGCGTTATCCATAAGGTGCGTTACTAACATATGACTTCCTTGTGCACTTGCTCTTTTTAGGGGCGAAGCTTCTAAAGCCATGGGTCTGTCCATCCCTTGTGTCTCGTGGTACGTGACCGCCGCATGCTTTCGGAGATGTCGCAAAGTGGGCCGCGTTGCACGCGCAAGAACCGGCTGCAACCGGCAGCGCAAACTCGGCACCGGGAGCGCGAGCTTGTCTGTGTTCGCCAACGGAGGCGCGAGCGCACGAGCACTGCGAGGGGGAGATCCCGCAAGAGATCACGCCACGAACGCAGGCAGTCGTTCTCGGAGATCGAACGAGACGCAAGGACCTTTGCTCGTTTCCTCTCGTCTTGTTCGGGCGCAAGTTCGCCCTAAATAAAAGTTCTTTCTTTACCGTTGTGTCCCATCCTACGTGACAAATTGTGGTAGAGGTGCGGGGTAGTCCTCGATGGCGCGGGGTCTTTCACCAGGTCTGGGCCTGGGAGCATTGACTCCGAAAATAAAAGTTGATTTGTACAATGTACGCACACAGTCTCTTACGTCTTTCTTAATGATGTAATGGGCGAACTTTCACGGGAGAGTTCCGGTTACCGATGATCTCCCCCTCTCGAGCTTCGCCCCACTTATCATCATTCATTCCGTGGATATGGCGTGATTTTTTTTTGTTGCGCCGTGCGCGGCAACTGGTAGGCCAATGTCCTGTTTTGACTCACCTTTAGGTCCCCCTTTTCTGTCTTCTTCATTTTGAGGTTCCGCTGACGGGCGTATGGCCTCCAACAGTGACGCCTGCAACGCCGTAACGTTAGAAGCCATTTTGTGATTGCTTTCACTCACAATCTTGGTAATAGGGCCGTCGCTACGTACTCGATAACTGATTTGGTGAGGCATCAACTCCATCGGTGACCAGACCCAAAGGGCCAGCAGTACGCTGAGAAGGCCACCAATGATCTGCATTGGCGTCGGCATTCTTGAAGTGGACAGGAACGGTGGGCGAACGATATGGCGAACTAGAAGGTGTAGGCTGACGACGATGATGATAACTGCCCTTGGTGAAAGTGAAAATTACGTGACGTTGTTCGTTGATGGCCCATTTTAAGTGGAAGTATTTTGAGATCGGCTCTCAGTTGGGTCCCGTGCTTCCGGCTGAATAAACAGCTTTGCATGCATTCAGAATTTCTGAGGATTATTTAATGTGTAGCCGCCTTTTACAGCAGGGTCGCAGCCCCCTGGTGGAAGACCACCAAAATGCTGGCATCTCAAAACCCCGATACTACAGAGCTCTTTCCCCTGTCAACCATGGGACGAGGCCGCTCACCGAGCTCGAGAGAACCGAGTCTTCTGATCCTCAAGCCGGGAGATGGCCAGTGCGCCCTCCCACTGCTCAATGATGGGGGAAAGGTTGGAGGGGAGGAATGGGGGCTTTCTGCCTTCACAAGTAATGGGGTACGGTGGGTGGATGGATGATGTGGGTCAGAAAGCGCATGCAGAGAAGTATTGAGGTAGGAAGGCAAGTTCAAGGCGAATTCCGGGGGGCAAAGGATTGGTTTCTATACCGCGTAATGGGCCTTGAAGGGGTTCACAGCGTGCGCAGCATAGGACAATCGAGGGAGAAAGACAGGACAAAGCGCTGAGACAGGAACACGGCGCTTTGTCCTGTCTTTCTTTCTTGGTTGTCTCAGTCTACGTACGCCCTAAACCCATCAAAGTTGCCCCAACAACTAGCCCAACAAGCCATCCTGCATTAGGCGGCGTCGCTGAGCCTTACTGTCACCCCTGTTCATCGTGAACGCCTACGCCGCTTAGAAAATGAAGGTTCAGTTTAATGCAGACCCTCCAAAATTTGATAATGAACACCGCCCTCCCCTGCGGCCTCGACTTGGCACTATATGACAGCACACATATGGACCGGCAGGGTGTCGAACCGGAACCGGAACCGAACCGAAAACCGGAACCGAACCCGAATTTTCGCCCGGAACCGGAACTGAACCGGAACCGTATTTTTTCCGCCATTTTGGAACTGAACCCGAACCGGAACGAATCGAAGGAACCGTTCCGAACCGGTTCCGGGGCCTCAAAAATGCGATTTCTAGTTTTCCATGTCGGTACCCTACCTTGCGTCTGAAGATATTTTGCCACTCGCTAGACAGAACCATGAAATATTTTGCGTAGTCTGCAGTTCCCAAGGCCCATCATGTTCTCTTCTAATTACCGTAATTACCCGATTCTACCGCGCACTTTTTTTCCGGAAAAATAGGTCGAAAAATCGCATGCGCGTTAGAATCGGATACGAAACCGAAATTGCCGAAACAGCGGAAATTTTTTCCCACCCATCGCCATCGCCATATCAAGATGGCGCCAAAGCTACTTTTAGCAACGATTTTTCGGACGCAGGAAGCATAGGCGCCTAAGCTTTTCTATCGGCGTTCACACAAATCGTCAAATCGTTCCACTTGCGCGCTTGATAACAGCAATGGCAGAAGCGGCTCTCACGCGTTTAAAACGAGCGGTCGGCTGAAGCGTAAAACTCTGGAGAAGCTCGCGGGATGGGCGTGCGAGGCGTGGGCCAAGATCCCATCGACCACGGTCGAACGTTCGTTCAGAAGTCGCGAACGTGCTTGACGGCACCGAGGACAAGGTGTTGTGGTCAGCGGAGAGCGGCGAGGAGTGAGATGAGTGAGATTACTTCGGAAAATAAATCGCCCGTTTCTCTCGCATTCGTTTTTCTTGCTCACAAAGTTCCGTGCTCATTATAATCGAAGGTGCAAGTTTTTTAGTTTGTTTTTTTTTTCCCAGGAAAATCGGGTGCGCGTTAGAATCGGGTAATTACGGTATTGCCCTCAATTTAGTGTAAAGTTGTCCGTATAACAATCACTTTGCGTTAGGTACTGCCTATCTCTCCCAATTATCTTTTACATTTAGCATAACTTAAGTTATAACGCATATTGCGAGGCAACATATCATGGAATATTCTTCATGGTTTCTATCTACATGGTGTTTAAAATCGTGTAAAGTTTTCAATGTGTTGTTAATTCGCAGGCATACCTGTCCGCTTGTGAAGGCCTTCAGGGACACCGTCAACAATAAATCCATATCTTCCACTTATTCTAGTTTGAATGGGCCGTTATATACAAACAGCACTGAGACACCAACACTCGCAGTTCTCAAAATTAACGTCACTTTTTCTTGTATACAGAGCCGTTGTGTCCTTTGGTTACTGCTCTAAGAGAACATGAGATATAAAAAAATGGGGAATCCTAAATTCCACTATTAAAGTATATTTGATAGCCTTTTCATGTTATCTTGAATCTGCTCAACCTTAAACTTACGAGGCGGATGGATTGAAGTCGATTAGTGTGGGTTAGCGGGTAGACTGGGGTGAATTAGGTGAGTGAATGAGCTAATGTGAATTAGTGGGACTGGTGTGTTGATTAATTTGGAATAAAGGAATTAGCGGGTCAGTTAAGGCGGATTCGACGGTAAGACCAAACATGATATCTTTGGGGTCCTTGGCATTTAGAAATTTTGCAGCGTTCTCCTTCTCGACAAATCAGGAAATTTTGTCACGCACAAAGTATCCGCAAAGTTATGTGACGACGCCTGAATGCTATAAAAGTCTTTCTTTATGCCCGTATTGCGCTATTAGGTTTTTGCTATATTAACATTGACATCTCGGACTAAAGTTACTAACTAATTGCTTAATGCATATTTTATATTCATTAATAGGTTTTCGAAACGTGTGTATATATGAGGGGAGACAGTTGGAAAGAAACTAAACTGCAAAAAAAAAAGGAGGGACGATCTACTGGTTTGATGCAAAGACGCCCAATAGCATTCTTTAATACCTTCTCTTTGTGTAACCCTTCTGCAGCCTCCCACGCGTGTAGCATCTCAACCCCCGAACACAGCCCCCTCTAAGCTGAGGAAGCGGCGATAGCACGTGCGCTTAGCCAAAGCGGCGCCAAAACTCTCATAACAGACTCTTAGGAGGCATGGCCCAACTTTGCCAACGGTCGATTGCATGTTACAACACTTCCGATGATAAATTAGAGACCACCAACGTGACCAGTCACGATTGTATGAGCACCAGCTCATACTGGCATCCCCGGCAAACAAGATCACCAACCTCGTGGGTCGAGATTTGACTCGCTTAGCCAGCGCTGATGAAGCCCGGCCCGAGTGCATGCATCCTGCAGTCATAGACCAGGAAGTTACTCAGCACTATGGCCTCTTCCATAGAACGTATTCCTCCCACCACAAATTGCTACCGATTAACCAGGAAAGATTACTCCGCACCCTGTGGGCATACCCACAAAACACCAGACAACACCAGACCAGACAACACCTTCCCACACAACACCAGACTTCACCTCTTTGACGGGACAGAACTCTCTCCATTTTGTTGCTTCTGTGGAGAGCCTGGGAACCTCATACACATAGTAGGCGGCTGCGACAAGTGTGCCGTAGATCCATTCAACCTCCACGTTTTCATAGAGAATTGGGAGACAGCCATGGCCAGCTCCGGCCTGGAAGATCAGTTGCTCTTGATGGAAACGACTGTCGATTCAGCCCCCTCGAATGAGGTCGCCTCTCTGAAACTTTGCCTCGATTGAATTAAACTTAATTCTCTCTCTCTCTCTCTCTCTCTCTCTCTCTCTCTCTCTCTCTCTCTCTCTCTCTCTCTCTCTCTCTCTCTCTACAAGTGATCATTACTGTTGCTTGTGACTTCACTTGGCTATCATCTTTCCTAGAGCCCAATTGCTGTCACCAGTCGCTGAACGGCCATTAGCAAGTTCCTATCTCCGGTGCTTCCCTATCCAATGCCGTCCTATACACGCCGTCCAATGAGTCTTTGTATCCATTCTTTCTTTCTAACAGTTCTGTTAGCAGATAAAAGAGGAGCAGAAGGAAATTTCTCTAAATGCCACCTCCCACGTTTGGCAGTCGGCGCCACATACTCGTCACACTACCATAGAAAACATTTTGCAGGTACAGTTAAAGGAGCTCTTCAACACTTTAGATAAACTCGCCGCGGTGGCTCAGTGGCTAAGGCGTTGCTGCTGAGCACACAGACGCGATTTAGATTCCCGGCCGCGGCGGCCACTTTTCTGATGGAAGCGAAAAGCGGAAACGTTCGTGTGTCCGAAATTTCGGCGCACGTAAAGATCCCCAGGTGGTCAAAATTATTCCGGAGCCCTTCACTATGGTGCGCCTCGCCGTCGGCGTTGCGTGGGCGCGTTAAACCCAACAACAAACAAATAAATAAAATAAATAAATAAATAAATCAACACTTTCCATAAACGCTTTCACTCTTCTTCGCATCTGGAAGCACTGCGAAAACTATAGCTATTGCCAGCACAGAGAACAGTGCGTGATTTGCTCGTCGCTGCGGACACACCTTCCGTTTCTGCTTCGCTTTTGTGGCTTTTTTTTTAAGTGGCTATCAAATGCGCTCTATTCTGAAACTTAAGGAAAGCCGGCAAACAGCCGCTACACCGCTGTAATGACGTCATTCAGCGGTCGAAGAATGCGAAGACCGGGAAGGAGAGAAAAATATTTTGAGCAAGTTTCTAAGTTATCTTACGAGGAGGTAGCAGTAATTTTTGGCTGAGGCACATTGCGACCCCATAGTCTAATGTGTTGGTTGGCTACTTTCTGCAAGCACTCAAGATTTAGAAAAAAGTTGAAAAAAGTGTTGCAGGGTCGCATGAGTTTGGCGAAGACAAAATATTTGGACAAAGAAACCTTCATTATGACTGTTTTTATGCCGACTTTATAAGGAAACGAAAAACGAGCAAAAAAAAATTAACAGAAAAATCACGCCTGCTTTTTTTTTTCGAACCCGTTTGAACCGGTTCGAACCGGTTCGAACCGGAACGGAATGGTGCTCTGGAACTGAACCCGAACCGAACCCGAAAGGCTTGAACCCGAACCCGAACCGAACCCGAAAAAATTCCGGTTCGACACCCTGTGGACCGGTCAAGTAGCGTCTGTGCGACTCGGTAATAGGGCTCTCAGCATGAACTCGCAGCGACGCTTCGTGATATAAAAGTCCGTTGAGATCTCGTTGAACGAGCTATGGGGATCACAACCTCTAATAAATCGACGAGCGAGTGAAAATGCAAACGATTTCGCCTGTATGAAGAGCCGCAAACAGAACTACAGCAGATCGCTAAGGCCTGGCTTGATTGCAAACGTGAAGACCCGCCATTGAATACGAAGAGAAAGCGATACAATTGCTGGGGCGCGATGAAATTGTTTTTTTTTTCATAATACTTGACCCGCGTCCCAACTGGACGCTTCTTGCGACGTCAGTGATAAGCCAGAGTGTCTTTAAAGGGGACCTGAATAGGGTAGTGAACGTTAATCGCGGTGAACGCGACCATGGGCGGCGCTGGGAAACCTGTATTCGTTGTCTCTTCTACTTCAGTCGGGCTGTTGCTATCCCTGCAATTTCTTGGCACTCGGGAGACGTTTGAGGCTCGCCCGCAAGAGATTGTGCGTGAGTACAACGTTTTATCGCAAAAAAGTTGCAGCTGACATCTACGTTTGGGGCTTCAGATGTAAGACGCGATGGCGTTACTTCGACTCCCAGGCAACATTTTCGAACAAACTTTGCTGTATTTACGGTAAATGCTTCACGAGAACTGAAGGTCTGCGCAAGAGAGGCAGTGCCAACGAGGGATTTTATTCGCCGTGGCCCAGGAAAGATGAAGACTATATGCGCTTCCGCGGCTTGAGATGTGAGCATGAAAGGCTGCAGCAGCGGGGTGATGGTCAGTTTCAGCGAGAAGGGGTCTGTTTGAGTGGTTCTGTATGTTTATTCTGGCATGTTTAAGCTTGAGCATTTTTTTCTTTTTGAGAAGAGAGTGAGAGAGAGAGTGTGTGAAAATCCTTGTTACGGAAGGAATAGTTGCGGTTTAGGAAAAGTGTGTTTTTGGCAGTGGCCTGAAGAGTGGAACCTGAAGTTTATAGGCGCAGATGAAGCAGCTCTTCATAGCGGCCTCTCATCAGCTTGTGCTGAGCTTGAGCTAATGACCTGATCAAACCTGCCTCGCATGTATCGATAGAAGTGGAATATGCAATGTTTGGGTTGTTCTGCCTTGAGCATATCCTTGGGAATGGCTAGGTTGCCTAGAAAAAGGTGGATGTTTCTTTTGGTTTTAGCAGAGCGATGTTTCATGTGCGATGTTCCCACCGAGCAACTTTTCCCACACAGATTTGTAGAAACTTGTGTTGGTTTATTGTTCACGGAGTTTTCGATTCATCGGAACTGGGACGCCCGTGAAGCAAGGGAAAAACTCGTGTGCCTTTAGGCGTAGTATGAGGTGACGCTCTTAGCTTTTTCTTGGAGGGGAGTGCGAAGTGGTGGTCGCAAGGAGCGCGGTATGTGAGTTCATGTGCCTCTTCGTCGGCGCTTCGTTCTCTTTCAGACTCGTGTTTCCGGCTGTCCAGGTAACGTTAATAACATTCTGAATTGTGGAAGGGAGTATCTTACCGAAGTGTTTAGGTATTCCGCCTGCAGGAAACAGTTTGATGCCCTTTGAGGGTCTCTAAAGATGTTTACGCTTTGATTGGACACTTCCGCTAGTCGGATTGCCAATATGATGTCTCCAACATCCGTCTCTTTGTTTCTCTATATAGAAGGTCAGTAATATCACCTAAGTAATCAGCTAGAAGAATATCTGCGTTGTACTGTCGTACATACCGGAGTCGGTGTATACTCTGGTCTAATGATATCGGAACTTTCTTCAAATGAACATAATCCTGCCATATCGCCTATTCTTGCATAGGTTTGCATTCATTTTTTTGGTAGAGGAGAGTTTTTATGCGGAGTCGCTGGATCGCTGGCATGTCTATTGTGGCGTGCAGTCGTTTCATTTCGGAGTGGGTGCCTTTCATACGACGATCCCTGCTTTCCCAGCCGATCTCTTGGTGCTAGGAGAGGGGTTCCTCTAATTTCTTCAAAAGTATTATGAAGACGGAATTTGAGGGCCTATTCATCGCATCACTACCAATATTCTATTTGGGTCGACTGCAGTACAAGGGCCACTCCAAATTGACCTTCACCGCTGTTGTCCTTCGCTGCCCGAGTCCATTGTTTGCCTCCGAATGTTATTTTATCCGTTCATCGAGTTAATGGGCTTTCTCTTCTATACCCGTCACTGGCTGTCCATTCTGTTATCGTGGTGGTCCAGGTTTGTCAGTTCGTGTCACGGTCGAAGTTGAGGACTGCCGTATGTTCTGTCCAGATGGTGGTGTTTCTTTTATTTTGTTCCATGCGGGTAAATTTGTGGTACGGTTGGTTCTAGAATATCCGGCTCATCATCAGTGGCTGAATGATTCTTACCGTTTCTTCTTCTTTGCTTCCTGCTATTCTCTTGAATAGGCGTTGTTATTGTCCGTAATTGGTTAAACGATTTTTCTTTTTTGGCGATTGTGAATTCAGTTCTGCCGCTTGATTCTAAAGCCACGCAAACATTCTTACGTGTCTGTACTCTGGAGGGCATCCGTACCTGTTTTAGAAGGATTTTAAGCTTGGTCGTGTGGTGCCCTCCGTCGTTTGCCAATCGGAGCTTGCAGAGGAGAGAGAAGCCGCCGCCCGCCTGAACAGCCCACGGGAAGAGACGCTGCCAGCCCAGGCGACCGTCGTCGAGGCGAACGACGCGTCAACGAAGAGGGCCCGGCGCCGGCTTCGCAAATTCTCAAAAACTTACACCGCGCGCCTTTTCGACACTAAGAGACACACCATCATTCAGCTTCCCGTCAGCTTGTCATGCCGAATGACCCAGCCACCTCCGACGCGACAGAGGTACTCAGGCTAAGCACCCTCGTCTTTTGACACACAATAGGACGGGATCAAAACATGCTCTCCGCGGCTCCGAACTTGGCGTCCGTGCGGCTACATGAAAGGGACACGGGATAGCACCTACCTGCGGACGCGACGCCGATACATTAGCCACCGGCGGCTTTCATTAATTAAATGAGGAGCCCGAACTTAACAGCTGGTACAGGTAGAGAGCTTTGATTTGAGAGCGTTGAGAGCGGGTTTTGAAAAAAAAAACAAAAACAAAAAAAACCCGCCGCGGTGGCTCAGTGGCTAAGCCGTTGCGCTGCTAAACTCGAGGTCGCGGATTCGATTACCGGCCGCGGCGGCCGCTTTTTTGATGGAGGCAAAAAACAAAAACACCCGTGTGTACGAGATTTCGGCGCACGTTAAAGATCCCCAGGTGGTCAAAATTAATCCGGAGCCCTCCACTACGGCACGCCTCATCGCCTGATTTGCGTCGGTGCGTTAAAACCCCACAATGAATCAAGCTTGGATTTAAAAAAAAAACCGATTGAAGACGTTTTCTCCTCGGTAATTTCTAATCCAATTTTGAATTTTCAAAATTTTCAAAATTTGGAAGGAAAGAGACCTGTGGTCAAAAAACAGTGCGCTCAAAACGTGTTCCCCTTGTGAGCGTGGTGATGCGGTGTGTAAGATGTTTCCTTTTCCGAGCGCACAGCAGTGTTTGTGGACGCTTCCTGGAGTGGGAACACGAAGCGACCAGCAGACGAAGAGCCTGTACTCCGGCTCGCCGAGTGCGGTCTCAACAATATTCTGACCCTGATTTGTAAACGCATTATACGAAGCTTCACTGGGCTTTTTCGTTCAGACCGGCCCTGCTAAAGGCCCAGAAGAAAGCGCTCGCTACAGTATGTAGCGTTTTCTACAATTACTAATAGTTCGGCATGCCTGTTTAACCATGCTTTTTTGAAAATAGAAAACTTGTCACTCTGCACGTCTAACTACAAACCTTCAGTGTCCGTTTGAGAAGTTTGTGAGCTTCAGTAGTCAGAAACAAGGAGCAGTGCGTAAGAACTCATGTTTGGCAGCTGTGATTTTACAAAAAAAAAGGATATAATATACACATCACGGCGTCAATGCATCGTCATGCTGTTGATTATTCAGGCCACTTTTGTTAAGATCCGATCCTAAGTCATTGGCTGAAGACTCCTGGATGTGGTGGTTGGGCAGCGGCCAGGTCCTGCTGGAAAACAAGAGTTAATAGATATACAATTGCATGCACTTTATTTCTAATATTAAACGAAATGGTCAGACATCAGATCAGCCACATAAATATTAGTTCGGGTAGTGGTGTCGGCAGAACTTTATTTCGCAATGGCAATTGTGGAATTACATTAGTTTGCACCCGGACGAACGCCCACTTTTGATGTGCGCTCTCCGAATCCGATGCTTTCCCGTAAAATTACACAGACGAAGCACGAAGTCAAATTGAAAGATCATCTACCGACCAGATATTGCTTCCTTCACAAAACTGCGCCCTAACGCACACGATAATAAGAACACGGAGGGATGCACGTGCAACTGATGGGGCTGTAGACTACCCGCCTTGCCTCCCGTCTGGAGGGTGCCGACAACACGCACATGTACGGCAGCTTGCGCCACAAAAGGCAATGGCAACAGACCCGCTCGGAGCTCCGCTGTCTCGCTAAATCGTCCCTTCGTTGTATCTTTGAAGTGCTGTTCGTGAGTCAGATTTAGACAAAACAGTCTCGCCCAATCGTACATTCAATTATCCCTTGTGAGAAGGGTGGTTTCTGCCGAATTTTTCGTTCTAAACAAGCAACTCTACACCCACCCGTGGAAAACATATACAATACAATACAATACAATACAATACAATACAATACAATACAATACAATACGTTTATTTCATCATCATTACATGATGACAGGGGCCCGCAGTAAAAGCTGCAAAAGCTCAAAAGAAAGCTCCCGTAAACGCTCCAAAAAACAGCTTGACTGAAGCTGCCGACCCCTAACTTGGCGAACAGCAAGGATCAAGATGAGAAAAAGAAAATACAACCAAATGTACATAACACCAATACACAGGAACACTGGGATAGCATTTCTAAGCCTTGTTACAACCTACTACGGAAAAGTAAAAAAAAAAACATGAAAAAAGAAGATGCACAGTGGAACAAAAAGTTAGGAATAAAAAGCTGCAATGGTTTGTATTTGCAAAAAAAGGACAGAAGACATTCAAACGAAGTACACTTTTTCAAAGTACACTTTGAGTACACTTTTTCAAAGTACACATATTCAAAGGAAGTACACAAAGGAAGTACACAAAGAGATAACATAAATTATAAAAAAAATGATAATAACTCTCTATTTGTGAATCTTTCAAGGGGTGTGTTTTTAGCTGCGAAGCTATTGAGCAGTCGCGGAAGCTTGTTTTCCAGGGTTTGCGTGCCATAACTTGTTCGGTATGTTTGAACGTTATATGTATCTGTATTTCTTGTTCTGCTTATATGTTTTCGCGGCTCCAGCAAAGCAATCTTACGAAGTAGAAATGTACTATATTTAATTTCACGCTTGAACGAATGACACAGACGATAGTCATATAATTTAGTTACAGGCACAATTTTGTGCTTGGCAAAAAGTTCGGTTGTTGTGTGCCACCGAGGAAGGTTTTCCATTACGCGTAAGAAGCTCAGATTAGAATATCTGGTTAGAAACTGTTACACAAACTAAAACTGATTTCAAAGGTTCGACCCTTGGGGCCGTGAAGTCTAGCATGATGCCTCCTTTCTTCAACAGTAGAGTCTGAGCATTGGTCTTCAGCGGCAGCGGTTCAGTGGCTAAGGAGTTGTGCTGCTGAGCCCAAAAGTGCCGGTTCGATTTCCAAGCGTGGCGGCCACTTTTCTGGTGAAGGCTAAGAGCGAAAAAGCCCGTGTTTCCGAGATTTCGGCGCACATTAAACATCCCCAAATGGTCAAATGTAATCAGGAACCCTCCATTACGGCGTGCCTTATCGCCTGTGTAGCGTCGGCGCGTTAAATCTCATATCAATCAATCTGAGCCTCATATTCAAACGTTATAATCAATCTCATAATAAATCATATTTAAACCTCATAATTCATGAATCAATTGCTCAAATGCGAATGCGTGGATAAAAGGAGACAAGTCTCACGTCGTGGCCCGTGGTCGACGTTCTCCCCGCGCTGCGTGCTAGCCGCGGCGGCGTCTTAGAAGGGCGTCAGGGAGGGGGGCTTGTGGCGGAAGAAGTTCTTCAACCTCGACCACTTCCTCAACTTGGACTGCGCCGCCCACCATCCTCCACATCGCCGTGCAATAGCCGCACACACTGCACGCATCCAGTTTGAGTCAAAGTAATATCGCATCTGCTGGATGACATGCATCCTGGCTGATTCATGTGGTGGATTTTCAAAAGTGGCTGGGAAATGAAGTTTCTTTGTTTTGCGAAGTTTGTAGCACACTGTGTTTGAGCAGCGGGTTCACGATCTCCTCATTGAAGAGAGTAACCAAAAAATTTTTTATGAAACATCCCCCTCGCGATGGGCACGGTCAAATGCAGAGCATTTTCGGGGGGCGCACGACGTTAAGTAGGTTGGGTTACGTTAATGTTGTTGCAGTTGTTGCTGTTGGTTGTTATTGTTGTTGGTTGTTATTGTTGTTGTTGTTATAATTATTATTGTAATTAATGAGGAGTCGTAATTAAGTGGTCACGTGACATCCCTTAATATCTGGTTCGAAAGAAATTGACAGCGAGAGCGAACGCCGAGAACCGCCCCATCACGGCACGACCGCGCAATGACCACGTCACGAATACGTCACGATCACGCCACAACTGTTGTTGCTCCCGCGCCAAACTACGACGCATGCGCGCCCCACCCGTTGCTGAACGCGATCCGAGCACGCAGAGAACACGCGAGGAGCAGCGGAAAGCAGACGAGGAGGAGTGGGGGAGAGGGCGCACCTGGAACGGCTATTGCGGACGCCGAGGCACTCCAACGCCGACAACGCCGGGTGACATCGTGATTTAAAGAAATGCTCTGCATTTAAAAATGTGCTCGCACTCTTAAATGGCGTGAATTATGAACAGGGCGTTCAGTATAAAGCCCCAACCACATGGAGCGGTTTTGCAAGCGACTTGGGGAGCGACGCGACTAGCGACGAACTGCGTTTCGCCGCCGACCAAGTCGCTCATTGAATCGCTCGGTTCTGGGTCGCCAGAAACAGTCGCTCGCCTCCCGGAAGTGGCCTCAGTGACTAGCCAATACGAGAGCTCCTACGTAAGCACGCAACCTCCGGTTTTGGAAGAGAACGGAGGGAAGGTTTTGCAAATCCACGCAGACGGCATTTGCGGTGCAGCGGCAAAGAAAGCTTTGCGTGGCAAAACTTGTGTACACGCTGAAGCAGAGACCCGTGTGGGAAAGACGCGTCAAGAAAGCGAATTCTTAGCGGCTTTCATGTTGGAGCCGAGAGACGGCGCGCAGAAGGACAAGCGTGCGCTATCGCTAACCCAAACCAGTTTTAGAGATGGAATGAAGTGTAAAAAGCAAGGTAGAAAGGCGTAATACTTTTTAGTCATGCTTTTTATGACAAATGAACAAAAAAATATGTTTGCAAACAACCAGCGTACCAACCGCGTTACTATGCGCAGTGCGGCAACATTGAAATCGCCATCCTCAGTCGCTCGAGCCGTCGCTGTCATGTGGTTGCCTCGGCGAGCGACTTCGGTTCGGCGACTGCGGATCCTAGTGGCGTCGCTCGTCGCGTCGCTGGAAAAATCGCTCCATGTGGTTAGCGCTTAAATAAGAAATGCCCCGCCATCATTGCCGAGATTTTTGCATAGTGAATAAGTACAAGTGGAAAAGAATTCGGGGTTCTTGTTATAATCCATGCCGCGCGTGGGAAATTGGCAGGTGAATTTACCATTTAAGAGGAAGGCAGCATTTTTTGATGGCAGCCGTTTGCGGCCGCTGGCAGAGCCGTTGCGGATAGGCCCGCCGATAAGAAGCTCGCAATATTGGTGAGAGGCCCTGGACTCGGAGCGGCGCTGTGGTTTCAGAACTCAGCGTTGCATGCATTGTTTTTAAATGGCTTTCATTTGCCCCCTTGCGCCGTTCCTTATTTCCTTGCGGCGCTTTAATGTCGGCGCACGATAAATCCAATAAAGGGCCCCTGAAACCATTTATTATTTATTGCCAACCTGAAATATTCTTTGAACTATAGTTCTAACTATATAGCGCTTTTTAGGATTATAGTGCGCCTTTTGCCTGCAGGCAAAAAGCGCACACAGCAATGATATTGCAGGGTAGAATGTCTTCCCCCGAAAAATATTAGGGCTCTACACCGATCCGATAACGCATAAACTTGTTCAAAACATTTCTCTGCCTTCTCGGTCTAGGCATTGCTTGCACCCTAAAGGAAAGTCAGCCCAGCGATAGAGCGGCTATCAGCTGGCTTCGATTCAGTTACACCAACTAGCGCATTCCATAGTGACTTCCACACTACTGCAACAATATCAAAGCAGAAACTTATCTGCTGTGACGAGCGAATCACGCAGTGCCGCTCTGTGCAGGCAATAACTAATACATTTCGCTGTGCTTTCAGGCATAAAGGAACGAATGAAAGCGTTTATGAACAGAGCAGCAGGGTCCTTTCAACGAACGACATTAAAGGGGCCATGAAGACGAATACAAGGTTTGTTCACACATAACAAAACTACTTTGTCCTAATAACATTGATAAGAATTATCAGAAACCTCCAACAAATCCTCGAGATATAAAGAATGAATATCAAGCAGTGCCGGCTCTCCCAGCCCCTTTCCATTGACGTTTCTATGACGTCACAGAATCTTGTTTATACGATTCGAGAATGCCGACTACAGCCGCCACAAGCAAACACGACTGGGCAATTGCCGTTTGGCCGCTGGACCCATTTGATCGCATCACTACAATGCTGATAAGCAGTTGAAACACGCATAACTACGTTTTTAGTATTGGCCTTTACTGCGTCACTTGTGCCCGTGTTGCGTCACTCCAGTACGAGGTTTCAACGTTTTAAAGCGAAAGCTTTCTTAGTTGGAGTGAACGCGCTCAGTCAAAAAATGAATGCATTTCCCCATAGACAAGTTTGTCGACCGGCGAGCTCTGATAAGATCTTTGGACACAGGGCGCGTGCGTGAAACCTGGATTTCATTGTGTCAAAACAGTTACTTGAAATCACGGAAAAGGAACGGTTCCAGATAAGCGAATACCCGCATCGGTCATAAAGAAGGTGTGCAGTAGAATATCTATCTCGTAATAGACGCATCCGTATACATTCAGATTGTTCGTAGACTGTGCGTTTACTTAGTGCGGGAGAAATCGTACCGTGGGTCCGTTATTGTTTCGCTATTTGGGTCTTTGAATGCTTGAGGACCGATTGAACACCCTTATAGGGACGTTTGGACAAACCTTTAGCTTTCGCGCTACTCTCAACTTTCTGTAAGAAGGAACGGTAGTTCTTCTATTACGTTTTGCATTTTTTTTGGTCCACAAACGCGCTTCGTGGCCGGCATGGCGCTGAGAGGGTTACCGAAGGCTAGTTCCTTCAAGTTGTACAGGGTTGTATTTTGTCTTCATCGCCCGTATAAATAATTGTTGCAGGGTGCTACTTACCAGCCTACGACACCGCCAGCGAGGAATGAAACCAGGACGGGCCAGTCCGCGAACAGGCCCTTCCAGAGCCAATCGGTCCAGAAGTGGCTGAGCGCCGATACCAGGCGTGGCACATCCACCGAGGACAGGGCGTCCAGGAGGTCACGAAGCATGCTCAGCAGGCGTGCCATGATCAGCCGGTCTGCAATCGTGGCTGCCGATCCGGTATCCTCTGAACAGGAGGACAGCAGGAAAATTGAGATACTTTCCCCTCTGTGAAGGTAGATGGGCAGCCAAGCTTTTTAACACGGGACACAGAGGTGACGCCGAAGTTAAATGAAAGGTATGAAGAAATTCTATTTCTCTTGGGCCTTGACGGCCGCCATTCCCAAGAAAGACACACGCATGCACGCGCAGCCTTTTATCCTAACTACACTCCTGGAAACGGCGCTTATTAATATTAACTAATTTTTTACGCATGCATATTCAAGTGATGAGACGTATAAGCTTAGGGTAGAAATGATGTTTTTATTGCCCTGCGATTTACGCGGTCATTCCTCGGTAGTCATACCCACACCTGGACATGCATTTTCCAACACACCTGCGGTATTGAGCCGACTAGCGCTTCAAAGACGCGTCAAGTCTCGGGGGGGGGGGGGGGGGGGGGGGGTTGTTCTCGGACGTGAGGAATACATGGGACCTTAGCAACACCAGCTTAACCTGAAACAATCCACAGTATGGAGTTCGAATCGTGATTAATTGCTGTTTCCAACTGCTGAGCGGATGACAGCTTTTTATGGCAAATCATCGCTATGCAGTTTCGATCGTCGGTCCGCAGTTTTCTTCTCTACGAGAAAATCAAGGTGTGCCAGGTCGCCGGATGCAGGCAATTACTATTTACGAAATAGACTCCTTCAGTGTCACAAATCCAACCGCTTCGTCTCCTCTCGAGAGCATTATTCTCATTGTCACGAAGAACACGAAAGCTTCAGGACGGACTCGGTTTCGAGAGTTCAAATTTGTAGGTTCCCAGGGAAAAAAGGAGATGAATGTATAAGCATAAACAGGGTTTTATGACGTCTGCATTCACAATGGAAAGCGATTTATGTTAGCCTCTATTCCAAACCGGTTCAACCAGCCTCTTTATTGACACATCTCCGTCCTAAAGTTCGTATTCAGGCAGGACGCACAAGGAAAGGGTCCTCACTATTCACCTCACTTGTTAGAAGAGAGGCATACTCCTTAACTTAGACGACTGTAACTGTTTTGGCAACTCGCAATGAGCTAACGTTTGCAATGCCTTGTTTTAAAAGTTATTCGTAGGTTTCCATTTACTGTGCGATATCACCCACATCTGTATACTGTGGAGTGAGACACAACGTGAGTTTGCGTTAACCATATGGTGCGTTATTAACGTAAGACTTCTTTTTGCACTTACTCAGCTTTCTTGGGTCATACGTGGTAACAGGTCGGCCAATGGCATCAGTTGACCCGCCCTTTCCAGCATCTGCTTCGTTCGCTGAACTTGCGATTCCGTCGGCAGTTTCCTCGGTCTCTGTGCTGTCGTCCGCCGCCGTGCTTACGCTCTCGGGAAAAATGTCTTCGTTCGCCAAGCCTCGGCCGCCTTTCGTACTCGGTTCTGCGGTGGTGAATACGAAGTACAGTTCTGGCAAGACGTACCGCCAGGCATCCTTCGCTGCCGCTGCATCCCTACCTGCAGGAACGTCTGCCCCGCTTCTTCCATGGTCAGCGGCTCTCTCGGGAACTCCGGGGTCGTTGGGACTCGTGCTGTCATTGAGCACCATGTCAATGCTGGCTACAGGGTTGCTGGTTCGCCTCACGAAGCCGATGTCCGGTACGCCATTCTTGACGACGTGGCAGCTGTTCCAGGCTAGGAGGACCACGATGAGGACTCGGAAGGCCGTGATATCCGAGAGGATCATGGTGGAGCTTTTGCGACGAAGAAGTTGTTGTTGTTGTTGGTCCAAAAAAAAAAAATGGCTCGTACCCACTCAGGGGGATTGGCCAGGAAATGGGCGCTAACTGAGAGAAGAGAAAAAACTAATTTGGATTAAAAGAAGAAAAGTGGATAATTACAGAAAAAGGTGAGTATGAGCGGGAGTAAAAAGATAATAAGTAAACTGCCAGAAAATAAGGTGCGGTAGCAGATAGAGCTCACCAACTACAAAATCAGCACAAATGAATAAGGAAAGGATTGGCCGAAGGACATTCGTGGAAATTATGTAAGAAAATTAAAGAAAGAAGATTCGGCAACGAAGGGGAGGCAGAGAGCGGGAAGGCAAAGGATACAGGCGCAGACATGTTTTTAAGAGCAGCCCGCCATCTTGAATTAGCTGCTAGCACGGCAGACGGCGTGATTCAAAGATGAATGAGTGTACAGCGCGGCAAAGATCCCCGCGGCAAAAACCCAGTACTGTGGCCCCAAATGATAATATTAGAGGAAGAGTGAGTGGGTGGGCCAATTGATTAAAAGGGTTTTCCAAATATCTTTTTCGTAGGGAGGCAAACCGTCGGCAGTGGAGGAGAAAATGTTCTATAGTCTCTAATTCATTGCAAAATACACAAAGGGGTGAAGGGGCCAGATCACAGCGGTACAAATAATAATTTAAATTTGGTACGCCACAGCGAAAGTTAGTTAGGCTAACTTAGCATTCGCGTGATTGGCTAATCCGGCACTTCCAGGAGAACCGGTTGCGGCGTGAGCGCGTGGAGCGTGCATGGTTTAAGATGGCGGCGATGATGATAACTGCCCTGGGAGAAGCCGGAAACTTTGCTATTGTTTTCGTGAATTCGCCATTTTAAGTGGAAGCGTGTTCTGATCGGCTCTCAGCAGTGTCACGAACTTCCGGCTGAATAAATAGCTTTGCATTCATTCGCAGTGCTGTGACGTTTCGTATAACGTTTAACAGTAGCGGCGCTGACTGACTGAATAAACTTTATTGAAGTAAAGATGCAGGAAAGGGAGTAGGGGAGAAAAGGATGGGAGAATGATAGGTGGAATTCTTTGTTCAGTGCTCCAGTGGCTTCTACTCCCGTCTTCACCCGGCTGATAGGTCCTTTTGGATCTGTAAGTTGAGGTGTCGTTCTCCCTGCTCGTGCCGCGGACCGTGCCGGCGCCCGTCGCGTGTTGCTCCAGTCACCGGGCCCTTGTCGTCGGCCACCACCCGCGACACAACACCGGTTTCTTGACTTCGAACCACGTCATATTCATGGGTGGAGTTGAGAAACTTGGCGAAAAGAATAGAGAAGGATGACGTTTCCCTTACAGGAAAATACCTTTTGCGTAACGCCTAAAGGTAACGCTCTCTTCATGATTTTATCTCTATGATACTAGTTATCGATCTCTAATGAAGCAGAAGATAGCCATCACCTAAAGCACGACACTACACAAAATCGATATTTAAATTCCCTTTGGTGCTGTTCTTCTGTCTTAGGCGAACCAATGGTCAGTGTCACTGACCGGAATCTCGAATGTTGTGTTCGACGCAATATTTGCCACTTCATCCCTAGATGAGGTACCTCTAGAAATTATCTAGAAAAAAATTCCCCCGCATTTCCCCGAGGGGGAGAATGTGAAAGTGCGAATGCACGGTTGTCGGCCCGCTTGCGGCGCTTGCGCTCGGCCCCCGCAGCCCACCGCCTCGCCGCCTTCTCTTCCATCTCTTCCATCGGGTTTGTAGTATCACGTGTACACCACGCAGTTATCAAGACGCTATAACGCCGCTGAGTCGCCAACGCACGCCGCTGACGACGTAGTTTGAATGCGTTAAAGATATAAAGCGCGTTACTGACACCGATATCAGCGTCGCGTCCGTGGCTTATTCGGTAGAGCGTCGGGCTGCGGCCCGCAAAGTCCTCGGATCGAAACCTGGCGCCGGATGCTGTTTGTTTTTTAAATATAGAGGAGCACTGCGGACGCCGCCGCCGCCGGCGGTGGATGGTTTGGGGTCGCTTATAAAGTGCATTCGCACTTAAAAAAGGAGCAATAAACATTCCTGAGCACACGGTGTGCAGTTCGGTACCATTTCTACCATGGATGGAGTACCTCAGCCCAGGTACCCTTGCGACCTGGCCGCGGCCTGGGCTCGAAAAACCTGAGCCTTGTGGTTCTTCAGTTGGGAGATGGCCACTGTGCCCTCCCACTTCTGATCGATGGGGAAAAAGTTGGAGGGGAGTGTAATACCACAGTTCTCAGATCCTTGAATTTCGATGCTCTACATTCCAGGGGGCTACTACCCGGCTATAAAAGAAAGGCCATCATATAGAATAAAATGTCTTGGAGTCCACCTTCAATGCGAGCGGTTGTTTCTACATCGTGCATTTCGAGGCCGTCGCCGTCACGACACTGCAGGGAGGAATGGGGCTGTTTGTACATTCTCACTTTACGAGGTACGGTGTGGATTATGTAAACCACAAGGCGGATGCAGGGAAATATTGAGGTAGGAAGATAATGTCGAGGCGTGTTCTGTGGGGGAAAGGATAGTTTGTATGCGGCGTGAAGTGAATTTAAGGGGTTAACGACGCACGTAAAATAGGGCAATCAAAGAAAAAAGACATTTCAAAGTACTGAGACAGGAATTCAGCGCTTTCTCGTCATTTCTTTTTTAATGTCCTATTGGCGTTACAAATAGCGCAAAACATCCGACGTAAAGTGGTGGCGCTGAGCCTTACTGTCACCGTCTTCATCGCCGATGCCTCCGCCGCTTAGAAAATAAAGGTCCAGTTTATTAGCGTGCTACCAAACCTTGATAATGTACACCGCACTCACCTCCGATCCTGGGTGGTACTGGGTGACACTAGCCATTGGGACAGGCCAGGTTGCGTCTGTGCGACGGGAAAATAGTGTTCTCAGCAGTAGGACTTCAAAGCAACACCTCGAGATATAAAATCCCGTCGTTATTTTGTTAGCGGAGCTACTCGTGTGTTCTTTGTATGTTGCGAACTCTCAGAAGATTGTGTCGTGTGTCCTCTGATGTATCAGATTCCTCGTGATGGTTTTGTTTCACCATTCAAAGACAGCGTATTTTTAGGTAGAATTTGTTGACATTTAGTCACTAAATAAAGTGCCTTGCCTGGACTCAGCCCATCTTCAATTTTCGTGCGTGCGTAGACTAATTTAGCGAAGATTGAAAGAACAACGAGCATTTGTTAATATGCTGACGATCGAACCCCGTCCCGCTGCACCGCAAACTGCAGTGATAGTCACTTTGTCGAAACGGTTAACACTAACGGCAGTACTACTGCGGGGCTTTTACTTGCAAATTTATATGAGGAGGCCAGAATCGCTCATCCAGGTTAGTTGATTTAGCGCAAGTGCGAAGTGTGACGAATTAAAAAAATGGGTCCAATCCACGCTGTGAAGATGGCTGCACTGCGAAGCTGTAAACGACACCCCCAACGATTATTTATGTTGCGTCACGTGAATTCACAGGCGCTGACTACAAAACCACCGTCTGTCTCCCTGTCTCCACGTGTAGCTTAGTTGGCGTAGCTTAGTTGCAAGCCGACGTGCTCTCTCACCGCTTCTCCTAAGGCCCATGGAAGATCCATGGCGGTTTCATTAGTTTATTTGTGTAGCCTGGATGTAGCCAGTAGTAGCCTGGGCCGTTTCTTTGTGTAGCCAGTAGTAGCCTGGGAGTTTTCTGCTGGCGTGTACACTATTTGTTTTCGTGGTTAGAGAGGTATATACTGTTTCGCAGTATTACAGGCCGCTGCCACCTCCTAGATGTGAAATCTCCTTTGAAGTCAAGAAATAAAAATAGGCCAATGTTCCCAGTGGTCAAGTGAAGAATGTGATCTAGAAAAATGACAAAGAAAAACATAGATCATGGACACCAATCTCACTCACGCAGCAAAGAGCGTGATGGACGCTCATGAATATCTAGTTGTATGCAACACTGAAAAATCCTTTTATTTATATGTATAATGACTAAAAGTAAAATCAAGCTCCACGTTCAAAGAACAGCATTTACATCTGCACTCTTAAAAGGTGACAAAGAAAAGGTGTGCGTAGCTAACAGCAAAAGCACTTGGATGAAAGGACGCCTCCTAATACCATCTCATTCCGGTTGCACGAACCGACGTGTCCAGTTCAAAGCGGTCACCACTGTGCTTTCAAAGCCGTCGGTTCTTGCGTTCCAATTTCTTCTGTTTCTTCTCGTCCATCTCCGGAGGCGGTGGCTGAAAGAACCACGGCCCCAAAAAGTTCACCCAGAACGAGTAGCACGCGTAGCCAGGAGCCGAAAGCCAGAGGAACCAGGCGTACGTGGAAAAGAGGGAAAGCGTCTGCACTGCAGCAGTCAAGATGATCAGGTCCTTGAGGTGCTCCGCCATGCCGCCCATGCCGAGGTCCATGCCGCCGTCCAGGAGCTGGCCGCTGTCCGAGTACGACGCGCGGGCCATGTACCGCATCGTCTGGACGCAGCCGCCATAGACCATAGCAGAGAACAAGAACAGCAATGCGTATGCTAAGGTCAAGGAGTCCCTCCACAGTACCAGGTGGGCCAGAAGGTTTGAAGCCGGCGCTGAAATCGCCATGATAGCGTAGAACTTGATGGTCTGCTTGTTGTCCTCCACTATCTGCTTCTGGCCCTTGGTTGCTTGTTTCCGCTTGTGGGCTGCCATTGACGCCTTGCCTTCAGATCTTCTAGTCCAACAGAAGACTTGGGGGTGAGGCAGCTGCGACGTGGGTCTGCAGAATTCCCAGAGAAGCGCTTGGCACATGTCCACGTAGTGGATTGCCCAACGCGTTCGTGTTACTAGATCTCGATGGTCATGTGGGGTTGAGAAACTCATTCAAGGTGATAGCACCACACCTATACGTAGCCTATATCTATGGTAATAAATGCATTTTGTGGTTTTGACTATCTATTTTCTAAACGGCAATGACATGAAACCTCCTATGTACACCAGCGTATCCTTGTGGTTCACTTTTGCTATTGCCGATATCTTCATCCTCGGAATCTTATAGTGTATTATTTAAATACCTCATATAATAAAATTGTTCTGTTATGATTAAAATAGGCATCATTACCATCATCCCAGTGAAGTTCTTCCAACAACTCTGCTTCCAACTGCTTCTACCCGTCGGAAGCGCCGCCGTGCGGATCGCGGACGGTTTGTCCCGTCTGAGCAAACGATACTTTAGAAACAGCTGCGAGAGCCCCGACGGGCATAGAGTTTCATGAAAACAATATTGGCATGAAACGGTGTTGAAGGGCTGACGAGACCGAAAACGCAGATGTTCGCTTAAGAGGAACTCGCCTGATTATATTCTTATGGAACTTACTAATTACCAGTAAGAAAAATTTGCAAATGCACAAGAATATTTCTAATGGCATCATAGAGTTTCATGCTAATATACTCTAGAGGGAAATCTGGCGCCACTGTCTAGGGGAGCATCGCTCCAGCGAGCATTCCGTCATGTACCGGGCAGGCACGTTCCACTTGTCCTTGGCATGGCTCACGAACAGGCTGAAAAGTTGCCTCTGGCTGCAAAAATGCAAAAGTATTATTGCAGAAGGTTAATCGAATTTGTTTTATTATTACAAATTTAAACCTCCAGAAACATGTATTTGCCAGGGAATATTTAGAAGGTTCATGCAAGATGTACAAAAAAACGATGTTACCAGTTTTTATTGATTTTGGCTTCAAGACGAAATAGAAGCCATGTGGCTAACCAAGCCAAGGAGGCGAGGAACGTGATGATGATGATGATGATTATTAATGGCTTTTCCTTTAAATCTGGGCGTCGGTTGTCAGCAACCGACTTGCCTGTTTTAATACGTTTACTTGCCCTACTCCCAGCTAACCTATAAATTTGCTTCCTCCCTCCCATCTCTGACTCTTTTCTGTTTTAAACTCATTGCCCCCACCCCCCTTTTTTCTCCCCTCGCTGTTCTAAATTCTCATCCATATGATCACCATGCATATGATTACTCCGCCTGCGTACCCATCCCTTCCCTACTTTTCCTCCACCACCACTCCAGTCGCCTCTTCGTCACCTCTATGGCCCTGAAGTTGAGGCTCCCCCTCGTCCCAAATCCCAAAGCCTCCGCCAGCGTCGTTTCCCCCTCACCCCGCGATGGCCGTATTTCTGTGCAGCTCCTGACAATATGGTCTATAGTTTCCCGATCACTGCCGCAGCATGCACACGTTTCATCCTGCTGCCTGTAGCTACCCGTGTATGCCCGGGTTCTCAGGCACCCTGCCCGTGCCTCGAAGAGCAACGCACTGCCTCTGGTATTGCCATAGAATCCCTCCTTCTTAATTTCCCGTTTCTCTGCCCTATAAGACTCCAGGGTTTTTTTCGCTTCCATTCTCTATGCCCACTTCGTCGTCTCTGCTGCCTTTACCTGCTTTTTAACTATTGTGTAAACCCCGCTTTCCCGTACCAACTTTCCGTACCCCTTGGTCAGCTTTCTGGTCCTCCGTCTCCACCGCGTGTCCACGCTCCTCATATACAGGTACTTAAACACCCTCGCGGCCCATTTTTCGTCCTCAATGTCACGAAGTCGCTCCCCAAACTTTATCTTGCTCTGCGCCTCCCTCGCCTCGAAAGACGACCAGCCCATATCCTCTTGTACCGCTTCATTTGTAGTTTTGCTGTGGGCCCCTAGGGCCAATCTACCTACCGCCCTCTGATTTACTTCCAGGCCCGCTTGGGTCTCTGGCTTCATGCACAGAACCGTTGCTAGCTGCAATGGCACCCCCCACGGCGGCCCGCGAATGCAGCGGCAGATTTTCCTCGAGTATATATTAGTATGAAACTCAATGAATGGCATAGTTGGCTTCATTTAGCAATATGTCATATCTTTGATGAAATGAAAAAAGACGCGCATTTTCGGTTTATCTAGATTTCGGTAGGTGGCACTAGCTGTATAGCAAGCGATAGTTTTATTTTCTCATTTCAGTACTGGAGCGACATATGCTTAAAATAATCAAGCTAGGCCGTTGTGAACCTTCCTATGGGTTTGTAGAGCTTTTTGTATTGGTGCACGACGGTGTTTAAGCCTGTGAGTCATGAAGTACTACGCTCGATAGAAATGTTAGCAGGTGAGTTGCCCTCAAAGGAAATCCAAATAAAAACCGAAAAGGCTCCCTGTTTCACCGGGCACCATCGATATGTCCTCAGCCGCATCCCCCGGACGGCCGATTACCAAAAGGCTTGTATCGGAAAAACCCCGATACCGTAGATATCTTTCGCTACCTTACTTCCGTGCCGGAGACTGCTTGGACACTGGAGAGATATAATTCTCTCTTGCGTCTGGCGGATTTCGCAAGGTGCATTTCACCAACGCTGATGATTTTTTTTCGACCCTTCTACAACGGCACTGCGTTCGCTCATCCAATCGGGCAGAAGGTTCAGCCTTGTCCTATCTCGGCTACTCTTATCTGCTGCAGGAGACTATCTCTCTTCGACACTGGGATGCCCTGAATATATCCTTCTTTGACGGGGTGTCCCGCGCGAATACCTCGTTAACCACGGAATATTGTTTCGGGCCTTTTTTCACTGAATTTTACCTTCTTTATAAATTTTACCAAGGTATGTGTCATTTGGGTGCCGTTTGGACTATTTTGAGGAGGCGTGCAGCCTACCCCGGCCTTTAACCCATTCTAAACAGGGCTGGTTTGCAGTGTTTGTAGAGATTCAATAGGAGCAGCACTGCGACACGGTGTGGGAATGCCGGCTTGTTTGCTTGCTCCATAGTTTCCCTGCATGCTGGCTTCCTTGGTTGGAGGCTTCATAGTTTCGCATTCCATTCTCTGCAAGACTTTCTCGGTAAAATGTTGGGCGCTCTTTTTTACCTTGCAAGGTCGCACCGTCTTCTCAAATACAATGAAAGCCGATGCTCCTCGGAATTCAACGTGGCCAGTTTCCGGCGTAGCGGGCTCGATGTTCGGGCAAAACGCTCTTGTCAGTTTGAAATAAACCTAGCGCTTTCCTTCTCTGTTTCTCGATTCACATGAAGGAAATTCGTCCCCGTCGAGGTTGTTCGGACGCTGTTATTTGCGTATTGATGCCGAGGAGTCCACGGTAGTGTAAATGATTAAGGTTACCATCATGCATGCCAATGTCGAACTTTCAGCAGCGCCTTCGGGACAGCCGCAAATATGTTTAAAAAAAACTCAGTCAACCAGAGTTGTAACTTCGTTTATTTGGGTTTGCAACGATCCTTTCCCAGTGCGCAAATGCTCTGGAACGATGTTCTTCCTCTTTCGCCCGTATCATGCATTCTTCTCCCTGGGCTCAGCCGCTCTTATAACACGCCCAAGTGGCAAGCATTGCACTAAAACGTGCTTCCATTAACGAGCACATACCTTACTTATGACAGCGTAGCTCGGATGAGCCAGCCATAAACACAACTTGTACTTTTTTAAACGTGTAGTGAAGAATAGGCACATATTAAGGTATTAAAAACGTTTACTTTGAGTTCAAGCGTTCATTTTTTTAACTAAAGAACATTTTATCGTCAAAGAAACTTCATTATTTCTCCTGGTATTTCCCCACACCGTTGTAATTTGAAAGCAACTAAGTGAGAGAAAATGTAGTGACGAGAACTGCGAAATGAATTCCCGGAGAAAGTAAAGCACACTGGTGAGATGGGCGGAAAGGTTAAGCGTGTGGCAGATGCGGCAGTTTAACAGATGTAAATGAAAGTACTTTGAATGCACTGGGCTATGTCAGGTAAGCGTACATTTCTGTACCGAGAAGCCCAATGTCCACGTGGCTCAGTTCGAGCATTTTTGAGGGCTCATTGTTAGTTTGCTCTAATGTACCGATTACGAAGACATTAATGCGCGTTTCGACCACGTAATAAAGTCGTGGTGAATGTAGTAGACGATGAAAATGCTGGTTGTGGAAATGCCGCCGATGTAACACACAGTTGTAAAAATGTAGATAGTAGAAAAGCTCACACTACCATGATTGTGACGTCAACACAGAATGACTGTTCAGAGCACCGTTGTTTAGCACCACCTCTTTAACCTGTGGCTGGTCCAGTCAGGTCACTAGAGACACTATTTTGCAATGTAAGCTAGCCTGTTGCTTACAGTGTTGAAGTCCTACGAACAAGAAGCTGGAAGAATACCACAAAAAGACAATCGCTAAAATGAAGTGGCGGGAAAAGCGGTTGTGTTAGTAGGACGAGCTGAGATTTTCTGTGCTCGTAAAGGAATCTGCCATTAGTAGCAACCTATGCAACATGCAGGTTTGAAGTTCCAGTGGGAATGGTAATTTAAAAAAAACAAACAAAAGAAACCATCCGAGATGAGACACCTCCAGCGGCGCACGCATCTTTCCGCGTTCCCTGAAGACGAACAAACTTCTGACAAACACGTTGTTGTGCGACGGCGTCTGGTCTTGCCGGAGCGTCCTGCGCTGCGTCACCTGAGAAAAGCTCCATGAATACTTCTGCCTCAAGGGAACACACTCCTAGACACCTCTAACCGTGTGACATCTCGGTAAGAGGCGTTGATACGAACTACTATCAAGGTCACAATTGGAAAACTTAAGCCAGGGGCTCGTTTCAAGATACCTGCTTTGTGATGATGGTGGTGGTAATGGTGATGATGGTAGATAGCTGGCGTTCTTTATCAGTGAAAGCCAGATCTCAGTAGCGCATTGGGACCTTGCCAAGTGTCTTATCCCGTCGTGTGGATTGAACATTTTGTTTAACCCCTGACGAAAATCTATTTTTCTGAACGGCTGCCAAAACAAGCAGACTTCTTTTCCTAGGCCACCTTTCCCACACGGCAAGAAACATACGTTCTGTTTGGCATGCCTTACGGCAGTACCTCCCCATTTATAGCTGCCACGTTCAAGCAGAACTGTCCGTGTACCGTAATGTCCGTTCACACATGGACGATGCGCTACGTTGCTCTTCAGTGTGGATTGCGTTTGGATCTGTGTCTACACCACCCGGAAGGGCATCCCTAAGAGTTAACTGCACCACGTGTGCAACTAAGGCTACACTGCCTCAGCAAGCGCAGGTGGAGCCGCCGTCTGAAACAAGGGCGCTGATTCAACCGATGCACACTCGGTGTACACGTCCGGTAGAGGTTCTTCGGTGACGCCGTTTCTGGCCGAGTGTTGTTGGCAAGACCTGAAGCGCGGCTTCGCGCAACACGGATGGTCCAAAGCTCGGTGACTAGACGGGTTTTGAAATGCGGTTGGCGGCGGCTGGTGGCGAGGCTTACACGACGTATTGCCAAACGGACAGGTCCGGTCGGGGCAGGGTGCCGCAGGCCACCTCCGGGTTGCTGCGAGAAGCAAAAGAAAACGCGCGCAAGGCGGTCTTTTAATACTTTATTACGGAATGCGATAAATACGAGACTTCGAGCGATACTTGTCCGCACATACGTCAGGTAACATCGCCCCCACCACCACCCCCATCATCATCACTATCATCATCATCCCACCGACGTGCTTTCAAATAAGGCAGCGGAGGACAGAGGAGCAGGAATAATACGGATTATATTTATTTATTTATATATTTATTTATTTAAGAACATACTGAAGGTTGGAACAATATCAAAGGTACAAAATACGACCACCGAAAGCAAAAACAACGAAAGGAAGTTGAAAACACTGGTCCCGAGGCACAACTAAACATTTGATTCCAATAAACCTAGAGTTAAGAAAATTTTCCGGTGTATTGCTCCGATCATTAGTTGCGCGGGGAAAAAGAAAAAGTTAAACAGATTGGTAAAAGCAAACATTAGTGTTGAAGGCAGAGAATGGGAATGACGAGTACGGCGAGTATCAAGCGGTTAGCGAGTAGTAGGATTAAGTAGGATTGCAGGTGTAATATAAAGTAGGATTAAAGGGCAGTAGGACAGTAGGCTGGCATCCCGCTCATCCTCTTTGTGGGGAGTACGGGGTGAAGCATTATTGCTATTCCTCTCTTTTTCCTTGAAAGCGAATGGTGGGTCTGTGGGCAGTAGTCTACAGCGACACTCGACTGCGCCATTTCAAAAGTGGGATCCGTATCCTAGTGCTCATGAGCCAGAGTGACATACCAAGAAGAACCAATCAATCAATAAATACATCAGCATTTTTAAGAATAACAATAAGATGTCATTAGCTCGTTGCGTTGGTGAAAGGCCGGAGTCACGGAGTAAGATATCTTGCTCCGCGGCCTGAGTCGTGGCTAATGAAAACGTACCCCGTCGGCTGTCGCAAAACCCCTGACGCCGTGGGGAACAAAGTGTTCTCACGAGAACAGGGCCACCGCTTTTTAATGCGTTAAACTTAGCGTGGTTTACAACATGAAAAACAAGTAGAGGCACCGCAGTGGTTGCGCCAGTTCCCGATAGATGGCGCCACATGTACCGCTGATAGGGACTGCGGCTGTAGGGGAACCAAATGGAAATAACAAGAATGGGCTGCGGGACGAACCAATTAATCAATAAATCAACATATTCAAGACGAACGATAAGATTTCATCCGCACGTTGCGTTGGTGAAAGGACGGTGTTACGGAGTAAGATATCCTGTTCCGTGGCCGGATTCATGGCTAATGAAAACGTACCCATGTCGGCTGTCACTGAATCAGTGACGCCGTGTGCAACCACGTGTGCTCACGAGAACAGAGGACGCCGCTCTTTGATCACTTCGTGAAGAGCTAAGATACGTTCAACATAGCCTACGTTCAAGAGCTAAGATACGTTCAACAAAACATGAGAAACGAGTAATAGTTGCGCCACTTCCCAACAGGTGGCGCCACGTGTACCGCCGATGGGAATAACAAGAATGGGCTGTGGGAAAGAGAAGTGCGCGCTGGCGCCTCCCTGACTGTGGAGGCAGAATCAACAAAGGTGAAAATTTCTCTGTTGTACCAGCCTTCATTTCCGCAACGACACCAGCTACCCTGCCATCCGTCGTGAACGCTAGAACATTTGAAAAGTTTGTTACAATTGCCAATAAATGCGGATAATGTACCATGCTGGATATTATAGTCTCGGGGAGTCTTCTTTTTTCTCTTTGACTCCTCGGTTGGAGTTGTGTTTAGAGAGAAGCTATTCAGACTTATCGCTTCAGACTTATCGTTATCTTCTTAGCTCTTCAGACTTATCGTTATCGCTTGATCTCTGCTTCATGTAGTAGCTCGCTTCCCGCGAGCTATGCGGCGAGAGAAATAAACCCATCTAATCTCACTCCCGACTGCCAACTTTTCTTCAACCTGGGTTTTTCACGCGTGCTTAGCGGGTTGCGCCGCAGGAACTGTCTGCGCACATGGTACCGCTGTGCAATCGAACCTCCTCATAACGATGTACTATCGGGACAGCAATTTATTTCGTTATATCCGGTATTCGTTGTAACAGTAAAGCTAAAAGTCGGTTGAAACCAATCGGAAAACTCGCTCCCGCAAAAATCCTTGATACAAAAAACGCATTATTTTATTCTTCGAACGTACTATAAACAAGGTAACCTTTCTCTTCGTTCTTGTGGCATTTCAAGCTATATGAACCGGAGCATGAAACGGGAAATTACAACAGAACAAAATTCATTTGACAAAGGATGCCCGCGTCCTTATTTATTTGATGAAGGATGTGATCTTCGTCTCGTGGCTACTCACAGCACTGAGCAGGATGAAGTTTTCCACAGTGTCCACGAACAAAGGGGCCTCATCTACGTGTGCATTTTCGCCCGCCTGGAGTTTTTCCAAGTAGCGTCTCAGCCTACTGGTCAAATATTTGTTCGTTACATCTGCTAGTGCGCGCGGCTCTCACAGTTTCATTTTCGTTATAAAAGGATAAGGATCATTGAAACGAAGCGTGACCACCCAAAGTTCGTAGCTATAGCCGATAATTCGCTATATCAGAGTTCCTTATAACGAGGGTCCACTGTATCTGCCTTTTGACTAGCCACATAACACTTCACTTTAAAATATGACCTCATCAGCTCCGTGCGTTATTCGAGTAATGACGACAAGCATTCTTCAGTTCTTTTTTTGCTTGTGTGTTTGTTTAGGATCACTTTTGGGAATGCGCCTTGGGGGTCTGAATGTCTATCCCGCTTTTGCCTTAGTGCTTCATATTATTTTTTTTTTAGGTTCATGACCAAGAAATTCACCAGTACTGTGGATTCTTGGGTAAATACTTTTAATTGTGGGAACCTTGCACGGCTTTTTTTTTTATACGCATCGGACATCCTTTAGGTTGGCGCTTGTGTCCTTCAAAGCTGGCTTCACTGTGCGAAACCGCTGTTCTGCGGAGACACTTTCAGTTGCTGTGACATCCGTTTTCGGGACTGGTATAAATTCTAAACTCCATTTTAACAGCGAAGCTATTGTTACTGGCCGTACGTTCGGCGTTGCAGGAAAAAATTCCAAGAAAATGTCTAACGCTAGTGAGCGCGTGTCTCGCGGCGACCGCCGAGGGTCCCCGGCACGCGCTGTGGCTTTAACCAGAGTCCGTCAAAAGCATTGACGGACTCTGCTTTAACTTAGGAAAATTGCCAAAAAACCCGAGGAGCGACAAAATGCTGAGCGCTCGCATGCCTCGCGGCTACCGTCGAGTCCCCGGCTCCCGCAGTGGCTTTAGCAAAAAAAAAAAAAAAGAACTCTAGCGTTAATGCTAAAGATGAAAAGGCAGTCTGCTCCGGAGAGGTCACCGCGGTCGCCGCATTCTCTAGAAGCCATTGTGGGTAATCGGAGACATGGCTACGAGTGCGCCAATCCTTCCCGACACGACTTGCTGATCCTGGCGCCGCTGCCTCGAGTCGATGAAGAAGAGCTGGTGTAAGTCTACAATGCTGAGGATGACTTGCATCCGCCACTCGCCGCGAAAAAGAAGACGGCCTCTTCGACGCATATGACGACGATCACTATCACCGCAACTATTGAAATAAACAATGATACTGAACCTTAACTATCCGGCAATGTTCACCTACAAAAGCTTCGCCATTCAAGTCTTAGTGCAAGTAACGCTGATTATTTTTTTTCCAGTGCGAGAGCCTGAAATATTTTCAGTGCTAGAGTGCTAGATGCGCAAGGAGAAGAAAAAAATGCACCATCTTCCCGTAAGGGAACCCTTAGTAGTATGCAAAGCAGCCATGGGGTAGATTCAAGTGCCCATTAGTTTTCAGTTCGTCGTTTCCGTTAGGTTGAGATACGTAGCTACCGTTATATTTACAGTTTGGTTTCCATGGTAACTACCACACTTTTCACTTACCATGCTATCTAGTTCGGCTGTCTCTTCGTGGTGCCGTTTATGCAGTGTATGTGTGTGTAGCCGTGTTTATTTGGATGTTTGTTCGTCTTGAATGGCTTGTTCGTTCATTTACGACTGCCTTACGCAAAACGTGGCCACTCACTCTGCGAGGTCGGGGCGGAACATGGTCTTCGCCTGGACCGTACTCAGCGAGTAGCAGTTCTCGCACAGGATTTGCGCCAGGGACGTCTTCCGGATCTCCTGAACTTGTTCTGCAAGGACAACGAGAGGGAAGGATTAGGAGTAGGTGGCAGGACGTATCGGCTAGGGCCAGAACTCCAGCGTTCGACCGTTTAGTCCACATCATTACGCAATGTCATTACCTTATCGCAGGGAAAATATTTAACCTCGTCCAGCCTTAATTTATCGTAGGGCACGAAATTCTTTTTTTTTTGCTTTCGGTTTTTCTCGTCTGCTTATAAGGAAGCCACAGGAGAACATTTACCCATGCCGGGGCTTTAGAAAGAAAGTTACGACTATGGCCCGAAAGCCTAACAAGCGGTCATAATAAACCAGTGCATGGTTATTTTCTTCAGGAACAAAGTATTTACGCCAACTCCGTGTGTTGTTCAATGAAGTACCCATTGTGCGATATTTCTTTTTGCGACCAAAATACCTACATTCATTTAGTAAATACGAGTTTCAGTGGGTGACCACAGATGAATGGTGATCAATGGCATAAACCGGAGAAATGACAGCAGTCAGCACTTTAGTGAAAGGGAGGTATATGATGCTACTTCTGCCATATGTTGCCATCCTTGTGTAGATTCCGTCTGACCGCGGCTGTGGCAGGTACGAATTCTTTGTTCTAGCTGCGCGGCTAACAATTGGTGTGGTGCGAATTGTCGACAACCAGTCATAATTGGTTAAAGGAATTGACCATTTATGCGTTATTTACTGTTCAGCAGAAGGCTGAGGCCACCAACAGTGAAGTACATTACGTTGCAGCCCTTAACGTGATAGCTTTGAGCTACGCTACGCGGAAGGCCAGACGCTTGCGAGGCACGCAATGCATGAAACTATTATAGTGTGCATAGTTCTCGACATGAGCAGCCGTTCCTGTTTACAGGTGTGCATTGTTGGTCTGCGAACGAGGCAGCGCGTGGTTCGTAGCGACCACTCGCTTACAACACGGCAGTGCCCTGTGGTCAAGACTTCTTCGCTCCAACCCATTTTCGGGCGTCTGATGCGGTCTGCATTCGCAGCTTGGCAGTTGTAACAAAATATACCTCGATTTCAATGTCTATCGACTGGTCACACATGCCTTTCTGAAATTCAACCCTGCTTACTCCACTGGTTCGGTCCATCATCTAACGGTCAGCTATTTTCGAGCAACGCTTTCTGGGAGAAGAAGGTCCGGGACGTACCTGGTGCGAACGATCCGGCCTGACCCTCGTGCTCGTAGTAGAAGCGGTCACCGAACTTGAGGTTACGGAACGTGTTGCCCAGGATGCAGGCGAAGGTGGGGCCGACGAGGCCGCCTTGCACGCTCGTCTCCGTGATGCCACCCGTGAAGAGGTCGATGTCCGTCACGTCGCTGCGAACGTACCGAAGAGGTAACTGTTAGCACCCGAGGACGAAGTCTGTCATGTTCAGTATAGCACGCTTCCCCCCCTGTAAACTATGTTCCTGAAACCGAAGTTATAACTTTACCACGGCAAGTTAGGAGGTGTAGTCACCAAAATAAAATTCTCTTTGCGCTGTAATACCGGCCATCACGAAGAGAGTCAGACAGGTGCAGTTTTTCTTGCATTAGCCTTTCGTGGAAAGGATTTCACATGCCAGTCGGCGCTGCGTCAAGGCTACGTTGAAGTCAAGAACCCGGGTACCCTTCAATTCCGAAGACCCCGCCTAGCCCAATATCCCGAGGCAACTGATACTACACAAAAATTGACTTCCGCATGAATGACCAGAAGATTCTAGTGCGTGCCCCCCAAAATGACTGAAGCCAGCGGAAGTTGCTACTGCATCTCCATGATTCCACTGTATCATTCGGCAAGAACAGCGAGTGAGTTGAAATGAAGCATGTTTAACGCAGTAAAAGTGTCTTTGAACTACGACGACAGCTCTCCCGACAATTCTTCTGTCTCAAGACACCCTTTCTTGACAAGCACCATCAAGAGCCCTTCCCTAAGTCCTCCTAATAGGTCCCTATAAAGCGTACGAGGTATTGTGTGGGAGGTTTACGCACTCGTAGAGGGTGCTGTACAGCTGCACGACGTGCGCGGGCGTGTATCGGAGGAGGTCCTCGAACGTGGTGGCCGTGTATCCCGTGCAGAACTGCAGGTAGTCGACGTAGGGCCGCAGGCCGTGGTCGCGTCCTCGCTGCAGGTTCAGCGCGATCAGGTCCAGGCCGTACGAGTCGTTGCGCAGTCGGTAGAGGTGCTGCGTCACGCCCACCGTGATGAAGCTGCGGAGTCATCAAAGAGGGCGGGGCGTGGTGAGGGGATAAAAACTGTGGTTGATTCCTCTGTCATACGAATTGGTAAAACACGAAAGTGAAACGTGCAGCGAAATCTGACGCTGAGCACGATTTGCGGGTCGGCGGCTGTCATGTGGGTGTGCTTGGCGAACGACGTCCTGCTGGCGGGTCGCATCGGCAAAGGTGTACTGGTGTCATTTCCGTGAAGGATATGACTTCAGTAAATTCTTGGTGCATCCTGGCATGAAACACTTTCGTGTCAAAATATAAAACCCGAAAACGAACAACCCTAGTATAACGTACTTTACTGCTAAAGGTTGCTTCCCCGCAAGAAGACTCTGTATGCAGGGGTGCACCCTTTACAGGCCGCTTGCTTCGTTGTACATGGCGTTATTTCTGTGACAGATTTAACGTAAGTGAAATCTTCGTGAATCCCGGAATAAAACACTTTCGTGTTAAAACAGTAAACATTTGTTACAGCGAAATCTCTTTATTAGAAGTATCGCTGTATTCGAAGTATTTCATCGTCCCCACCGCAGTGCATAGAGAGCACGTCTTACCCGCTTTTAAAGGGGACTCACCTGTTAAAGGGACCCGCAACACTTTCTTCAGCTTTTTTTTTTTTTGAAATCTTAAATAATTGCAGAACGTAGTCCCCCAACACACCCAGTACTTAGATTAGGCGGTCGCGAAGTACCTCAGCCAGAAATTACTGCTCTATGCCCATAAGATGACTTGTAAACTCGCTCAAAAGATTTTTCTCCCTTTCCCTGTCTTCACGTTCTTCGACGGGTCGAATCACGTCACTAAGGCCATGTAGCGGCTGTTGGCCAGTTCTCCTTCAGCTACAGCAATGGACGCTTTTCGATAGCAACTTTAAAAAGAAAGCCACAAAAACAAAGCATAAATGGAAGGCGTATCTGGTGCGACGAGCAAATCCCGCAGTGCCGCCCCGTGCTGGCGAAAACTATAGCTTTCGCAGTGGTTCCAGACGAGAACGGCAGAAACAAAGCGCTTATCGAAAGTGTTGCAGGGTCCCCTTAACATTCCTCTGGGACTTACAACTTTGTGATGCACAGACTTAAAAGCATCGAGCATTAATACAAAAAGTTTACAAATACATATCGATGTTCACAACGGCCCAGTTTGTTTAGTTTAAAGATATGACACTTCTGTATTGAAATAAAGAAATAAATTTCTCGTTTGACACACACAGCTACCGCCCTTTAGTGAAAACCGGATAAACCAAAATGCGTTTCCTATTTGTTTTTATTTTAAAAACAAGTAATACACAGTTAGAAGAATGAAATTAGGCCGTTAGGAAGATTTTTTAGATTTGCAAACTTTTTCGCATTAGTTCACGACGCTCTTTAAGCCCGTGGGTCATGAGTTAGTATGTCCTATGGGAATGTGATCAGGTGAGTACCCCTTAACAATGTGTCATGTAACAAAGCCAGTGTCCGTTTTCGAGAACTTTGTTATAGCGAGGGTTTACTGTAGAATCGCTCCTATCCCACCACTGAAGAACACAACTGATATAGTGCGCTCTGGCAAGGCTCTGGCGAAGCGAACGAGAAGCATCTGGTCAAGTGGCAATGCGCGGTCCACCGGAGGGTTACGTGCAACCCGAAAAGGCTACCGTCCCTTCTACTTCACCATTTCTTCAGGTGTTAAGGATTCTGTCAAATTGTGTGCCTTCCATGTGGTATGTCGACATGACGAATTACACACATTTATAAATCTGAGAATTTTATAAATATATTATATCCTTACAGGGCTCGCGAAGTTGGAGTCACCACGATCTCTCAAAACACACAGGAATTTTGCTTTCGAATTAAGTCGTACAAGCTTGAGAGGTTGCTCTAGGGTCCCCAACCATTCGTCCACACGCACAAACCGTATATTTTCAAGCTCCTGTTCCACAAATGGAGCTCTTGACTATGATGCGGTGTGTACTATAGACTTGACACATTTCACATTAGCTCGGAGGCCGAAGTTCAATAGATAGATCCTCATTATGACAATATCATTTTGTTCGGTACAATTTTTCGGAAGCAAGTGGAGAAGTGCAAGACTGCCATACACTTTCTTCATGCACTCTTCTGACCCCGCCCCCCCCCCCCTTATATGCGTCATAAAATCTGTACATCCCTATGGGGCAAGGTGTACCACTTGCCCATAGCGACCCTCAAATTCGTCAACCCAGAAATAGGGATATGCTAACGACGCCGAACGGAGCGGCACAAATCCGCCTCTTGGCTGTCAAAGACGGATTATTTCAAATGCATACGCAGGTGCGCGACACAATGCATCCCACATGCGACGTACACTATCCACGCGACACTTTGTGCGCGACAGTATGCATGCATGCTGGTCTAGAAGTGACGTCCTGCTTTGGTGGCAAGAATCTGGTCTATACGCACAGAAACAAAACAAAACAAAAAGGGAATCCAGAAAAAGAAGCGCGCCTCGGCGCTTGTATGTATACCTGTCGTAGTGCTGTCCCGGGCGCCTCAGTAGGCCCCGAATGATGTTGTCCATGTCTCCGTGGTACAGGTAGAAGGGGAAGAAGTAGAAGTCCTGCAGCTCGTACGGGCTGCGTTGGCTGTCCACGTCGATTCTACGAGAGCGGGAAAAACCTCAGGTAAGGAGCGAGCGGTGACCCTGATTTAAAATTTTACTATTACGGCGAGGCCACCGCTGAGGACATACATATCGAACGTCCTCGAAGACCTCTTGCGGCGTGTGCGTTTCTCATACACTGCGATCCCAATTCTCAGACACGGACGCCGTTGCCTTCTCTTTCCCTTGTGTTTTCTATCTAGATATCTAGATGTGTGTCGTACTTGGGCTTGCCTAATGTAACGAGATGGCCAGCCGTTATGTGTGAAAACAGTTTCAGGTCGGGCCCGAAGCCAGTTCGCATTGCCCGATGGTAGGCTTTAACGGAAACTGCAGCCCGCACCGCGCTTTAACTGACACTTCTGACAAGCTATTTCAGCAGTCATTCTTTTCTTCTCTTTGTCTCAAGTACAAATTGTAATTTTACTAGAAAACTGTCGAACCTGACTCCACATCATAACATTTATAACACACGTCATCCAGAAGCATGGTTTGTGCCATCCCCACGGGCCAATTACGGAAAATAATTATTGTGCTACACGTTACCATGCCTGTTAAATTCACGTAATCAATTAACAATGTTATGTTTATATTTATTTATTTTCGCATTAATGTTATTATGTTCGCATTATTATTATTATTTTCGCAAACTCCTTCAAACGTTTCACAGAAACGTTTGACGGGGTTTTTGTGTTTCTGTCCTAATCAAAGCGCGATATACGGAACCATATCTTTAGCGTATACTCCTATGTACGGGATTCGTACGAACCATGATTTAACGTTTCTGGTGGTCGCACAGAAAGAAAACCGGCGTCGAAAATCTTTTAGCGCAATACCGCACTCCATTTTCATGTGTTGCGGATACATATCACTGTTTTAGGGGCGAAGCCCCTCAGGGGATGCATGGGCTGTTGGCGTCTCCTGTCGTCGTCGTAATCGTTACCTCATGTAGTCACGGTAATAAAACCCCGGACAACTCACTTACGCCTCGCGCTAGAACGTGCTAAAAAAACAGCGGGAAGCCTGTTTACGCCTCGCACTTGAGCGCTTCGTAACGCGTACTAAAAAAACACCGGGACACACGCTTACGTCTCGCGCTAGAGAGCTTCATGCTTCAAAGACAACTTATACAGCAAAGGTGTATACCTCTACCCCCCAATGGTTTCATCTTCGTTGGCAAAAACGCCAAGGCGCCGAGAATACCCTTATACACTGAAGGCTTCACCCTCCCCAGATTTCACGTTGTAGAAATAGCCCGGGATTTTTTTTTTTTTTTGGGGGGGGGGTGTCAGCAAACGTAACATTTTCTGTTCCCATAATTGGAACGTTTTGGAAGTGCTCGAGGTAAGTATATAAAGAGCCCAGAGGGCGGATGGAAGAGAGCCAACAGGGACTGCAGCGGCTGAGTTTGAATGACGGTCATGGGGAAGGGATCGGGAGGGGGTAAGCGGAAGTATGGGGAGGACGGCGGAAGATGAGATTTCTAGCCCCTTTCTCGGAGCTGGAACACTAACGGGTCTCGTGGACGTTCAATCGGCACGGGGTATGCGTGACCTCACCTTTCGAAGACGCCGTCGATGAGCGTGTGTCCCAGCCGGAAGGCGGCGGCAGCGAACTCGTTGGAAATCGTAGCGTCCACGTCGGGCGCGTAGCGGCTGCGGCCCGTGGGCACAAGGCTGTAGCGAATCATCGCGTCGGGGCCCAGGATGGGCGGCAGCCACTCGGAGTACACGATGTGCTGGTACTGGGCGTTCACGATGCGCCTGCGCAGTCGACAGTCAAGTACTCCATGTATCACGTGACACTGTACTACGTTGGAGCTTGAAGCAGCCTCAGCCTGGTCAAGCTATTATCATGGATCGGCTAGCTCACCCAAACAGGGCTGCTGAGCCTGGGGATTTGCTCAATGTAATGGTGTCTTCTGTTACGCGAAGATTTAGGCATTTGTATATCACAGTTGTGGAATATAAAAAAGGGGGTGTTTTCTTCTTATAGTTTCTTTTTCGAACAGCCACCTTGCGTGCGTGTATGACGCCATATCTGTGCACGCCATGAAATAAACAACTAAAGTGAGCGGCGCTTCGAACAAAAATATTCTAGGACTATACCAGCGTTCAAAGTCCGTAATGGGTTCAGTGTGAGCGATACAGGCAAAACATGTTATCTATAAAGTTTTGGTCCACAAAACAGAAAAAGTTCTGTTTAAACTTTCAATACCGACAATCTCAATGATTTTCTTCTTTTCCGGTAGTCACTCTCAAATTGCTTCATATCCTTGCATCACTAACAGCGTATATATAAATGTTAACCACTGCGTTCGCTTCTCCGGTAGCCGTTACACAAAATTTTAAGCTACGTATACGAAGAGCAATAGCCACGCATGACGTGTGAACGGGCACTGAGGGCAAGCAGAGCATTCAGCGCAGCATCGAAGCTCATATAGTGTCTGTAAATATACATTTCCGTATTTTTAACGTGTCAGCCCAAGGTCAACTATGCAGCGGAGGCAAGCAACGGCGCACACGTAAGTACGCCACAACGGGCCCATTTCAACTCAAACTTGCACACGAGGGAGCTTGTACGAGTATGCGCACAAATGAAACCACGTGCCCTAGACTCATGAGCTCAAGAAGGTGAGTTGGGGAGTGGGAAGGAGGGAGCTCATGAGTACGTGCGAGCGAAAATAGGCACATGAGTTCCGCTCAGCCCACGAGTACGAATCAGGCCGTGAGCCCAGACGGCTCGATGCCTCTCCAGCTATCATACCTATAACCTTCGTGTGCTGGCACAATGACCGCTGTTCTTGAGGACGCGAAACTCCGTTCTGTTAGTAGTACCTCAACAACCTGGTTCCACTTCAACAGCGATACTACGCGTTTCCAAAAGATATTTCCTGAAATAGCCCCTGCGCTTTGAAGATGCCACAGTTCTACACTCGCTGACACGCTCCAGCTGCGCCGCTTTGGTCGCTCACCGTTATGCACCGCCTTTTTTGAAAAGGGGAAATGTCTAGAATCAAATTGCGGTGACTTGATTCACAACATTGGGTTGAGCAAGGCGAGGGTACGGGGCGAGCGCGGGTGACGTACCTCGCCTCCTGGAAGAGCCTCTCGTCGTCCCACAGGGAGTTGAGCTGGGACAGTCGTCGGGCGATCCGGTTGTGCTGCCGCAGCCACACGGTGTGCATGCTGGTCAGGGCCGGGTGCTCGTTTACGCGCTCGTCTCCTGCGCGGGGTTGGCAAGAGAATTTTTGAATTTGAATTTTGAATTTTATTGAACAAGCGTGAACATCAAAAGTGAATGGGTACAGAGGCACTAGGGAGCAAGCTGCCCGTCACTTTGCCATCCCTCCTCAGCTCACGGAGTAGTGCACGCCACGCCAGTGCCCTGCTTCCTCCCAGCAGGGAAATGAAGGAAACCCAAGTCCCGTTTTTGGTACAGCGAAATTTCGAGCCCGAACACACTGGGAGCTTATAAAAGGTACAATAAAACTTCTAACAAAGTAGACTATCGGAGTTCCAAAAGATGCGGAAACTTTGCACTCGAATAACCTGCTCTCAATGCCGTCCGTAGTTAGTAAAAAGGGAGTGGAAAGATGACATTGGCTAACTACGTTCTCCTGTCCTGTGCGGGCAACGTAATGTTTATCATGCGAAACGGAGCAGAAGAACTTAGCAACTCACCGGCTCGGAAGCAAATCTCGCCGGTTTCGAGGCTGCTGCAACGGTCCGACTCAGGGCGGAAGCTCTGCGGCAGAAGCTCCTCGCCTTCCAGGGACTGCGTCTTGAGGAGGCCTTCAAGGAGCAAAATAATCCGCCCAGCTTAGGATAATGCGCGCACTTTTGCCTCAAGGAGTCCAAAAGAAGATGTCGGGTGGAAAAAATAAAGTTAGCCGGTTAGCGTGCGGAAAAGCTTCGGTTCATGCAATCTGTTCTTGTGAACAGCGCCTAGCTTAAATCGAAACATGAATGCTTATGCCTACATCCTCAAAGACACAAATGAAACTTGTTGTCTTCAACCCCACAGAATCCCACTCCCACCCCAAAAACACTCCCTTCAAATGGGCCTAAAGACTTCCCTTTTAATAAAGGTATTCCTCCTCCTTATCCCACGCTAAACAGTGCTTTCGAACAGGGGTTTCCATATGAATCCCCTGTAAGGCGATTCTTGAATCAATCAGTAAATCAATCAATCAATCAATCAATCAATCAATCAATCAATCAATCAATCAATCAATCAATCAATCAATCAATCAATCAATCAATCAATCAATCAATCAATCAATCAATCAATCAATCAATCAATCAATCAACCAATCAATCAATCAATCAATCAATCAATCAATCAATCAATCAATCAATCAATCTGCAAGATCAGTGCTCCCACCACAGATCAGCCTATTTTTCTGTTCAGCTCATAATGAATGAACATTGCAGGTTACTTATAATTCCTTATTTGTTTTTCTTTGGTGCCGTGCAACTGAACGTTAATGGCGAAAAGCAACATTGCACATCGAGTTATTGAGCGCCTTTTCGCTATTAACAGACACCAGCTAGAAGTACAGTAGACAAAGTTCGCAGAGCTTCACTGACCGAATTGGAAAAGTCGAAGACGAGCGGTGTCTTCTTCACTGCTGCCATATATCTGGGATCCGTCCAGGTACGACGTCAGCGAGTCGGTCTGTTCTCGGGGTCCTGTAAGACGGAAAAAATGTGCGATCGCAGTTGCGTCAATTCCATGCGAGCACTTCGCAGGCAAGCACAGCGTGTCTATAGCGGACGTGTCGGCTGTGATTCCTATGCTATTTGTGCCTTTAGCATCCATGGCGTCTACGACTTGGGTGGCAAGAATAATTATCACCTCAACAGGTGTGCATGCATCTTCATTGCGAAATCTCCGTAATAGTCAGTGCATGGTGCAGTCTCATACGCAGGTATATAAGCCCAAGTTGCGACTGCCGGTAGCGCTGCAATTAATTTTCGCGTCCGCTCTGCTTGCTGCCTGCAAGCTCTTACGGCTGACGGCTGACAGCTCTTATTAATGAATACGTTCGAGTATTCATCTAAACATTTATCACAAACATGCCTCCAAGACGCTTCTCACCACATATCCTGCCTGCAAGTCATGCATTTTCGCCTTGTTACGAGGCTGAAAAGTGTGCTGTCTCGAGACATGAATATTTAACGTTTTCTAGCTGGTATTTCTGACAACGTACCAAAGAGAAAAAAAAACCAGTTCTTCCTGCCTAAAGACTTATGACGCACAGAGATGTTCAAGCCCTTTAGAGTCTGCATCAATAACGTGACAATCACGCCGTTCTCACCATGCACGATTATTGTACTGCCCGCGTGACCGAAGTGCGGCGTAACTTACTGTTTCGTGTTTTACTTCCACTGACGTTACGCTAAAACGCTGAACACCACTTATTGTTCTCCCATCTTAGGTCTTATGCTAGCTATGTCATTGACTCCACCACCACCACCACCACCACCACCATCATCATCATCATCATCATCATCATAATCACACCACCATCATGCCAGTTTATGGTAACTACTTGTTGATTCAATCGTATAGAAATCATAATCATCATTGTAGCTATTATCATGGTCCTCAGCAGCAGCAGCAGCAGCAGCAGCAGCCGTACCACCCTAGATGATGCTTACTGCAATACGTTGGCTTTTACAGTAGACTTCCACCATGCCTACACCTGGCGCTATCCGAATCCATTCCTGGCTTCCTAGTTTTCGTGTCTCTCATCTCTTCTCTGGAGCAGGTCCAGCTCAGACTTGCTGAACGGGCAGCTCAGGTGACTGGTACCCTACAAGACCTGGTCACCACTCATCGTAAGTCCATCTGATGCTCCAATAAAGTTTATTCTCTCTCTATCGTGCCTCCTCCCTCTACCAAGTATTACACACTTCTCGTACCGTGTTTGGATTTCCGGGTGGTCCGCGGAGGGCTGTCTTCCCGTCCTCCGCCGAACGTGACGGGCCCAGCTCCTCTTTTTTACTGCTAGTTTGATTCAGTAGATTTTTGCGAATTTCTTTCTATTCTCGGCGACAACGCCGTAAAAATGCGGCTAACATCATCTGTAAGATTGGTTGTCACCTGTCGCTCAGAAGCTAAAGCGACGAACGATCTAGAAACCAAGATAGCCAACTTCTGGAACGATACCCATCTAACAGCAGTCGCCCCAATCACGTCGAGTTTCAACGAGGCTGAATACATTCACGGCGACTTCTCACCCAGCTGGCAGGAGCACGGAGCTGAGCGCGGCATGTTGAGACACGTCTGTCCCAGGGGTGCGAAGAAGGTGTCGCCTTCGGGCACGGCGATCGAGTAACAGTGGGGCAACACCCAGCGGTCCGGGGTGCAGCAGTCAACCGGGTTGTTCGGGTCTGCAAGAGAAAGGAAAAAAGACAGATTACGACGCACAAATGCTTCAGTACAGTCTTCCCTATACGCTTAACAATTTTAACATAACCGAAGACAGAATAAAACGACTATCTGAAAGTTGCTTGAGAAGCATGTTTAACTAATTGTTTCGATGTGTTATGTTTCTTGCGTTTGTGTGTTCCTATATAACGTACTATTTAACGCTGCCATGTTGCAACCCATATTATTTGCATTGATATTTGCAATAATAATTATTTGCACTGATGTCTACTGAAGTTAATTAATCTATTGATTTTGTGTTGATACGTCAGCAAAATATGTTAACTGTATATATTTGTCGTCTGCTGCTTTGTTTTGTTGTTATGATGTTATTTTGTTGTTATAAGAGGGTGGGATTGTGTCAAGCTGCGTAAAGCAGCTTTTTTCCCACTTTCCCCTCACAACAGCTGTTGTACAACACCTGTACAGGTTGTGAGAAAAGAAATTCAATTCAACAAAAAATCAAAAATTCTCAATTCAAAAGAGAGAGAGAGGCATATTTGAAACAAGAATCGCATTCAGAAATGTATGCGCTGTAAGTTGTACCGTTCGTCATTATACGCGGCAACAAATAATTTAATGCAAGACTCGGGCACCACCATTGCCGCAAGACGTTTGAGGCCAAAACACCCTGCGTGATGTTGCCAATGTAAGAGGGCGTGTTTTATAGGTTTGGTATGCATCCAGAAGTCGTGCGTTGTTTGCCAAGCCTGTGCTATTTTCCGTGTCGGCTGTTACCGTAATCGCTGATGGCCACAGCGCGCACACGAGGCGTTTCACAAATACCGTCTAGACGGCCAGTTTCATCCTCTTTTTCCTGCTTTTTCCGTTCACAACACACGCAAATTCCGCAAGGTAACTTGGTTCGCCATCAGCCTGTGTACCTTTACTCTTATTAGGATGCCTTTTCGGCTGTTTTCAACGTCGTCTCACTGTTCAAAGTTCAACCGTAAAAGGATTAAATGAACAAGGTAAAAACAGCCGTTTTCACGAACTACAGTCCTGCTAAGGAGGCATTACTCTTCCTGTGCAAGTTCGCAAACGACTCAGGCGTAGCCCGAAGAATTTAGGGCCTACGGAAGCCTTGCACGCCCTTCCAAACTACTCCTTTTTCCTTAGGCCACTTGTTCCCCCTTCTCTATATAAAGATTTATACATGGCTGCGTCTAGAGAGCCGCCCGACAGTACTATAAGCACTCCACTATATCGACGTCCACCCAAGGTTTGTTAAAAAGAACGCCTCGTCTGGCACTGTATCGCTCCACATAACGTAAGGCAAGGTACTCTAACCTCAACTAACGTAGCATCACGTAACGAACACAAAGCAATAATTTAAAACACCAAAACATAACCTAAGCCATGAAAATGATAGCTCCATTTAAAAGTAAAAAAAGGCAAGAACCGATAATAAACCGCCGTTTTTGGCATCAAGAAAGTAAGACGGAACACAAGAACGACAGACGCTTTGGGCAATGGTAAACTAGTCCTAAATGTTAGAATGCCGTCCTACGGCACTCCAGCCATGCCTGCAGCGCTGAGCTATAGTGCCGTCTGACGGCACTCTAGACACCGCGTTTATACACACATACAGACATTTCCCTCTGTCTCTCTCATTCTTTCTCGTTCTCTTCTTCTTTTCCTTTCGACTATTTTCAGTCCCCATCCAACGAGTTTTTTTTAATTCCTCTTTCGAAATTTCGTTGAATTTATTGTCGTCATTTTCGAAGCTAACAAGGCCGACAGTACCAGGGTGCAAGGTTGCGGAACTTCATAACCACTTCTGACCGCGCCATTGGATATTTTGCGCACTAATGAAAGGGGTAAGAGAAGAAGCCAACTAGGTACCAGCGCTCTCCCCAAACGTCATCCGAGCTTAGGAAAGAAAACGTCTTTGTGCATCTCTCTGGTCACCCATACCAGGGCTTCAACTAAGGCCCAAGAGTACCTGGACTGAGGTCAACCCAGAACACCGAGTGACGACTCAACCACCACCGTTTGCTCAATTAAAAGTTTATGCTCTCTCTCTCCCCTCCTCACTTCTCATTGGTCTCTCTCTCTTTCGTTCTGGTCGGCCATATGAAA